>NC_134120.1:19369868-19675657 GCF_040939455.1 Microcebus murinus
GCCCTTGGAAAAAAATCCCTTGATAATCAAATTAATATTTAGATATTCTAGAATGAGCATACTTTAAGAGCAATTAGCATTTAATGACATTTCACTAAAGCTTTATTTTTCAACTCTTCTTTTGCTATGCAGGAATACTTCCTTGCAATCATAAAATAAGCGAGAGCACCTCTTTATTGCTCTTTCTTCACAAATTATATAAGATCATTAAGACATAATTGCTTTCTTTTTTCTTAATCTGGAGGAAATAAATGGTTTAAGAATAAACAACAAGGACATAGACTGAGTAATCTTGCAAACACTTTACCTCCTGGAAAGAAAAAGCAATGATCTCCATTAAACTTCAGCAATAATACTTAAGTATTGCAGCAATTACAAAGCCATAGGTCTTTCCTATCTTTAATTCAATATTTTTAGACCTTGTTATCCATCCTTTTACCTATATCATATTAGAATTATGTTGGTTATAATCTTATGACTCTAATAAAAGGGATAAACCATGTGAGGCTCCAGGAAAGGAGGACAAGTCTTGACACATATTATTTCTACAATAGAATCATATGTGGGGAGTCCTGAGGTTGCAAAGTTGTCATATAAAGTGAAAACATTTTTTTTCTCTCTTTCTCTTTGTCTCCATCCATCCGGTCAAAATTACCCTAGAATACTCTCTAAACCCCGTCTAACATATACCATATATAGTTTGGCATATGCAGTTTTATAAGATAATTCTAAAAATTAGTATAAAGCAGTTGATTCTCAATCTAGGGAATTGTCACATCCTTCCCCCCCAGACATATGGCAATGTTAAAACATTCTTGGTTGTCACAATGTGGAGATAAGAATGCTGTTTGTCACTGATATCCAGGGCAGATAGGCCAGGGATGCTGCTAAAAGTCCTGCAATGCAGAGGACAGCCCTTACAAATGTCAACAGTGCCCAAACCCTGGTTTAAAGAAAGAATTTTTTAAGGCTATATGGAGATAGTTGAGCATTTTATTTTGTCTTTCAGGTAAATGTCAATCTCCAGAGGTAAAGAGGCAGGGCGTAGGTAAAGAATTCTAAAGTACTCCTGTATGCCTGAAGGGCTACATGCCACTTTGTTTGTTTTATAAACAATTTACATATTCATTTTTTGAATTATATACATTCAAATTTAGTCTTTTTGACATAAAGTTCTTTGAATGTCAACAAATGAATAGAGTCATATATCTACTACCATAATTACACAGCGCTGCATTATCACCTCCTAAAATTCCCTTGTTATACTCCTTTGTAGTCAACCCCTTCCCTACCCTGATCTGTTGTCAACCACTGATCTGTTCTCTGTTCCTATAGTTTCATCTTTTCCAGAATGTCATATAAAGAATCATTCGGTATGTGGCATTATGGGTCTGGCTTCTTTCACTTAGCACAATGCGCCTGAGAATAATTCATGTATCATAAGTTCATTATTTTATTGCTGCAGATGTTTGTTTATCCATTGTTATTCTTTTACCTGTTGAAGGACAATACTCCATTCTGTTTTTTTTTTCAATTTCAGCATATTATGGGGGTACAGATTTTAAGGTTTCAATAAATGCCCATTTCCCCCCCTCCCCCCACTCCATTCTGTTTTTTTTTTTTTTTTTTTTTTTTGAGACAGAGTCTCGCTTTGTTGCCCAGGCTAGAGTGAGTGCCGTGGCGTCAGCCTAGCTCACAGCAACCTCAATCTCCTGGCTCAAGCAATCCTCCTGCCTCAGCCTCCCAAGTAGCTGGGACTACAGGCATTCGCCACCATGCCCGGCTAATTTTTTTTTGTATATATTAGTTGGCCAATTAATTTCTTTCTATTTATAGTAGAGACGGGGTCTCGCTCTTGCTCAGGCTGGTTTCGAACTCCTGACCTTGAGCAATCCGCCCGCCTCGGCCTCCCAGAGAGCTAGGATTACAGGCGTGAGCCACCGCGCCCGGCCCTCCATTCTGTTTTGATATCAAAACTCAGGCTAGGTGTGGTGGCACACACCTGTAATCCCAGCACTTTGGGAAGCTAAGGTGGGAGGATTGTTTGAGGCCAGGAGTTCGAGACTGCAATGAGCTATGATCACACCACTGCACTCTAGTCTGAGCTAACAAAAACAAAACAAAACAAAACCCCTCAATAACCTTAACATATCCTAAAAGATTGGTTTATTGTTGAGAGGATCAAACAAAAGAATAGCTTCATATCTTATATTAATATACAGTGAAGTTCCAAATTCAATATAAGTCAAATACACATATGAAGCAATTGCTCTTTTCAAACATTCTGTTTTTTGCTTTAGAGAGCTGCATTCATTCACCTTAATATATGCTCAGGATTGTGCTGGATACAATTATGAAAATACAAAATAGTCTCTAAATGCAACGCACATCCTAGCATAATAGTCAGGGTGTGGCAGTTAATTGATGCCATCCTCAAAGGGGTTAACTAAAAGTTACTTGATGAAGGGACTCAATGAAAGGACTATTTGCAGTGGTGTGGGCAGTGTTCCAACCAAATGCTGGTTAAACACCCAGAGACCAGACATGTGGGGGAACCCAATAGTACGTGGGAAGGCAAGTGTGATGTCATCTGCAGAGATCAGCCCCCTGTGGCATTATCCAGCAATCTCACTACTGGATATTTATCGAAAGAAAGTTAAATCTTTGTATCAAAGGGATATTTGCACTTGTATGTTTTGTTTTGTTTTGTTTTGTTTTTGAGACAGAGTCTCACTCTGTTGCCTGGGCTAGAGTGCCATGGTGTCAACCTAGCTCACTGCAACCTCAAACTCCTGGGCTCAAGCAATCTTTCTGCCTCAGCCTCCCAAGTGGCTGGGACTACAGGCATGTGCCACCATGCCCAGCTAATTTTTTCTATATGTATATTTTAGTTGGCCAATTAATTTCTTTCTATTTACAGTAGAGGTGTCTTAACTCTTGCTCAGGCTGGTTTCGAACTCCTGACCTTGAGCTATCTGCCCACCTTGGCCTCCAAGAGTGCTAGGATAACAGGCATGAGCCACCACGCCCGGCCTGCACTTGTATGTTTATTGCAGCACTATTCACAATAGCAAAGACATGGAATCTGACAAAAATTAAATTGAGATGGATAAAATACTTAAATATAAGGCATAAAACCATAAGAAGAGGAAAATGTAGGAAAAACTCTTCTAGATATTGGCCTAGGCAAAAAATTTATGACTAAGACCCCAATGACAATCATAGCAACAATAAAAATAAATAAATAGGATTTGATGAAACAAAAAAGCTTCTGCACAGCTAAGGAAATAATCAGCAAAGCAAATCGACCACCTAGAGAATAGGAGAAAATATTCATAAAAGGCTAATATCCGATAAAGGGCTAATATCTATAATCTACAAAGAACTCAAACAAATCAGCAAGAAAAAACAAACAACCCCATTAAAAAGTGCACAAAAAGCATGAACAGAAGCTTTTCAAAAGAAGATAGACAAATGGCCAATAAACATATGAAAAAATGCTCAATATCAATAATCATCAGGGAAATGCAATTTAAAACCACAATGAGGTATCGCCTTACCCCTGATAGAATGGCTTTTATTAAAAAGTCCAAAATTAACAGATGTTGGCATGGATGTAAAGAAAGAGGAATGCTTATACACCATTGGTGGGACTTCAAATTAGTACAACCTCTACGGAAAACAGTATGGAGATTCCTCAGAGAACTAAATGCAGATCTACCATTCGAGCCAGCAACCCCACCACTGGATATCTACCAAAAAGAAAAAAAGTCATTTTATGACAAACACCTGCACTTGAATGTTTATTGAAGCACCATTCACAATTGCAAAGATGTGGAATCAACCCAAGTTCCCAATTTATAAGTAGATTTTATCAATTTATAAGTGGACTTATCAATTTATAAGTGGATTAACAAAATGTGGTACATGCATACCATGGAGTACCACTCAGCCATAAAAAGGATGAATTAATGCCTTTTACAACAATTTGGATGGAACTGGAGACCATTCTCCTAAGCAAAGTATCACAAGAATGGAAAAACAAACACCAAATGTACTCACTATTAAGCTAGAGCTAACCGATGAGCACACATGTGCACATAGGGAAGTAAAACTCAGTGGAAATCAAGCAGGAGGGAAGGGGCAAGAGGGGAGGGCCAGAAACCTACCTAATGGATGCAATGAACACTATTTGGGTGATGGGCACACTTACAGCTGTGACTCAAGAATTACAAAAGTGATCCATGTAACCAACAACATTTGGACCCCCTTAATACTTTGTATTAATAATAAAAAAATATATGAAATCAACCTAAGTATCCATCGACAGGTGAGTGGGTAAGAAAATGTGTTACATATACACAATGGAACACTATTTGACCATAAAAAAGAATGAAATCATGTTATTTGCAGCAACATGGATAGAACTGGAGGAGATTATGTTACGGGAAACAAGTCAGGCACAGGAAGACAGATGTTGAATGTTCTCACTCCTATATGGGAGCTAAAAAACTGGCCTTGTGGAGATAGAGAATAGAACAATAGATACCAGAGACGGGGAAGGGTGTGTGAGTGGGACGGGGGTAGGGGATAGAGAGGTTGGTTAGTGGGTATAAACATACATATCTAAACATTGTTAGATAGAACAAATAAGCCCCAATATTTTATAGCAGAGTAGGGCAACTACAGTTAGCAATAATGTATTATATACTTTAAAATAGCTAGAAGAGGGGACTTGAAGTGTTTCCAACACATAGAAATGATAAATACTCAAGGTGATGGATACACCAAATACCCTGACTTGACACATTCTATGCATGTAACAAATACTCATGTGTACCCTACACATATGTAAAGTGTCTTGTGGTTAATTTAAAAAATCTAAAAAGTAAAAAAGAAGGGTAGAGAAAGATGGGATTATAGGAGGAGGCACACCCCGTTAGTGTTATTTTCTTTCCGTCTTGCCTTTCTATTTGTGTTAGTTTTGCTCTTGTTCTTGTATCAGATTCTTTCCCCTTTGGTTTCACTGAAACCTAAGCCATTCTGCAAGGTCCTCTCTCCATGAGTCACTTCACACTTACTCTGGTCAACTTTGATCTTTCCTCACCTGCACTCTCCATGACATCAGTTGTGTGTATCTATCCTACTTCTGGCAGTTGATTATAATCACTTGGGGGTGCTATTCTATGCAGTCTTGCTCTAATCAACTATCTCTTTGTGTCATCTTCATAACCAGATTGTAATGACAAGGAATGTATTTTTATTCCCCACAGTTCTTCGCATAGAAGGAACCAGATAGTTTTGAATGAACGGCAAGCGTGAGTCACCAGAGAACACTGATTGCTAACTTTTAAGTGGTACTGTAACAGTTGTGTTAGGTGAAATAAAGCCAGTCACAAAAGGACAAATACTGTAGAACGGAAATTTTGAGATATCTTGAATAGTCAAAGTCTTAGAGACCGAAAGTAGTATGGTGATTGGCAGGGGATTGAGGAAACAGATATTGGGGGTCAATGTTTCATGAGTACAAAGTTTTTGGTGGGGAAGATAAAAAAGTTCTGGAATGAACCGTGGTGATGGTAGCACAACAATGAGAATGTACTTAACGCCACTAAACTGTATGCTTAAAATTGATTACAATGGGGAATTTTATATAATGAATATTTTACTATAATTCTAAAAATTAAAAAAAAAATAGTTCTGTTAGAGAATCAGTTAGACAACATCCTTGTCCTCTCTGGCCTAACCCGACATGACATGGGAATACTGTTTGCACAGTAATCACAATCTTTGTGCGACTAAAGAGAAAACGAAAACAATATAGTACAATCTTAATTATATTTTTATGGAACTATATCTTAATCCTCATGTTCATTTTCACATTTCCTTAGTATTTTTGACTGATATTTTTCTTGTCATAGTGACTTTCATCTTTAGAGATGAGGATGTCTTTGCTTATTTTAGTATTTATTTATTTAATTTTTTAATTAGAGATGGGGTCTCACTCTTGCTCAGGCTGGTCTTGAACTCCTGACTTCAAGCGATCCTCCTGCTTGGGCCTCCCAGAGTGCTAGGATTATAGGCGTGAACCACTGCACCCAGCATATCCTAGTATTTAATATTAAACAAATGTGGTGGATGGGAGAGCTTTCTGGCTACAGCATCTGCCATACCACTGACCCACAGGCCAGATCCAGCTGATCTGACCACAAAAGGGTGTGTTGCCTTTCTCATTTATCAATGTGTGGCCTTCCTGAAGTTCTGGGGAAAGGCAGACCATTTGGTCTTGGTTGTCAAATACGGAACTTGTAAGTCATGACAGCATCTTCATTACTAAATCCATTTCAGTTTTCATTTCTTTCCTTTCTTTTTTTTTTTTTTTTTTTTTTTTTTTTTGAGACAGAGTCTCACTTTGTTGCCCAGGCTAGAGTGAGTGCCGTGGCGTCAGCCTGGCTCACAGCAACCTCAATCTCCGGGGCTCAGCGATCCTACTGCCTCAGCCTCCCGAGTAGCTGGGACTACAGGCATGCGCCACCATGCCCGGCTAATTTTTTGTATATATATTTTTAGTTGGTCAATTAATTTATTTCTATTTTTGGTAGAGACAGAGTCTCGCTCAGGCTGGTTTCGAACTCCTGACCTCGAGCAATCCGCCCGCCTCGGCCTCCCAAAGTGCTAGGATTACAGGCGTGAGCCACCGCGCCCGGCCTCTTTCCTTTCTTGATGGCAGACTAGTTGCTTTGCCTTCTTGGATTGTTTGGGGGACAATTTTTGGTTAATACGTGAGGAAAAAAATGCTGAATCTGATTTCATCCTCATGGTGATCCTAAATAATGGAAACTCAGCAGTCTGGACTAATGGCATGGTACATAGCTCTCAGTTTGCCCCAGTGATGTGATTGCAAAAGATAGAACTCCTTTTAGAACTCTGTGTGAAGACACACATGAGAAGGGGAAGGATGCACAGGGCGTGAGCCCAGGGTCACCCCTGTGATCACATTAAGGTGCCACATTGGAAAAAGGAGATGATATCCTGCAAAGCCTGAGCCTTCAGGCCTGGGAAAGGACAAAAGGTCAAACACACCCAGGATAAACATTACTTTCTTGTTTGCTGCTCTCATCCATTTTTGTTTCAATAGAAAAGGTTTCTCAGTTCTTACTGAGTTAAAGAACTCTCAGAGGCTGGCACATGACATATTAATAATAATGCCAGACATATCCATCATCTCAGTTTAGACTCATAATAACACTCCAAGGGAGATACTACTATCCCTATGCTAGCTGCAGATGAGAAGACCAAGTCCTAGAAAACCTTCACCAGGGCCACTCAGCCACTGGGCAGCAGATCCAGGGCTTGAATCCAGGCGGCGTGGTGCCAGGGTTCCCGTGAGACACTGTCTTCACCTCTCTGTTCTCTCCCTGTGGGTCGGCTCAGCATATTCAGAAAAATGATGGCATGGGAACCACCATGATCCTGCAGAGGATGGGCCATGTTAAAGGGAGAGACCAACTTTTTGGGCAATATTCTGGTAAAAACCCCAGAATTTAGAGAAATAACATAATCTCTAACAAGTGGAAAACAGAGAGTTTGAGAGCAACAGGAGAACTGGGAATAAGAAAAGAATGAGAAAGGTGAGAAAAATGTGGCTTGGGATAGCGCATATATATATGTGTGTGTGTGTGTGTGTGTGTGTATGTGTGTGTATATATATGTGTGTGTGTGTGTATATATATATATATATATATATCTGTGTGTGTGTGTGTATTTAAAACAGAACGATAAGGAAAAATGCAAAGAAACAGCTTGTGTCAAAGGTTGAAAAAGAAAAAATAGAGGCAATAGACCCATGGTGAAAAAAGCCACATTTAGAGAACCTAGAAAATATTGCTTCTTTAGCATTTTGCATCTTTGCCTAAATGGCCTGTTTTATTTCTTTAATGCTTCACTTTCTCTAGCCTTTGGTTGCAGAGGCAGCCTCATTGCTTTCATTTTTTCCTAGCTGTCGAGATAGCTCAGGTTCCGATGGGCCAAGTTGAGGTAATGACCCAGGCAGGGTAAATGAGAAACTTTCTGTACTCTCAGGAATAAGTCATCAATTTAATATCTTTCCTGAATGCTACATTCCTTCTAAAAATAATATAAAAAATGTATGCCAGCTAGCTGCTGAATTGTTTTTATTCAAGAAATTTAAGATGAGAATTGCAAGCTCATTCATCAATGTCCCCGAAATACTTAAAATGAAATGTGTTCCACGAAGCAGGCGTTAAAAAGTCACCGCTAGATTTCTAAAACAACTCTTCTGAGGTTCTATTCACGTTTCCCACACCCTCTCAGACGTTTTTGTCCTGATTCTCTTTTCGAGAGCTGGAGTGTCAATACTGCCCAGGTTGGATCAAAGGGAAGCATTTCTACGATGGGGCTGTTCTCCCTACTTCTTTCCTTTCCTGTTCTCATAGCTTTCCTTTCTCTCTTCAGTCAGCATCATAGTGTGCACAGTTCATTGCAGACGCAGCTTTACAAGAGGGAAAACAATCTAGGTTGGGCTCACGGAATTGCGCTATTGTTTTCCTTGAGGCCATATTTGGTGTCAACATTCATGCCCCGTCTCTCTGAAGGAACATGAAGGAACAGCCCCACCATTACCCTCGAGTATGTAGGGGACATAATTGCATTGTGCAGACACCGTGTCCGGGGTGTGGTGTCAGCATTGTACATGGAGCTACAATCTCTGCTTCCTGGCCAAACCATCTAGGGTTTTTGACAAAGGACAGTCACAGTTTTCCCCCAAACATACATACGTACATCTATGTCATTCATGCTCGTGAGTGCTTGCCTACGAATTCTTTTCCTCTTACTACCTAATGGATTTATCTGGATAAGAAAAGCTTTGCATTTATTGGTGGCTCACAGAGACACTTTTATATAGTATGACATTGTAATATTTTAGAAATTTCAAAGGATATAGTATCTTAAAACAACGTCCCAATGGAATTCATAATAACATAATTTCAGTAGAATTCACAGTTTTTCTTTTATTTTTTTCAATATTTACACATTTAAGTATAAAGGAACTTATACTTTGAGAGGAGCAGGAGAATTGGAAATGAAAAGAATGAGAAAGGTGAGAAAATGTGGCTTGGAATAGAAAAATATATATGTTAAATATATATATGTGACAGAAAATGGTAAGGAAAAATGCAAAAAAAAAAAAGCTTGGGATCTTTTGCAATTCAAAAATGAGTTCTTCCTCATTTTTGCTACTCTCTCAACTCTTTGGTGCAGTGTACTTCTTTGCTCCCACTATTTCTAGCAGTGGTTTGCTACGGCTACCTAAGAAAGTCTGAGAGACTGGGTGGCTTAAGCAACAGAAATTAATTTTCTCACAGTTCTGGAGGCTGAAAGTCCAAGATCAAGGTGTTAGCAGAGTTGGTTCCTTCTGAGTCCTCTCTTCTTGGCTTGCAGACTACTATCTTCTTCCTACGCCTAATACAGTCTTCCCTCTGTTCCTGTCTCTGTTCAAATTTCCTCTTCTTATAAGGACACCAGCCATATTAGGGCCCACCCTATTGACCTCATTTTCACTTAATGATCTCCATAAAGATCCCATCTTCACGTATAATCACATTCTGAGGTACTGGGGGTTAGAACTTCAACATATGAATTTTTTTGGGGGGATACAATTCTACCCTTGACACCATAAATACTTGATACCATATCTTAGATGTTGACATTTGTTGTAATTTATCTGAACATTCATTGTGTCAGCATTTTTTCACTGTACACATGATTTCAGTTTAACGCAAACCTTCTCATCCAGAGCCCGTGGAGTGCTTGGGAAGGTCCATAAACATGCTGAAATTGCATGCCAAATTTCTTTTTAAACTATTCATAGTGTTTTATTCTCTTCTTATGCTTTATTTTTAATTTTCTTTGTTTACTTTTAAAATTTCAGAATATTACGTATAAAACAATGGTGAACTATGCCAAAACCTCTTATATTATACATTGTGAGTACTTTTCCACTTTCCCATCAGAATCTTAAAAAGTTTGTCAAGCACACAAAAAAGTTGGGATCTAACTTTTGGCTGATGTATGAAGGGTTTTCTTCTTGTTCATATCACAAGACCTTCTCCTGTAAGTAACGAGATTCCAACTTTTGTCTCGGTATTCAACAAACACGCATATAGCATTGTATGGCCCTGCCAATGCGCCAGACACTGTTTTAAGTGCATCACATAAACCATTTCATCCTCACAGGGACTCTCTCTCGCTCAGGGAGATAATATTTACATGTGAGGAAACTGAGGCAAACAAAGGGTAAGTAACTCAGGTCAGACTTAGCATACAGGGAAGCCAGAATTCAAATCTGGTAGTGTGCCTTCAATTCAACTGCTCCTTCAGCTGACTCTTCTTCCTCATCTCATTAGGCGGGAAGATTCCAAACCATATTATTTTTACCTGTAGAATCAAGCAAGGATCTTTACAATTGTTGACATAACATACACTGTTACCCCAGATTTACACTGGGAAGGAATTTGAAAGTTCTATAAAAGCCCTTGCTGTGTATGCCTGCCACTGTTGGCAACTGCCAGTAATCAACACCCTCTACCTGCACTTAGTCCATAGTTTTGTGTTTCTGTAATACAATCATGTATTCAAGCAGCTCCCATACCTCTGTTAAATTCAACCTTTCCATTTTGACTGGGATGTATGGACAATGACAATTGCTTCTAAGTTGAATAATAATCAGAAACTGCTTTAATAAGACAAACAACAATCTTTAAAATATCACTAAGTTTTCTACAATGTCATATCATTTTATGTTGAGCCAACATTTTGAAAGGGTGGGGGAAGCATTCTCAATAAAGTTTTTACTTTTTCCTAGGCTTTCAAAGAACAATGGTATTGTCAATGGGCTTCTTTAAATAGAACATTTTGTCATTTCCAGGTCAAAAGATTAACTTAAAGGAGCTGTTAACACTTGCCTTGGGCTGGGGCGGGAACAGGAGTTAGCACTTCCCTCTCAGGCCCCTAGCGGCTGCCTTATCTCTACTTGCTTTCACCTTCCAACTCCTGGGAGAACAAGAAGTGCCTTATTCCTTTGGGCAAAAGATGCTTAATTGACAAAACACAGCTAAAAAGGAAAGTAAGTATAAATCGCACCTTTCTGTAATCTGGGAAGATTTGTGTTCTCCTAGTGTTTCAGAAATTATAGATGTAACCATGAACCTGTGTTTGTTCTGATACCTTTTTAAAACTCAATGTATGTGTAGGGGAAAAGAGGTATATTTTAAGGTATAACTAGTCGTTACATGCCTTAGGACAGTATCGAGATTCCTTAAGTAAATGAAAATGGGAGCTCCTCAGACTGAAGGTTGCCAACAGTGAGGTGACTCATTTAATACATGCTTACATATTTGTATATTTCTTTTGCTTAGCTTCTTGGCATACTTTCTGAATGACAGCTGCAATGGGAAATTGGAAAATTTTGTGAATAATTAGGATGCTCTTTGAATCTGTTGGAGTAAATGCATGACATCCTAATAGGCAAAAGATGGTGTGTGAGTGAACTCCTCATCTATGGAAATTGTCAATCCAATTATTTCAGCTAACTCACCCATTAAATCAGATCACTGCCCAATCAATTATTAGATTATCAGTAGTAAAGACAGCCTGAGATTCCAGATGAATAATGCTTGGGCCAGCACTTAAGGCACAACTGTAATTTTCATGAAACAGGCAACTGGTTTAGCCCCAGGATGGGAGTTGTTCAATTACTTTCCATGTTTTTATTTTTGGTGTCAAATCAAATACCTAGATTAGAAATAACTCTCTCTCCTTGTAGGTACTCATTTTTTTAAAGAAAAAAAATTCATCCACATATAGTACAGGCTTAAAAATGCTTCTTCCACAGCTCATGGAGATAAAGAGATTTACTTGAGATTATATTTCTCAGGCTCACCAATTTTCAATAAATTCAGCCTCTTCCCCTGTGCGTGCTCTTGAGAGAGGCTGGCTTTGTTTGAGATGGTAACGATTACCACCTGGGAGGAAAGGAGCTTTAAGGTAGCTGTCTTGTAGGTGAGACCATTACTACCCAGAGGAAAATCGATTAGGAGTCTCACCGGAACTCTTGCACGCTCAGACAAAGACAATCAGGGAATGAGGAACACCACGTGCTTCTCCCACTGGCCCCAGGGCAGTTACGGAGCTGGGTGCACCCAGCTGCAATCAGGTCACCCTAAGCCCTGATTTTGGGCCACATGCAAACGAAGCCACTTTAAAACCAGAGATGTTGTCCTAGAAGAGCAGGGCTCCTTTAGCTAGACCTGGGCTGCTTCAAAGAGAAAAAGAAAGTCTATACATGATGTTTAGAGTGTGATCAAGCTATTGTTTCCCATCCATTGTTTCCAAAAGCCCTTACAGTTTTCCTTTCTTTCTTTTGGGACACTGTAGATTCTCTGACCACAACTGTGGATCATTTGAGTTTTAGAATATGTGTCCCAGCTCCTGTTGGATCTCCAATTGCTCTGGACAGTCTGTCCTTAAGAGGGCTTTAATCCTTACGGCAACCCTGGACATGTGCCCTCAAAATTGTGCCAAAGTCACACTTGCAGATTAGGGATCCCAGCTCTCCTAATGTTCCATATGCCTGATTTTCTTCCCTTCCTCCTCTGCAAGGGGGCAGATCCCTGGGTGGCTTGTGAGTTAACAACCAAACTTTTCATTGCCAGAAGAGTGTCATTAAGATTCTTGCGAGAACTAGACATACCACACCATTTACCCCCACCCATCACAATGACGCAGCTTGGTTGCCCATGCAATGCCGTGTTTCCACTTCATGTGGCACATGGGCACTCTGGGGACTCAGCCTTCTCTGGGTGAGGAGTTAGGCAAGGTGACAAGCGACAAGGCAGTCCAGGCGACCGGTGCTTCAGACAGGGCCACAACTTCCCGTGTCACCTTCCTTGTAACGGAAGGAGACTGTTGGGGGTTGGCAGCTGGGCTAGGGTCTCAGCTGCCACATGGTGCAGAGAATCAAAGACGCACGTTTAAAATGCAAGCGCTTGTTCCCAATCTGTCTCACTAGCGCTGTTGCAAGCTTAACTGCCGGCGGCGCTCCGGGCGTGAGAAATTCACTGACAAGGTTTGCTCCTATTAAGGCGGTTTTAATTGATAGCACTTGGCAACGAGATCGCATTTCCTCCTTTCCACTACTATCCGCACCCCTTTTGACTGTAAGGAAGCAAGGCAACCTTTTCTCTTAGTTTGTTTATTTATTTTTGTCCCCCGGCCCGGCGCCAGCTCGCTGTGAATTGGAGGGAGCACCTCTAGGGGTCGGTGCAGCGTAAAAAATGGCCAAGGCCGGGCCCTGGAGCGGAGCGCGATCGTTACGCTTTGCATCACAGCTTTGTCCCTATTTCACTCTAATGAGGCAACGGTCCCATTACTTCGTGCTGAGCCTGGCTCCAGAAGCAATCCCCTTGATGGCCATTTTCCTTTAATATGAGTTTAAACATTTGCAACCAAACGCAGCTCTAATTCGAAATTTAGGGCCGGGAGTGCTGTCTTCAAATGTGTTGCTTCTCACCTTTTCTGTCTGAACCCCGGCGGCTGCCCCCTCCCACCGTCCTTTGAGGGAACATCGCAGGGTGGGCAGGGGCCTGCCGTCCTCTGACGTCCCTTTAGCTGTCCCTGGCCACCCTTTCCTGTTACTATTTCCTTTAGTGAAGGAGCCCTTGGTCGGGGGAGGGGCGTGTGTGTGTCCTTTTCCTTTTGGATGTATGTGCCCTTTTGGCCTTTGTCTTCCAGCTTTGAAAACCCATCTCTTTTTTGATTGAGTCATCAAAGGGTGGTTGAGTGCCGGGGCACGGCCGGGCGGTGTGGGCGAGTGCGGAGAGACAGGAAAAGCGCAGACACGCTGGGTGGCGGCTGGGGTGGGGACATCTGCCAGGCCCGCAGGCAGACGCTGCAGGGTGTGGGGAAGACACCGGGACGTCTTGAGGGCCTCATCCCCTCCCCGGTCATCGCGACTCCTCCCTTTACTCCTTAACCCCCTCCGTCCCGCCCCGCTGTAGCGCTCTCAATGCAATCGCAGGTGTCCAGACTCCAGCATCCCTTTGTCCCCCACGTAATTCTGTGTGAGCTCCCTGAGGCACTCGGCCCTGGCGAACGTTTCTATCTGATGTGCTTTCTTGTCGTTGTCTCGCACTGCCTCTTTTTCCTCAATCAGCCTCCTAAATCTGGGGTGCTGCCCCTCCCACCCCTACCCCCACCCACTTAACATCCTGGCGCCCTGACTGCCCGCCTAGAATCTTCCTTGGGGGCTCCAAGCGGACACTGCCGATTGATCAAAGTCGACCTAGTGGATGATAGCTCCTTTCCAGCCCGCTTTAGTTGTGCCGCTCCGACAGCCCTCCATGCCGGTTCATCTGGGTATCTGTCCTTTTCCTGGATGGCATCATGCCTTCCCACGGTTTCAGTTAGTACTCAGGTGCTGAAAACACCCCCGTCTCTATCTCCAGAACAAATCTTTCCTCTGATCTCTAACATCAATAATTGTTGAATTAAGTTAAACCTGCCTCCTTACACATTTTAAGTTCAGTCTAAAGGTTTCTGCATACACAGTGAGCTGGAATCTACCTGGATGTGTAAACAGACTGTAACCTTGTGCCAATCACAGAGTTTCCACCAATCGCAGGCAAAAAACTGTTCAAACCATGTTCAAATGAGGCAAATGCCAAGCTGTAACCAATCCAGCTGTTTCTGTACCCCACTTTCCTTTTAATGTCCATAAGTATTATCCTACCATGTGGCACCCTGGAGTCACTCTGGACCCGTTCAGGTTGGGGTAGGGTGAAGCTGCCCAATTCTCGAATTGTTCTTTGCTCAGTTAAACTCTGTTAAATTTAATTTGTCTTAAGTTTTTCTTTTAATATAGTTCTATAACCAATTGGATTTATCCACCTGGAACTCCTACAAACACTTCTAATTTAGCATGTCCGAAACCAAGCTCATTATATGCCTGCAAATCTGGGTTGCCTAAATTTTTCAACTATATTAATGGCATCATTCTTCATCCAGTAGCTCCAGCTAGAAGCTTCTCTTCATTTCTTTCAATCCTTCACCCTATGCCTTATCATGGCTGCTTCCCTCCCCTCAAAATCCAACCATATATATGGTACGTGCCAAATGAGTAAAATGGATATTTATTTGGTAGAGAGGGCTTTAGCTTCTTCATAATCTCTGTTAAACCACCACTCCCAGTCAGTAAACATACTGTACTCACTCCCATGTAAACATCAAACAGAGCTTCCCCATCCAACCTTTCATTAGAGGAAAACAGCCTTTAACCCTTTGTTAGCCAACTTTGGAGTTCTCTGTAAGGGCAAGCTACCTAAAACATAAACTGAGTCATACCACTTCCCAACTTAACAAACCTCTACTCTTTCTCTCTCTCTCTCTTTCTTTCTTTCTTTCTTTCTTTCTTTCTTTCTTTCTTTCTTTCTTTCTTTCTTTCTTTCTTTCTTTCTTTTCTCTTTCTTCTTTCTTTCTTTCTTTCTTTCTTTCTTTCTTTCTTTCTTTCTTTCTTTCTTTCTTTCTTTCTTTCTTTCTTTCTTTCTTTCTTTCTTTCTTTCTTTCTTTCTTTCTTTCTTTCTTTCTTTCTTTCTTTCTTTCTTTCTCTCTCTCTCTCTCTCTAACATAAATCCCAAAACTTTTAGCATCTTATCTGAGGCTCTGTCTGGCTCCATTCTACCTTTTCAACCATGTTTTCTGTCCATCCCCCCCCCCCCATCTAGCCTGGCATGTTGCTTATGCACTTAATCAGTTGATGTTTCCAGGACCTTTTCCTTGCAATTCTGTTTGGTGTACCTTTTCCCCCTAAATCTCTAGTTGGTCACATATTACTTCTGTGTAACCTCCCCCAATTCATCCAAGAAGACCAATCAGGATCAGGTACTGTCTCCTCTGTGTTCCCCTAGCACAGGATACATTTCTCACTAGCTCATACCATGTAAGTTCTGACTGTTTGGGTGTCTCTCTCTTTCTCTGCCACCAAATTGTAAGTTCCTAGAGGGAAAGGCTGCCTGCTGATTTTTCGGGTCTACAGCACCTCCTCTGGTATCTAGCACATGGCAGATGTTCATTCATTGTTTTGTGAATGAAGGAGGCAGTGGATGTGCTAAGAGAGGAAATGAGTGTTACTGATGACAAACTGTCTATTGCAATTTTGCTTCAGACCAAACCTAGTAAGGACATTTGAAATCTAGACGTGTGGTTCTGTGCTCTGCAAGGCACAAAGGATCCCCATCCCTGCCCTGCCTTGCCCAGCTGGAAGGAGAGGCAGAATAAGATGGTGTCTATGGACATTTAAATTCTCTTTGTATTCTGGCCAGTCTCTCTCTCCTCTCTCCTTTTGTCTCTCTCTGTCTGTAAGAGAGGATGGTGACAATAGAATTATCTGTTTTTAAGCTAAATGAGCATTCCCCATTATCAAGGACAATACTATCAGTTGATTTTCAAGTGCCATTCGAGCTGCTCCTCTGGGCGAAGCACAGCATGTGCAGAAGGGGTACAGAGGAATGTGACACAGTCCCATCATTGAGTCATTTACAGCTCAGCTAGGAAGCTAGAATTTTTGCAAAGGTGGGTTTGATAAATAGGATGATCACATTTTATCATCCAGACTGGGACATTTTTGGGTTTTGTTAAGTATTTCACCAGGAATACAAGTACAAACCATAACTGTGTCATAACATATGGCTTCACTAATGAAGACAGCCAGTTGTGTAATGTGGACTATACATGTTCTAGGTTTAGAGAAGAAAGCATCATTGTGAAATTGGAGGTTCAGGGAGAGAGTCTCTGAAGAGGGGCGCCTTGATCTAGGCCTTGAAGAAAGAGGTGGATTGTATGGGTGAGAAGAGGTGGGAGAGCGTGCTGAAGTGTGGGAAAAGGAGTGAGTATGAATCTGATGGGGGAAGCTCAGATGGTTTGTGCAGAGGACAAAGCAGGCCTATTTGTTTGAGCAGAGAGTTCATAAAAGGTGGTGATGAGGGTAGAGGGGGTGTAGATGAGGGGAGTGTAGATTTAGGAAGGGGGGTTGATGCCAAGCTGGAGAGAACTTTAATTGTCAGGCTAGAACATTTGGTATTTTTACTCAAGGCAATGAGGGACCAGTGATAGTTTGGAGTGGAGTGATTTGTTCAAAACCAAAACCAAATATATATGTATGTGTAGTTTTTGTTTTTTTAAATTAAGTTTAACCTTACAATATTTTCAGGATGTGGAAGGAGAAGCTAGAAGTGTAACAGGAACTTGCACCTATCTAATCATAAGGTCATAGGATCTTAAATGGGGTGGTGGCAGAGAAAATGGAAAATAAGATGTTTGCAAGAGATTTCATGAAGGGGGAAAAATAAACAATACAAAACAAAATCTGGAGACCATTTGTGTATGGGTGGTGAGCAACAGAGAGAGGAAGAATACAGAAAAACTTAAGGTTTTGACACTAGGTGATTGGGAGCGTGTGGAAATGCTTGGAAGAAGACAAGCAGGGAGGATTCAATATTTTTGTATCTTTTTTAATGATAAAAGTAATACGTGCTTATTTTTTAGAAAGCTTGGATAATGCAGGAATTATGGATGAGAATCTTAACATATGATGATTTAGATGTGTCTCATTCTTGGGATAGTCCTGATATGCTATTAATTCTAAAGGGATAGATAGAAAAAGGGAGAGTGAGGTGAAGCCTGATTTCTTTCTTTCTTTCTTTCTTTCTTTCTTTCTTTCTTTCTTTCTTTCTTTCTTTCTTTCTTTCTTTCTTTCTTTCTTTCTTTCTTTCTTTCTTTCTTTCTTTCTTTTTCTTTCTTTCTTTCCTCACTCTGTTGCCCGGGCTAGAGTGCCATGATGTCAGCCTAGCTCACAGCAACCTCAAACTCCTGGGCTTCAAGCGATCCTCCTGCCTCAGCCTTCTGAGTAGCTGGGACTACAGGCATGTGCCACCATGCCTGGCTAATTTTTTTTCTATATATTTTTAGTTGTCCAATTAATTTCTTTCTATTTTTAGTAGAGACAGGATCTGGCTCTTGCTCAGGCTGGTTACTACCTCCTGACCTTGAGCAATCTTCCCGCCTCGGCCTCCCAGAGTGCTAGGATTACAGGCATGAGCCACCGTGCCCGGCCAAAGCCTGATTTCCACATGCGTTTATAAAATGGTTTGCCTTCTGTGTTTGGGAAAATAATAAACTCATAAAAATATGTTTATTTAAAACATGTTGGCCCCTGACTCTGTACTAGATATTGTGGAGGAAATAGCATTTTACAAGTGGTATGGAAAAATTCACAAGTGAAAACTTGTGGGATAAATGTCACATGAATGATGATAAGGAGTTTGGAGGAAGGAGGCAATCAGATACCCAAATTAAAAGCCTGATTGAAATATACCCACAGAACACGAATTCCCATGGTGGAAATGATTAAATACAATGAAGATGCTGACAGGTTCCTTGTATGTTTGAGATTTAGACAATTAAAGATCCTCTAGGGTTTAGTTTCTATAGATCTTAGGTTGTTCCAGTCTTAACTGAACTATTTAGTTTCTTCCAGCTTTATTCTGTTTCCTTGGCTCTTGATCCATGTACATTTATCAGAACTGTTGCTGTTTTATCACCAAGAATATTTATGTTGCATATCGGTGAGTCAGGGCAAGGTTACAGATTGTGCACAAGACTGATGTGGGTTTCTTTATCAGGCCTCATTAGCTTGCTTACATTAATAGTGCAAATATTAATACTACTGTTATGGCTCTTTCCTATCATACAATTTCAGGATCTCCAACAGCCAGTAATTTCTAGAAATCTTCAGAAATTTCTAGAAATCTTATACATGAATACAATGTTATCCCCTATAAGGCATTTTCATTTTCCTTCTTTTCAACAACATATCCTAACATATTCTCCACTGTCTTTAGTGATGTGGAACCTTGTGACGATGCCTTGTGGCTGTTGCTTCTGGTGCTGCTGTTGGCCCAGCTGCTCCGGTTACCAACATTAGCTTTTGGCTCCTGAAACAGTGCCATGTCAACCTTAAAGGGCATAACTTAGCCCTCTGCTAAAAACACTGGTACTGCTGAAGGCCTTTCCTGTCTGGCCCCCTTGATGTGACGATGCTATGTTGACAGATGAAATGAGAGGACATCCTTTCCCCTGTTCTGTGTCACACCCCCTTAGTTCCAGGGCAGCGCAACATTCTGCTCCCAGAAGAACATGGAAAATAAATCTTCAGTTTTCATAAGCAGTTCTCAGCTTTCTAAAATCCTAACATAAGGCTCCTTGTGCCATAGGGACAATTGGAGTGAAAGATACCTGCAGTACTCAAAATGATCCCCACCTTGGATTCTAGGACACTGTCATGGGACCTTGTGTGTGGTTGTGATGGCTTCTCATAGGATGAGTTCTTACCCAAGGGTTCTCCACTTCTTGTGTATTTTTTTTTTTTTTTTTGAGACAGAGTTTTGCTTTGTTGCCCAGGCTAGAATGAGTGCCGTGGTGTCAGCCTAGCTCACAGCAACTTCAAACTCCTGGGCTCAAGCAATCCTTCTGCCTCAGCCTCCCAAGTAGCTACAGGCTTGCGCCACCATGCCCGGCTAGTTTTTCTATATATATATTAGTTGGCCAATTAATTTCGTTCTATTTTTTTTTAGTAGAGACGGGGTCTCGCTCTTGCTCAGGCTTGTTTCGAACTCCTGACCTCGAGCAATCTGCCCGCCTCGGCCTCCCAGAGTGCTAGGATTACAGGTGTGAGCCACCACGCTTCTTGTGTCTTTTATATCTCATATCTCTGCAGAACCTACACAACTAGCCTGAAAGACATACCCAGATGTGCCTTTTTCTTAGCACAACATAGCATCAAGTCAGGATGGAGCCCTACTCTTCTGCTAGTAATTGTTCAGTAAAGATGTCCCTCTAGTTGCAGGCAAATTTCTGTTGCGGAAACCGAAATAGTGAGCTTGCAATGCTAATCCCGATTTTTCCACCAGAGGGCAGATATGTCATATCTACTGAAACACACATTATGTTTTACAATAAAGACTGTGTGAGTAAAAATGTAACGTAAAAATTATGTTCCTGGATCTTTCTCTGCATATCTCTAATATTTACAAGCATCTAGAGAATATTGTATGTATAATATTGATATATATACTAAGTGAATATATATATTCTTACAGTGGTTTTACTTATATTTTCCCTTATAGTAATTTTATGAACACAGAAAGAATGTTTAGTAATAGAAATTGTTTTGTATACCCTGGCTTTCCTTTGAAGCATAAAATATACATCACACAAAAGGAGATTTTGAGAAGAAATAAACATAGAATTAATTGGCATGGCATACCACTGTGAAAGAATTTTTGTTCTTGTGTCCTCCTTTTGCCTGATATATCTTTGAAACAACAATTCTGGTATGCAGACTTTTTCCTCTTGAAGTTTTTCTTTTTTCAGGTTGGAGAAGGGCTATTTGCAATTTCTTTCTTTCTTTCTTTCTTTTTTTTTGAAGACAGAGTCTCGCTCTATTGCCCTGGGCTAGAGTGCCATGGCATCAGCTTAGCTCACAGCAACCTCAAACTCCTGGGCTCAAGCGATCCTCCTGCCTCAGCCTCCGAAGTAGCTGGGAATACAGGCATGCGCCACCATGCCTGGCTAATTTTTTTTTTCTATTTTTAGTAGAGACCGGGGTCTCATTGTTGCTCATGCTGGTCTTGAACTCCTGACCTCAAGCAATCCTCCTGCCTAGGCTTCTGAGAATGCTAGCATTACAGGCATGAGCCACTGTGCCTGGCCCTGTCTGCAATTTCTAAGTGGAAATATTTTGATTTTGAATACCCTTTCTGCCAGTTTACTTCTATTGACTGGAAATTTAATACTGTGGAATGTTATGGCTGATGTGTGGTTTTAAGGAGTTTTCTAACCCAAGGAGAAAAGGGAGCCTTATACTGGCAACGTGATGTACATCTTCTTATGGATTGCTCACTCTTTGACTATCGAGAAAACCAACATATAGAAGTTCTCCCGAGGCCCAAATAGAGGGAAGTTCCTTATGTTCTTTTATCTGGGCCATGGCTTTTAAAAAATTGGTACAATGGCATATTTACAATTTTTCAGTAAAGATGTGTTTCTAAAAATACAGAACTATAGTCTTGTTAGTTTCAAAGTTGATACAGTGCTTAGAGTCCAAAGGTGTTCTGGGGCTTATGTACTCCCCTTGCCTCAGTTCAAAGGAAAAACTTTACATATCCAGCATCTCACTATTGTTCCAGAGATACCTCCAGAGAGGAAGAAGCCAGAGTAAAAGGCATTGCATTAATTTTTGAAAGAGTGAGCATAGAGGCACAGTGGAATGACATAGAGTAAGATCAAAGCTAAAACCTTTGACCATTCCCTGTATGCCCTGCTTTTTCATAGCATGACTCTGAAATAGGATGACTCTGCCTCCTGGAATGTTATGGTAGCTGACACCCTATCCTCCCTCCCCCCAAAAGTGAGGGTGGGGATGAGAGTGCAATAGGAGAAAACACATGAGGAACAGGAAATATTGCCTCAGTGGATCCCCTTTTTTCTGTCTTTTTCCCTTACTCATATTGTTTGGAGACCTCAAAGATATTTGCCTGGGCATTCAAGTTGCCAGTAAACTGTGCACAGTACAACATACAACACATGCTTCTAACTGTCTATTTCTAAAATTTAATTTATTTATTGTTTTAGTAGAGACGGGGGTCTCACTCATTGCTCAGGCTGGTCTCAAACTCCTGGCCTCAAGCTATCCTCCTAGCTTGGCCTCTCAAAGTGCTGGGATTATAGGCATGAGCCACCATGCCCAGCCCCCTTTTAGCTGTCTATTTCAGCAGTTTAGCTTAGATTTTTGCTGCTTAAAAGTATGGTCTCTGGACCAGCTGCATTGGCATTTTCACCTGGGAACTTGTTAGAAATGCAAAACCTTGTACCTTACCCCAGACCTCCTGAATTATTAATACAACCTGCATTTAAACAAAATCCAGGTGATTGATGTCTGTGCTAAAGTTTGAGAAGTGCTGGCTTTTTTTTTTTTTTGATGATACTTTTTTTTTTCTTTTAAACTGAGATTTTCTGGGGAAGAGTCTGCCTTTTCCCATTCTGGCTATTTTCTGGGATACTGGTCTATCTGGCACAAGTGATCCAAAACTAGAACTGATCTCATGAACCTGATGACTAGACTGCATATAAAGTCTGCTGGCATATTACCATTTTCTCAATACTACTTATTTTTTTTAACATAAAATATAAAGTGCAGTTTGCTTTTCATTAAGCAAAGCTGACAAAACTCCAAGTTACAAGACATAAAATGAGGAAGTGATTATTTGCACGATAAAGGAATCTCTGCTTTACAGTGAAATTTTCCGAATTATTTCTTTCCATTGCTTTGGGGGTACATTTGAAATAGAATTTAACTCAAATATTGATTCACAGTCCAGTTTTTAAGGTGGCATATAATACATAAATGGAGATATGATTGAACAGATAGCAGTTTGGAGCACATTATTAATAAATTTCTGAAAGAGCTCTTAACCACCCTCCTCATTTCTTTTTCCCATTTCATCCTAATTTCTCTAACTCTACGATCTGGAATCACTTCTTTTTCTTCATCTACCAGCCTGCGTAACTCTATTGCTTCACATCCTTATGGAGCCAAAGACTTCACTGAGATTGAATTAGCACAGGGGATACCTAAAGATGAATTCAAGAAAAATGACCCTCCCGCCTGATGAATAGTAATAATGGCATTATGCTTGATCCGAGCCGGTAAAATCCTATTCGGCAGTAAAATCCTGCCTAGGGAAAGTGCATGCGTTCCTGCAGAACGCTGAGCAACGGCACAAAAATATTCCTTAGGCCTCAAAATATTATCTATAGTTAGTAAACCACAGTGGAACAGCCACTCTTATCCCCAACTCTTCTGTATTCTCGTGGACCTTGTTCTTAACTGTATTATGGCACTAATGTTTCTGTAGCGCAGTCTGTGTTTTGACCATTTCTCATAGGGTTATTGGAGGGGAGGCACTTTGTTTTTCTCATTTTTATGCATATAAAATTTTATGCATGCAGTGCCTAGCACATAGTAGTATTTCACACAAGCTTCTTGGATGAGACGCTTAGGGATCTACTGCACAATTACTGATACTTTTAGAAAGGGGCAAGAATCTGACCTCTGAGCAAAGCAGCTACAAAAAGCTGGTGAAACACCGATCTGTTACCTCTTCTTCCAAATGCAGCAGTAACACAATTCATCTAATAAATAAATCAGACAATAAAATTATTAAATCAATAAATCAGACAATAAAATCAATCAATCAATCAATCAACAAATCAGACAATTAAATTAATAAATCAGACAATAAAAATTAGTAGCCAGGCGTGGTGGCTCATGCCTGTAATCCTAGCACTCTGGGAGGCTGAGGCAGGAGGATCTCTTGAGCTCAGGAGTTCGAGACCAGCCTGGGCAAGAATGAGACCCTATCTCTACCAAAAATAGAAAAAATTACCCGGGCATTTTGGTACGTTTGGGAGGCTGAGGCAGGAAGATTGCTTGAGCCCAGGAGTTTGAGGTTGCTGTGAGCTAGGCTGACGTCGCTGCACTCTACCTTCCATGCGGGGCTACAGAGCTAGAGACTCTTGTCTCAAAAAAAAAATTGGCATTTGATTTAGAAATTGAGGCAGTATTTGAACATTAATAATGACGCACTAAAGAAGAAGATGAAGAAGAGGAGGAGAAGGAAAAAAACTGTGGCTACATCATTGAAAAGTTTTGCCTGTCCAGGTACCTCTCAAACTATTGTTTAGCTCGGAGACCAGCTATGCTTGTGAAGGGAGTTACTTCTTAAGAAGTACAAAGATCTCAGCTCTGCTGGAAACCTTGCTTGTTCACACAGGCAAATAAGGTTTTTAAGAACAGGCCTTCTTTTCTAGGCTTTGCTTAGAAAGAAGAATCAGAATCACATCTTTGTCATCTAAGCAACTCAACTAAATGCAAAAAGTCCTCCCAGACAGATTAAAAACCTGTTAGGGTAACATATTAGGAGGTGGGTGATATTCTAGAGTAACATTCTTTATGCAATTGACGCTGATCCCTCTTGGTGCTGGAATCTAGGCTGCTGTAGTTATTTGGGCCCCCCATGTTCAAATATCTTCCTCCCATGCTCTCTGGAGGTAGCCTGTAATTCAGAAATTTGTGAGGATGTATTCGTTCATAATGACTGAACTCATGCTTTGGAGTGAAAGCCATATGGGTTTTCTATATACTTCAATACATACAACACATCAAAAGTGATCATAGTAGGGTTCTAGTAGAAACTTCTAATTCTTCCTCACTAAGAAAAAATTATGAGTGAATGTAAAGGGAAGGGGCCCTGTTCTTGTATTGTCTGGACATCTCTTCTTCCATTGCATAAAACATGATCATCCCGTGAAGAATTTCTTAAGCTGTTTTTTTCCCCCCATACTGATATATCCAGAGATTTCACTTGCTTCTATCATGGACCCAGTGGCAGAAAAACAAAAGATTTTGTTTTTAAAAAGAAGCAAAATATTCTTTTATTTATAGTTCTTAAACACTGTATTTCTAATGAAGCTCCTTACCTACAGCTAACTCTGAAAACTGTCTGTTGTTTATTACTATTATCCCAAGAATGGGATAATTCTAATAATAGCTCTTTGTCCCTATAGCTTTTTCATTGTATCCTCCAATTGCTCTCAAGGCTGTGGCCATCTGCCCCTGTATTGTACTTTCTATGATCTGCCCTTTCCTTTCACCACTGTTGACAATAAAAATAACTTTCTGATCAGGGTTAGAGCTCAAAATGCCCATATTTCTATCTAATATCCACGATTAGATAGAAATATGGGCATCAGGTGCTTCCCATGCAGCACTATTAAATACCTCTATCCCCAACTGCAGCAACTAAGTAGTGTTTCTCTTCAAAAATTCCATGTCCTATATCCATCCATTGGAAGGGTAGATACAGAAAAAGATAAAATACAAAAGTGTGTGTGTATGTAAATATCTGAGGATAATTGAGCTGGCATAACCAATGATCCAGAAGAGCCAGAGTTCTCATGACAGGGACAAAATAGAAAGTTAAATCTTCCCAGCACCTCTTGTATTATCCTGGATAGAGCTGGAGCCCATTCTACTAAGTGAAGTATCACGAGAATGGAAAAATGCGCACCACATGTACTCACCATCAAAGTGGTATTAACTGATCAACACTTAAATGCACATATAGTAGTAACATTCCATATAGGTGGAGGGGGAGTAGGGGGTAGATAAATTCACACCTAATGGGTGCGATGCACACCGTCTGGGGAATGGACACGCTTGTAGCTCTGACTTGGGTGGGGCAAAGGCAATATGTGTAACCTAAACATTTGTACCCCTGTAATATGCTGAAATAAAAAAAAAACAATGATGAAATAAAGAAAGTTAAAGCTTCCTCATTAAAATTACACGACAATCTTTCTCTTCCACCTTGGGAAATAGCTGACACTTGGAGATATGAAACTTGCTGGGAACATGCACTTTTCTCAAGTTTTGTTTTTTGTTTTAAATTTCAAGAAGTTGTAGCCACATTTAATTGAGCATTTCAGAAGTGAAACTGAGTATACACTTGGCTGATTCCCTGAAATGTCAGTCCCATTTGTGCCCAGGCGATACACGGATAGTTTATCCGAGTGTGTGTGTTAGCTTGAGGGAAAGGGGAGCCTTTGAGACAGGTGGCTGGGTCCTTGGCATTTTCTCACTCTGGGACTTTACAAGCTGCCTGGTACCTTGAACACCTGCATAATGTGGTGCATCTAGGGACCTTTTTTTGTGTGGCTGTTGGAGGTGTGACAAAGTTGTTATGAAATGTAGCTCAAGCAGCTGACAAGTGATAAAACAGTTGATCTCTAATCTTTTATGGGCTATTTTAATGCTCTAAGCACTCTCTAGAAGGAGATAGGAAGAAAAGCTATTGATTTTTGCTACATTTGGGGTGGGTTAGGCTTTAGTTGTATTGACAGATACTTGTCTTCTGGGAATTTGTTGGGAGGGAAAAAAATACATCTCTTCTCTGGGTCAGACAGGCCCTTTCTCCAGAGAATTCCAACTAAGTGTGAACATGGAAGGATTTCTTAGGCTCATGCTTTATGCTATAAAGGATTACCACCAGTTAGCTGAGAATGTTGGCTGTTATTATTTCTTTTGCATTAAGTGATTTAGAGTCTTTGGGATTATCCAGTAACTCAGGGTCATCAATCCCAATTATCCAAAATTAGAGCCTCTTGCCATAGGCTAGAGTAACAGGAAGAAGCTGTCTAATGATGCTCCGAGGCATCTACCAGCCAATCTAAAATTATTGCATTAGCCTATAATTGTTGGTCTCAATGTACAGACTGCTTCTAG
The DNA here is from genome assembly GCF_040939455.1 of Microcebus murinus. Classification (NCBI taxonomy): domain Eukaryota; kingdom Metazoa; phylum Chordata; class Mammalia; order Primates; family Cheirogaleidae; genus Microcebus; species Microcebus murinus. The sequence continues at coordinate 19,396,345 of NC_134120.1, forward strand.
CCAGGAAGCTGTTTGGAGTGCATGATGTACTTTTTGAAAATATTTATAAGACGAAAATCAAACTATAGCATATTAAAGGAAGTTTAGAATCAGGTTTGCCCCAAGAAAACACAGAGAAGGAAGTTAAGTTCAACTTTAGCACGTTCGGTGCTCCCACTGGAGCACCCAATTCCCTTTTTTGTATTCACCATCTGGGGCCAGGATGCATTTTTTTTTTTTTTACTTTAATAATAAATTGTGGACACTTTTCATATTGATAAAAATGTACATATTCATTAAAAATTGTAATGGCTTCTTATTATTCTGTGGTGCTTCTTCTTTTCCTCGTGTTAGGTATACATTGGGCTCTTGCCATACCTTCCTGACAAAATCAGCTTTAAGAAAATGCTGTGATTATAGATATTATGTTGAGGTTGTTAATTCATGCAATAGACACTAACTGAGCAAAGTATACTGGTATTGAGGAGGGAATGAAGGCATGAGAGAAAGATGTTAAGAAGAATGGGTAAGAATAAGATAAGATACACCCTTGACTTAGGTGTTGCTTTTCCTAGAAAAATGTAATTTTATAGTCATATCTAGCTCTAGGGTATTGTTTTCTCTTAAAGAAATTTCAGTCTCAGTTACTGGGAGGGTAGAATTGTAGGAGTAGGGAGACACTTCCAATTCCATGTTATTTTTGCAAATGAGATGTAGGAGGAGATATATATATATATATACATATATATATATATAGCAGTATACCTATTTATTAAGGAATCATTATTTTCTGAATGTCATTCATATATTTTTTATTATAAATGTAATATAAACTCATTGCACAAAACTAAAAAAATCAGATGTAAAAGAAGGTAATGAAGATCACCTCTAATTGCTGTATCCAGATATAACCAACTTTAACATTTTGAGATAGAGTCTGTCTTTTTACAAAAATGGGATTATACTAAATACTAATTTAGTTGTCTAATTATTTTACGTTAATAATAAATTCTCAACATTTTTCTATGTCAATCAAATATACATATTAATCAATAATTTTTAATATATAATAAAAATAGCAATAATAATTTAGCAATAATAATTAATTGCTTATTATTCCTGTATATCTATGTTTAACCAAACCCTAACTGATAGAAATTTATTTTACTTCTGTTTTTTTGCTCTTCTTTAAAATTTAGGTGGGCATATTTGTGTATACAACTTTGTATCTTTGTCAACTATGGTTTAGGATAATTTCCTTTGAGTGGAATTACTGAATCAAAGTGCATGCACTTTCCAACATTGATTTATGTTGCCTAACTGCTTTCTAGAAGGTGCCAATTTACATAACCATCAAAAAGGTATAAAAGTTCCTGGAGAACATTATGTTAAGTGAAATAAGCCAAGCATAGAAAGACAAATCTCTCATATATGAGAGCTAAGTATTAAAAACAATTGCTCTAATGGAGACAGAGAGTAGAATGATATAGTGGGGTAAGTGTGTGGGGTATAGAATGGCAATGGTTAATGGTCACAAAAATATAATTAGTTACATAGAATGAACAATATTTGATAGCACAACAAAGGGATTATAATCAACAATGAGTTAGGGTATACCTTAAAATAACTAAAAGAATGGAATTGGAATGTTCCTAACACCAAGAAATGTTAAATGCTTGAGGAGATGCATACCTCAATTACTCTGATTTGATTAATTCACATTGTATGCTTGTATCAAAACATCACATGTACCCTATAAAGATATACAACTATTATGTACTCATAATAATTAAAAATTTAAAAAAGTGTATCAGAGTTTCTTTTCCTCCAAGCCTAGCCTATACTGGTCTTTAGAATTTCTTTTGTCAATTAGAGAAATGGAAAAATAGTTTTTCATAATTTAAATTTAAATTTTTTAATTATTAGTGATTTTAAACATATTTTTATAATTTCTAAGAGTTCTATAGTTTTAGCTCTTCATGAGAGAGGAGTCCAACTTCATTCTTTGAGATGTGAACAATTAGTTGTCTCAGCACTATTTGTTGAAAAAGTTATTCTTTCCCCACTGAGTAGTTTTAGCACCCTTGTTGAAAATCAATTGACCAAAAATAATAATAAATGTATGAATTTATTTCTGGATACTCAATTCTAGTCCATTGATATATATATAGCAGTTCCCACTTATCCATGGTTTTGCATTCTGCTATTTCAGTTACCCAAGGTCAATTGTAGTCCAAAAATATTAAATGGAAAACAATTCATAAGTTTTAAATTGCCTGCTGTTCTGAGTAACATGATGAAATCTCAGCCATCCTGTTCCATCCCGCCAGGGACGTGAATCCTTCCTTTGTCTGTGGATCCATGCTGTGTACTCTTCCTGTCTGTTAATCACTTAGTAGCCATCTAGGTTAGTAGAGTGACTACTGTGGTATCCTAGTTCTTGGGTTTAAGTTGCCCCTATTCTACTTAGTATTGGCCCTAAAGCACAAGAGTAGTAATGTTGGCAATTTGCATATGCCAAGGAGAACCTGTGAAGTGCTTCCTTTAAGTGAAAATGTGAAAATTCTCTACTTAATAAGGAAAGGGGGTGGGGGTAAGAAAACCATGTACGCTGAGGTTGCTAAGATTTATAGTAAGAATAAATCTTCTATCTGTGAAATTATGAAGAAAGAAAAAGAAATCTGTATTGATTTTGCTATTGCACCTCAAACTGCAAAAGTATGGCCACGGTGCATGATGAGTGCTTAGTTAGGATGAAAAAAGCATGAAATTTGCAGGTGGAAGATATGATCAGAAACATGTTCCAACTGATGGCAGTTGGGTTAGGTACTATTTGAGGTTTCAGAGATCTGTTGTCTTGGAACATAACCCCTGAGGATAAGGAGACACTACTGTACAATTTTATGCTGGTACCACACTGTCTTGATTATTGTAGCTTTGAAGTAAGTTTTGAAATTGGGAAGTATGAGTCCTCCAACTTTGTTCTTTTTCAAGATAGTTTCAGCTATTCTTTTCATGATTTGATTGATTATTTTTATTTCTCCTCTGAATTGCCTATTTCTGCCTGTAGCAAATTACATATTCATTCGATTTGTGAGAGGAGAATTCTCTTAATCTCTTCTGGCTTTGGGGAACAACATGAAATGAGCTTGTGATGTGGGACTTAGTATAGCATTTTGGCTATTATTAACTTTTTTTTTTAAGGCTAGTCAAGTGAAGCAGTGAGAGTGGAGAAGGAATAAAGGAATCTATAACTGGTTGTGATCAGTTAGTTATAAACACCACTGCACTCGGACCAGCCAATGGTTGACTTTTGTGTGAAATAATCTAGATTAGGCAAGATTGTGATCATAAAAAATTAAATGATAGTTACTACCATTAGCAAGGCCACCCACCTTAAGACAAAGATAACATGATTAAAAAGAAACAAGCATACTAGTTAAAAACATAGATGGCCTCATTCAACCTATCAGTGGTTTCCAAATAGAAGGTAGTGTATTCTATAATGTGCAGTGATCCATTGGTATGTGGGAAAAATATTAACACTTACTTTTTAAATGATAACTAAAGGCAAATGTATTAACATTAAACATCATCAGTAAGAGATTGCTGATTATAATAGGAAAACTAATGAATTCAGAATTAGTTGTTCAGTATTTAATCTTAAAGTCATAATGTACAGTTACATAACTAGAAGTTTCCTCTTCTGTAAAATAACTCTTGTCATAAGATTTTTATAAGTAATACCTAGGAAATATTCAAAAATGTAATTTAAAAATTATCAAGAGGGAAATGAATGTGATAGTTTCAAGTTAAGCAAAGCTCTTTGACATGGACAAATAAGATAGTGCCAAGTTACAAGATTACTTTGGGGCATCATTTGACATTCTTGAAACTTCCATCTCTTGGAATATGTTACCTTGACCAACAGGACAGCATCCTCACTGCTTATAGTCTTCTTCTGTGAGGAGCTTCTGGAAGGGTTTTAGGGCATCCTTCATCTATGTATTAAGGACTCTTCCTCTCATTTCATTTCCCCAGTAAAATCTACTTCTGGGGAAAAATGATGTGTTAAAGGCAAACAAATATTTTTAAACTATTTTCATGTCATCAAAAATATTGCTTATAATGTTTATAAGCAATATGTACTATCTATAATATAGTAATACAGTGATCCATGTATATATGTCATAATGAAAACGCCTATATTAAAAATGTTTGCTTAAAAATATTTTGCTGATACTTGTGAACAATAAAATTGGAGGCCGCAGGTGTAATTCTGTGTCAGTGACTGAATACTGAACATCCTTATGCATTTTCTTCATGTCTGCACACATTTTGATACTAACTTAATTTCCTGGCAACTTGAATTCAGTTACTTGGCGATCTAATTTCAGTCGCTCTCAGATAGGTGGGTCAGTGGCAGCTGGACTCTTCCTCTTGGTGCTCATCTCTGCCTTTGGAAGCTGACCTTGGTGTTTTACTCATTGGCCGGGCACCCTCAGGTCCCTGCTTAGGACAATCAGCACTTAGAAACAGAGCAGTGTATTCTCCCACTGCTTCTTGCTGTCCTTGTGTGAGGCCTTTAGCCATGTGTTTGGCCACTCAGTAACCTTCTCAAAGCTCTAGACTTTAGTTCTGACTTCTTCAAAGAAGTCAAAATACCCATCAAAATGTACCTGGGCCACATTCCCTTTACACTGTATGTGTACTAATGATCCTGTACTAACATAAAGCAACACAGTAGGAAGAATATTGAATCTGAAGTCAGAAGCCTGTATTCTAGTGTCGGCTGACGTATCAGGACGTCTCTCTATTATATCCAATCTTCCCAGTCCTCCTTTTAGGCTCTAAAAGCATTTTCACATTATTTAAATTTGTTAGTGAAGGCGGTTTTTCCATTATAAATAACATTCTTAAAAATGGCTCATACATATGAATGGTTGCTGGGACACTTTGAATCCTGACTATAGGAGAAAGTTAGCTTTGTTTGTACAGATGTGCATCTAGCAAAGCATTGGCAATTACCCACCTTCTCCACCATCCCTGGGCAAGGCTATTCCTGCTTTTTCATGTAGACAGGATTCTCTGTCATGTTCATTCCAAACTCAGAATGCATATTTTTGAGATCATATCCTTTAATCCAGTAATTACACTCATAGAAATTTAACAGAGATGTTGAAACAGTTCAAAAAATGTTAACAGTGGTTTTCTTTCAAGCATAGGATAAAGGGCAATTTTTAATTTTCTATATCTTCAGAATTTCCCAAATTTTCTATGGTAAGAGCTCTTAAATACAAAAAAACCCAAACATCAATTGAAACCAATGTTCTGAAAACTATAGCCTATAGAAATAACTGGTAGCAAGCCACCATGGACTAACCCTGTGAGCCATCAGGTGTGTGTTGTGGACTCATTTGACAACATCTGGGCTTTGCCATCTCCTAGCTATTTGACCTTAGACAAGACCTTTCACTTTTCTCATCCATAGAATGGGGATTTTTGGTGACAGATATTTACTGAGCATCTCCTATGTGCCAGACACTATTTTAAGTGGTGGAGATAAAGTAGTGAGCAAAACAGACAAAAATCTTTGCCCACTTGGAACTTGCCTTTATCTACTCTACCAACTGTTTTGAAAATTAAATGAGTTAAAACATGTACTGCAATTAGAACAATGACTGGCACAAATTAAGTACTTCATAAATATTAACTCATTGTTATTTTTAATATTTTTATGAGCATTGCACTTTTTTTTTTATTAAATGGGAAAATGAGAGTCTAGCAGCAAATAAACAAATTAAAAGCAAACATTTGAAAGACAAATGTTGAAAAGTCTGGACTTGTCTTTATTGGAGCTGTGTCAGGCTCTATTGAGTGATCTATTCAAAGTCATTTTGTCATATTAATTAGCCTAATTGCTCTGTGGGCCCGCAAGTCAGGTATAGGATGGACATTGGGTGGACAGATCTTTTTCCTCTGGACATAACATAGACTCAGTGGAGTGGGCATTTGAGTGCAAAGTCTTCCCATCACACAGGACAGTCCTGTGGGATCCTGATGCAACCTATTCTGTCCACATTCCTCCTTATATACATTGTGACTTGCATCTATTTCATTTATTATTATAGTCTATATGTGGAACACCCCAGAGGAGAGAAATCTTGCAAGAAAAAATCATGGCTCACAAACTTTCCCTGGGGGACAAAAACAAAACAAAAATAAAAGTTCTTGCCTTTGAAATACCTGTCAGCATGGATTTTCTTATGTGCTGGGTATTGTTTTAGAGAATTTCTCTTCAGAGACATGAGCGTAAACATTTTTTGCAGGCTCAGAGTTCAATTTAAGGAGCTTGAAGTTCTTTGCATAATTATTTGTAAAAGATTTAAAGAGAAAGATGAAACAAAGAAAACCCATATTCATTTTCCTCCTCCTTTTTTAGCAAATTTTGCCAGTAAGCAGCTTAATTGAAAATGCAATATTTTCAGTTTTTTTTTTCCCTGACTCTAGTCTCTTGAGAGAATTCTGTGCTATCTAAATTAGGCCATTATAAACCTTAGGATCACGTTGTTATTATTTATAACGAGTTCTCGTTGGTTGGGGGGTAAGGTCACCACTGCAGCTGAAATCATCTTTTTTCTTCTTACAAAAAAATATATAAGCTCTGCTGACAAGAAAATTAGATCATAAAGGAGAAAATGGGACTATATGGTTTATTTTGTAAGCAGTACCTATTTAAGGGATACATTCTTTAATGGGAGTTTTATAGCGCTTCCAGCTATATTCCCTTCTGTCATATTCAGTGAGAAAATTTACAAAGGAAAAAATTAAACACCTTCAGGTTTTGCCTCAGGCTCCGTGTCTATCTGGCATAGATCTCAGCAAAGGTTGATGTTATTACCTTGTTTAGAGTTTTGTTTAAGGCAATGAGACAGAGTTATTGTAAATACATCTTTAAACAAGTTTTATAGGCAGGAATGTGCTATTTTAAAAGGTGAAAATGAGGTGTATTTTGTTTTTGAATAGTTGGTGTAATGCAAAGAACACCTAACAAGGAGTTAGAGGAGCTAGATTCTAATTATAGTTTTGTCACTAATTGGTTATCTGTCTTTAGGCAAGTGACTTTACTTCTCTGGGCTTCAGTATACTGACATATAAAAAGAGAGTATTCTGTTGCACCACTGGTTTTTAAATATTTTGGTTACAACTCATAGTAAGCAATACATTTTACATTATAACCTAGTATAAGTGTGTGTGTGTGTATGCATAGATGCATAAACATAAATTAATGTTTCGTGAGAAAATAATCATTCTTTCTGGGCCTGATGTGCTGATATTTTCTAATCCATTCTATTCCATCCTATCTCATTGAGAAAAACAGGCTGACTGACACTCACTGAATTGATTTCACTCATAGGTTGCAATCACAGTTTCATAAACACTGGGCTAGATGATTTTTTAAGGTCTCTTATAGGTAGAAAAACTCCTTTGTTAGGCCTCCTCCTTGAGGTTCCTGCTTCATTCTAGGAAGGTCAAGTGATAAACATGGCCAGATTGCCCTGCAGGTGGGCTTGGGTCAGCTACCTCCTTGGGGAGTCAGCTAAGGGCTAAGCTTGTTTGCATTGGGGGTTTAATAGAGTGGAGGCTGAAACTCATCCTTGATGCTTTAGGGCAAACTGTCTGACAATAAGAATCAAGTTATCCAGGAAAAGCTTTATTTCTTCTATTTAAGCCTTTCTGACTACTCTGGACTTTACTACTCTCATATTTTCCTGAATTCTTGGAACTATATTAATCTATGTGACTTGTTTCTCTGGGTTCCAGAATTAATGGGTCTGCTGAGATCAAAGTGTTCAATGAGATTGAAACACGATGGTAGAAGAGAGTTCAGTTCATTTACCCCTAATGTATAGTGTGACTCTTTGCTAAGGGGGACCCAGTATGCAATTGTCATCACACTTACCTGAGCATGAAACCCTTCGACAGCCTCCTCTGGACTGTAAGCCCAGTGAGGGCAGGGAGCTTGTTGGTTTTCCTCAGCAGTGATCTCTGCACATGACACATATTCATAATCATTTGTGGAATGAAAGCTGCTGACTATTTGACTGTATTAACATATCGTTGAAAAGAATGAGTCCATCTGAAGGCAGTTGTCTGTGGAAATGACCTAAGAACAAAAAAGATGAGAGATATTGGCCCCTACACATTCAGTATATAATTGTGGAGCATTTATCTGATCTTCTAGAGATACAAACCTTCCTTTCTCATTTTTCTTCACCCAGATCCTGCTTCCCTGGTGAGTGGCTGGACAATTTAATAGTTTAAGAAAAGGTTAGTAATTTAAGAAAACGTTGAGAAAGGTCTGCTGGAGCCTGTCTTCCAAATTGTGAACTGTATTCTCTATTGTCGATCAAAGGAATCACTCGTGTTTAAATTTTAGGTCAGGGCTTTAAATAAAGGTCTGGAAGAGTCCTATGAGAGGGACTGCTAACTTGAACAGGTAAAAGGCTAGCCCTGCCTGGGACTGTCACAAACAGTGGGATTACAATATCATAGACAATGGCAAAATATCGGTTTCTAGTTAAACCCTCTCACTATTACATAGAAAATTTTTTTAAAAGATCAACATGTTAACTTTTTAAAAAATCAACATGTTAACCACTCAGGAAGAGTGGTATGCACCATTGTTGGAACTAAGAATTATATAATAATTATAATAATAATAATATTAATCAAAAACATGTAATTTACATAGCAAGTTACAAGCTGACAGATTGTATAAATAAACATACATATCACATATATATTTAATTTTTAATATATTATGTATCATATAGTCATATATAGTATGACTATGTATTATTTAAATAGTCATATTTAATCTATGAAATAGGCATTATTCCTATTTTGCAAGTGAGCAAACTGAGGTTCATTTAACATGACTTGCCCATCCAAATGCAAGAATCGGGACAGTATCATCTTTAGTTAAGACTTTGGCTGGTGTTGCTGCCTGAGTATGAATTACTTCCCCCCCCCCGTAACTTTTGGAAGCTTTTATTGAAATATAGCATATATAAAGAAAGGTATGCATAAGATGGATTTGCACACAGTGAACACAGCCATGAAACCAACACCCAGAACATACCTGGTCCCTCGGAGACCACTCTCACGCCCCACCCAATGTATTGGGTCTCCCAGCCTTTGCCACCAAGAAAAACCTTTGTCCTGACTTCTGACAGCACGAATTACATTTGTGGGTTTTTGAACATATATGATTGAAATCATAAAGTGTGTACTCCTTTGTATATTTTTTAGAAAGGAAATACTAAGAACTTACAAATATTTCTTTAGCGGAATGTCTATATTATTTCAGATGATTTTAATAGATTCCCTTAGGTGACCTGTTTTGTTCTTCCTTGATGAGTCAAGAAGGCTGGCTTTGAGACTTTGAGATGAAGATGAATACACTTCTGTCAAAGAGAAGTTATGCTTGATTTGGAACTCTGTTTGAACAGGTCAATTAATCAGATCGTAGTGGTAAAATACAGCCACTTTCAGGAATCATTGCAGGTGGTATTAAATTATAGAGTCTAGTCTTGATGTTTATGAATAACTCATAATAAATAAATAGACTTAGCATTTTTGCAGAGTGACTAATAGAGTTTGACTTATTCCTGTGGGCTGATTTAATGTGTTCAATCAGCTGTCAGGAATGGGTGCCAGGGAAATGTTGCCAGTGAACAAAATCAAGAAGAGGCATTTCTATTAAGGGAGGATGGGGCTTTGCTCTTAATGGATGAAGCCTTCAGATGTTTTAGAAAACCATGTGGAACTCATAGACTTGGAGAATCTTCTCATTCTCTGAATAGTTGGCTTTAGCAACTAGACAATTTTGTTTTCTGATGTATCTAGAGGGCTACCATTATGATTTAAGAGGAAATCACAATAGACTGTATCTCAGTGTCTCAGTTTCCATATCTGTGAAATGGGGATTATGATATGACCTGCCTCATGGTAGTGCGAGGATTAAATGAGATAATACATGTAAAGCATGTACCTGGTGCATATCAAGCACTCAATCAGTATTAGGTACTAGAGATAGGCTAATCCATAGGTAGTAGAGCAATGGACTGAATATTTGTGTCCCCTCCCAAAATCCATATATTGAAATCCTAACCTCCAATGTGATGGTTTTAGGAGGTGGGATCTTTGGGAGATAATTAGGTCATGAGGGTGGAGACTTCATGAATGGGATTATTGCCCTTATAAAAGGGACCCCAGGAAGCTCTCTCACTCTTTTTTCATCATGTGAAGATACAGCAAGAAGATGGAAGTCTGAGATCTGGAAGAAAGCTCTCACTGGAACCCAACCATGCTGGCACCCTAATCTCAGACTTCAAGCCTCCAGCACTGTGAGAAATAAATTTCTGCTGTTTATAAGCCACCTAATCCATGGTGCAAGTGCTCCTTGACTTGCAATATGGTTACATTCTGATAAGCCCATTGTACAGTCAAAAATTGTAAGTTCAACCATTGTAAGGCAACACCATCTGTTCTCTGTTCTAGCAGCCTGAACTAAGACAGGTAGACTACATGGCTGTCCACATGGTGTATTTTGAGGGGCTCCAAGATAGTTACATGTACAAAAAGAATTTCTGGAAACTTCCATCATCTGTAAGAGATTTGCCATTGGTTTTGTTAAATGTCAGGGCAACACCTCACAGTACAAAGACATCAGACCAACCCACTGTGATTCACTCATTCAATCTCTTCTAATATTTCTACCTCTTCTCCCCAAATTTTCTCATTATTCTGATACCTTATAGAGGCTGCTAATGCTGACTGTCTGTTGTCAGTCCAAACATACTCTCTTGAGCTTTATAAACCTGTTTTCAATTGTCTATGAGGTAATGTCCTTTGACTATTATACAGATACCTCAATCCTGACCTTACAGTCTTCTACTCGTCTTCTGGATTAATTAATTAAATTATTCATGCACTCATTATAAATATATTAAACATCAGTACCAAGCTGGGCATTTGGAATACAGTGATGGATACCATGGCGTTGGTCCTGTCCTCAGGAGCTTGTAGTACAGTGAAGGGTTCGCTTTGGACAAGGCAAGAACCATTCTAGGGTCATGTGGTCACTGCTGTGATGGGACAGTGTGTTGTGCTCATGGGATGATTAATTAATCCAGACTTAAGCAATAAGGAGGGCTTTCCTGGAGGAAGTCACGTGTAAGAAAATGCCTGAACAAAGTTAGCCAGGACAAAGGAAGCAAGGTAGGTAGACACCAGTGCCCAGGTTAAAACTTTGAATTGCATTAGAATTTGTCTCTTACCCTCATTCTCCACATTCATTCACAAGGGCCTGTTGATTCATACACATAGGTGAGTGGGTGTGTATTAATAACAACAACATTTGTTGACTATATAATAAACGACAGTCGGTTTTAAAGCATTTGATGCATATTAGCTCATTTAATCTTCACCATAACCCAATGAGGTAAATTCTATAATTCTTCTCATTTTAGAGGTAACAAAACTGAGGCACAAAAAGATAAGCAGTTTTTGTCCAATTTTATGCAAAAAGTAAATGGCAGAACTAGGATTCACACCTGGGATGTGTCAGAGAATTACTCTTCTCTGCCACACTGCTGTGTGCAACTGCTGCAGCTCATTCTCTCTGACTCCATCACCATTGCCTGGCTTCCCAATGATTCCATCTGCCTCCATTCTTGCTGTTTCCAAATATTGCCCCTCACTGCCCAGAGTCATCTTCCGAAAACCCGACTCTGGTCCTGTAACCCCTGCCTCCCTAACATCCACCTGTGCTTTCTCCAGCCAGCAGAGCCAAGTTCAGAGCCCTTCTCTGATGGCCAAGTTCAGGCCATCTCTGACCCTGGCTCCTGGAACTCCAGCAGCCTCACTCACCATTCCCCAATTGCATCCCAAGCTTTCTCCAAATTCACCCTGGGTCTCTTGCATTTCTGGATGTGCAGGTTGCTTCCTTTTTTTATTTGCAAATTCCCTCTATTCTTGTTGTTGGCCTGATACCCAACATGAGCTCGAACACTTGGCTCCACTGCAGCCTCCACCCCTTCCAGGTCTGGAGAGGGGCTTCGCTCCAGGCCCCCAGCCCACTCTCCCCCGACTCTGCAAGACTCTACATATCGAGTCACTTCCACCACTCTAATGAGCTTTCTGTTTCTTGCCTTTCTGCTCCATTAGACTGTGAACTCTGTGTGGACAAGGGCTGTTCTTACTTATTTTTACATCTCCAGCCCGTTGCATAGCCCTGCATAGTGCTGGCTACATGATTGATGAATGAATAAATAAAAGGCTGTCATGCAGACAGCAGGGTCTTGGGCCAGTGGGACTGACAGTGGGTAGGAGAGAGTTTCAGAGTAGCAGATCAGGGATCACTTTGCTAGCATTCGGAGGAACTAACAGAGGGTGAGACATAGTTAGGCATCAGTGAATGAAGTGACCAAGGGGGTAAAGAGAGACCCTCACAAACTATGCTGCTGGCATCTCAGCCATGGATTTTATTATCCTTTTATTAAATATTCCCCATGGCATCATCCCAGGGGGTTAACAATAAGAATATTTAGTCTCACCCTCTTTCCTTCCTTTCTTCCCCTCCCTCCCTCCCTCCCTCCCTCCCTCCCTCCCTCCCTCCCTTCCTTCCTTCCTTCCTTCCTTCCTTCCTTCCTTCCTTCTTTTATTAAGATAATCATTTCAAAATTACAAAATCAGTATATATGGTTTGTTGACAGTAGGAACTTACAGACAAGCAAAAGTTTAAAAAACATTATTGTGTTAGTTTCCTAGGATTGCCATAACAAAGTGCTACAGACTGAGTGGCTTAAAACAACATTTATTTTCTCACAGTCATGGAGGCCAGAAATATAATATTGAGGTGTTGGATTGGCAGAGTGGCTCTCTGGAACACTTAGGGGAGAATTCCTCCCTGTCTGTTTCTAGCTTCTCACGGGGCCACCAATCCGTGGTGTTCCTTGGCTTGTGGCTGCATCACTCCAATCTCTCCCTCTGTCCTCAAATGGCCCCCTGCCCTCCATGCCTTTCTCCCACTTCTTATAAGGATAGCAGTCATCAAATTAAGGGCTTACTCCAGTGTGACCTCATCTTAACTAATGACATCTGCATTGCCCCTATGTCCAATCAGGTGACATTCCAAGGTATTAGGAATACCTAATGTTAGGACTTCAACATATATTTTTGGGAGATATAATTGAACCCACAAAAAATTAAGTTCCCACCACTCAGAGATAACTATTGGTAACACTTTATTGCATATTTTTTCAGATCTTTTTAAAAACCACATTTGTATTATACAAATATATGCATTTTTTTAACCAAAATGAATAACACATATTATTTTGTAAGGCTATATTTTTAAGTTAATTATCTAAGGCTATTAACTTTTGTTATCTGATTTTTTTTTATTTTGAGGCTCTTGTTTTCTGGCTTATTTGCTGTGATTTTTAGCCATTATATCTGAAATGTGATCATGTAATGCTTTTTGGAATTGCTAAGCATGTTTTCTGATTATTAAGGAAACTTACTGGATTCCCTGTGGGAATAGAAGAAGAAGAAGAAGAAGAAGAAGAAGAAGAAGAAGAAGAAGAAGAAGAAGAAACAGATTTAAAGACCCCATTTCATTACGCATAATCCATGTAAGCATGTCTTATGGACATTTCTGCTCTAATTGACATTCAGAAATTGAGGGCCAGGCTGAGCACCCACTGTCTACCCCAGTGGAAGAGGGCTGAGGTCAAGTGTGACCCTCGTTTAAATCTCTCTGATTAGATTCAACGAGCTGTGTGCCTAACGAAAATTTCCATTGAAAGGCTCATTCGTTCAGAGGAACTTTTTCTTAACCTTTCTTTTCTCTACCTAATGCAAAAGTCTACAAGAAGCTGCAAAAGAAGAGAGATTTGTTGCTTAAGCATAATCTAGACATTGGTGCAAATGAACTAAAATAAAATGAGACATAATATCAAAGAGAGGATATTAACTAATCTTTATTTTCCATCTCTCTTTCTTCCTCTTTCCCCCTATTTGTAAGGAAAAAGTTGAAGCTGACTCTGGTGCTTTTCAGAAAATGTGTTTCTGCCTTAAAAAAAAAAAGGAATACATAATGTTTATGATGGCATGGATGACTGAATAGGAGCTGTCCAGCTGAGCTAATGGAAAATTGATCCCACAGTGATCAGGTGAGTAATCCCTCTGAGGCAGGGGTTTGGCTTGGAATGTTTTACAGAGAGAAAGTGGCAATCACCAACGTGGGAGGATTTGTGAAATATTGGGAATAAACAGCCTGCCCGCTAATATTTGTCTTCTACTGACCCATCGAGATGCCTGACATTATGACATTATGCACTTCTTGGGGAGGTGTCATTGAAGGACAAGTTTAAAGCACAAAGGATGTCTGGGCTTTATACACATAAAACCACTGTCTTTGGTCATATAATACTTGTGCAAGCCTGGGATCATCAAAGTTAGCCAATGCAGGACAGGACACAGTAGTGTTACGTTTTGTTGGGGCATGGAGACCAAGATAATGTGAACATGTAATTGTAAAGTACTACACATGCAAGGGTGTCCTAAGAGACACAGGAATTGGAGATTTAGAATGGAGTTGAGAGGGAAGATGTGGCTACAAGAAAGCAGATATCATGCTACTGGAGACAAAGTGCAGCCATGTCTTTTGCTATCAGACAACCTGGGTTCAAATCTGAGCTCCTCCACTTACAAAGTATGAGACTTTGGTCAAATTACAGTTTCAGTTTTTTTTTTTTTTTGAGACAGAGTCTAGCTTTCTTGCCTAGGCTAGAGTGAGTGCCGTGGCATCAGCCTAGCTCACAGCAACCTCAAACTCCTGGGCTCAAGCCATCCTCCTGCCTCAGCCTCCCAAGTAGCTGGGACTACAGGCACAAGCCACCATGCCCGGCTGATTTTTATATATATATATACTAGTTGGCCAATTAATTTCTTTCCATTTTTTTATGGTAGAGACGGGGTCTCGCTCAGGCTGGTTTTGAACTCCTGACCTTGAGCAATCCACCCGCCTCGGCCTCCCAGAGTGCTAGGAGGTTTCAGTTTTTTATCTGTGAAGTAGAGGTAATAGTAGAACCAACCTCAAAGGGCTGATGTGAGAATTAAATACAATAATGAATGTTAATGTGCTTAACACAGGGCTTGGAACTTGGTAAGTGCCCAAGAAATATTAGCTACTACTACTACTACTAATGTTAACATATCAGAGGAAATGTGTTTAGCAGCAGCCTAGAAATGTCTAGCAGCATTATAACTTTTAATTGTTACAATAATTCTCTACTAGTATCTACTTTTAGTGATGAGGAAATTAAAGCTTACAAAGGTTAAATAATTTGGCCAACTCTAGGTAACTAGTAAATCCCAGAATTTGAATTTGAATCAAAATTCCTACAAGACTCAGTAGTTTTGGCATGGTCCATGGTCCATGGGGAAAGAGAGGATTAAGAACCTAAACCAAATCACACACTATAGCTGCTGTCTACCCCTGAGAAAGGGCTGGCCTTATATGCTCCATGAATCAATCATTGGCTTTGGACTAATCCTTCTGCTCTCTTCGCCTCCTGGGTAATTATCCAGAGATGGGGCAACTTCGTATACTCTAAACAGCTGGGTGGATATATCAGCGTAGTAAGGATGATCTGGGTGGGGTACTGTCTTAGTCTGTTTGGGCTGCTATAACAAAGTAGTACTATAGGTTGAGTGGCTTATGAATAACAGAAATTTGTTTCATATGATTTTGGAGTATGAGAAGTCCAAGATCAAGGTCCCAGAAGGTTATGTATCTGGTGGGGGCCTGCTTTCTGATTCATGGACTGCTGTCTTTTTGCTGTGTCATCATTTGGCAGAAAGGGCAAGAGATTTCTCTTGAGCTTCCTTTATAATGAATTCCATTCATGAGGACTCCAAGAATTTGGGGAGGACACAAACATTCAGACCATGGCAAGTACCAACGGCAAATATTGCACTAGGAAAATCAGGTAGATGAACCTCAGATAGGGTCAGTCTGGGAGAAATGTTACTTGAGGCCTCCTGTGGAAATCTTAACATTGTGGAACAGGAGCCCTAAGTAGAAAAAGTATTCATATTCGTTGAACCCAATAGTTAAGAGAAGGTATAATGAAAGAATGTTATATAAACCTATTGCTAAATCAAAGTTATGAAAAATCTGGTGAGGCCAGATGAGATGTGAGGGCTGAGATCTAGGATGACCCTTCTTTGAATCTCCTAGCTCATAGGTATCAATCTATAGTCTTAAGGAAACATGACTGTGGGAAAGGGAGGGAGAGGGTGACCCTATTAGGTGGCTCTCAGCATATACTTCAGGCCAGGGTGGAGTTGCTTAAGAGGCTGAGCAAAATCTCCACTAGCAAGTGGTAGATCTAACCTGTGGAACAGGTGGAGCCAGCCTGAAGTGGTGTCAGAGGCTTGGGAATGAGCAGTACATAGACCAAAGTTTCAGTTCTAGTTCTGCAACACGCTCATTGCCTGGACCTCTTTACCCTATGGAGCATGGTTCCTCATCTGTAAAATGAGGATGTCCCCTCAGCTCTAAAACATCATTGCATTTTGCTTACACTCATACCAAACACCACTAAACTGGAGTTTTCACCCAAATTAGATGTGACACTCCCTACATGCTTCACCAACAATAAACGATGGGTTTACTGCTTATTCTTTGTGTTTCACTTTGAAAAATCAATGAAAAGTTTTGAAAAAATTGGTTTCAAGTAGCACAGAGAGCACATGTTTTTATAGTGATGGATGATCATAGCATGAAGGGATTCTAAGTTGGAAAGTGAGAGAGCCATCAGGCTGACTGGTCCCCTGTCTTTGGAGCAGGTCCAGCCTTCACCACTCTAGACAGGCAAGAATCACATCACCCAACACTGTATGTGTAGGGCTACCTGGTGGGGTTGTTGTTGCATTCAGAGCACAAGGGTGATCCCCCAAGTGGTGGCTACTGCCTTAGTGGTTTAGTAGTACAGTCCCTGAAACAATATATTTTATTGACATCAGTAGCTGCACTGATTTTTAGGAACCCCGGGGGTGACTTGCTCATTTAAAAGCTAACTTGTAAGGCACAGTATCCCCTTGGTTACCTGTGTTCATAATATCCTCTCTTTCTGCTTGTCTGTCTACCTGTCTCTAACCTGATTAGCCTCACTTATGCTAACTGAAGAGTAATACCTGGATATCACAGTCTAAATGATGTACTAATACTGTCAGGTGTCTCTTGAGTGTAAGCTAGGGAGACTCAAAAAGAGACAGCTCAAGAGGACAACCTTGAGCTGAAATTATCTGGTCCTTGGATGAAAATATATCCTTTGAGCGTCTAGTCCTAAGTGGGAAGTCATGCATAGGTTGGAATGCTTTTTTAACCCCCACTGTACCTGACTACTTCTTCAGTAATGAGTATAGCACCATGATTATGTCATTTTTTAATATTTTACCTATTGTAGCTATATGTTTGTAGCTCACTGAGCCACATGGATTTCTTGGTGATGTTGACCTTTGATGGCTAAGAGAATTCTTCCCTGAGAGTGCGGAGGGTAAACCCCTGTCATAGTCCATTTTCTGATGTTGTCACAGAATACCACAGATTGGGTAATTTATGATGAACAGAAATGTATTTAGTTGATGGTTTCAAAGGATGGAAAGTCCACAGGGCTGGCATATGGTGAGGGCCTTTGGGCTTCATCATCCCATGGCAGAGGGGCAAAGGGCAAGTGAGCACATGCAAAAAAGAGAGAGACACCAGGGACCAGACTCACTTTATAATAACCCACTCTCATGATAACTAACCCACTCCTATGATAATGACATTAATCCATTTATGAGGGCTCTTCTTGTTAGGCCACAACTCCTGACACAGTTGCATTGGGGATTAAGTTTCCAACACATGAACTTTTCGGGGACACATTCAAACCATGGCCTTCTTCCCCTGCCTCCCTGCCAAATTCAGGTCCTTCTCACAGTAAAAAAATACATTCATTCCTTTAACTCATCCCAGCATCAACTCAAAAGCCCAAAGTCTCATATAATCAGATGTTCATGAAACACAAGGCCTGATTCATCTTGAGGCAAATTTCTTTCAGTTCTGAGCCTGTGACATTAAACAGGTTGACAATTTCCAAAACACAATGGTGGGACAGGCATAGGTCCATTCCTAGTGCAAAAGGGAGAAATAGGCAAAAAGAAAGGAGTCACAGTCCCCAAGCAAGTCCAAAACCCAACAGGGAAAACTACATTAAGTCTTAAAGCTGGAGAATAATCTCCTTTGACTCCATGTTCTGGCTCCTAGGCACACTGGTGGTGGTGGGGTTGGGCCCCTAAAGCCTTAGGCACCCTTGCACCATGGCTTTGCTAGGCTTGGCCCACGCTTTGGCTCTCTTGGTTTGGTGTTTCATGCTGGTAGATCTACAGTTCTGTGGTCTTAGGGGTGCCATCACCCCCATAGTTCTACTAGGTACTGCCCTAGTAGGGGCTTTTTGCTATGGGACCACCTCTGTGGCAAGTCTCTGCCTGGGCACCCAGGCTGTCTGCAATGACATCCTTTGAATCTAGGTGCAGGAAGTCATGTCCCCATAAGTCTTGCATTCTGTATGACTGCAGACTTTATACCATGTGGATGCCACCAAGGCTTACCATTTGTACCTTTCAGAGTAGCAGGTCATGCTGCACCTGGTTCTGCTTCAGCCACAGCTGGGCTGGCAGGGATCATTGCACCAGAATGTGGGGAACAGAGACCGGAGGTAGCTCTGGGCAGCAAGCCTGTGGAGGGCACCCTGGGCCTGTCCCCTGAAGCCATTCTGCCCTCTTAGACCTCTGGGCTTGTGATGAGAGGGCAGCCTGGAAGTTCTTTGAAATGCCTTCAGGGTCTTTCTTTCATTGTCTTGATGAATAATGCCCGCTCCCTTCTAGCCATATTAATCTCTTTAGCAAACACTTGCTTGGCCACATCCTTAGTTTTTTCTTCCAAACAGGCTTTCTCACTGTTTATATAGCCAGGCTACAAATTTTCCAAATTTTTCTACTCTGCTTCCCTTTTAATTATAAATTCTGTCTTTAAGAAATTCCTTGTTCTCACATCTTACGGTGTGTGATTAAAAGTAGCCAGGTAGCAGCCTGAATGCTTTGATGCTTAGATAATTCTTCACCAGATATCCTAACTCATTACTTTTAAGTTCTGCATTCCATAAAGCCCTCGGCATGGACACAATTCAGCCAAGGTTTTTGCTATTTTATGATAAGGATGGCTTTTACTCCAGTTTCTAATATCTTGCTCCTCATTTCCTTCTAAGACCTTGTCAGAATGGTCTTTACTGTCCATATTTCTCCCAACATTCTGGTCATGACCACTTAGGAAATCTCTAGGAAGATTCAGACTTTCCTTAGTTCTGGCATCTTCTTCTGAGCCCTCACCAGCCTGCCCTTAATGCTCTGTTTATGGCAATTCAGGCTTTTTCTAACCTCCTCCTCTACATTCTTCCAGCCTCTACCCATCACCAAAGCTGCTTTCACATTTTCAGGCATATGTTGTAGCAACGGCCTCAAATCTCAGAACCGATTTTATGTCTTTGTTCATTTTCTGTTGCTATAACAGGATATCGCAGACTGGATACTTTGTGATGAAGAGAAATTTATTTAGCTCTGGTTCTGGAGGCTGGGAAGTCCAACATCAAGGGGCCAGCACCTGGTGAGGGCCTTCAGGTTCCATCATCCCGTGGTGAAAGGGCACAAGGGCAAAAGGGCAGGTGAGCATGTGTGAAAAAGAGAGAGACCAAGGGCTGGACTCACTTTATAACAACCCACTTTTATGATAACTAACCAGTTTGTATGATGACATTAATCCATTCATTAGGGAGCCACTTTCTTGACCTAATTACCTCTTGTCAGGCCCCACCTCTGAACACTGTTGCATCGAAGATTATATTCCCAACACATGAACTTTTGGGAGACACATTCAAGCCATAGCAGCCCCTGTGAGCCCAGCTCTTAGTAGCTGCAGTAGGTGTGAAGCAGATCTTTTCTACTTACTAATGCAAAGTTTTTGGGCCAGGATTCAGGGCTGGGTGACCTGTTCATTCGATAAAAATGTATTGAGGGTCTATCTATCATTACTTGCTTAAATGGTAGGAATTAAACCATTATACTTATAATGTGTAAGTATAGTTAGATTGGATTTTAGAGAGGAAAAACTTAAATAATCCTAAATAAACTGAGTTGTTTTATACTATACAATATAAAACCTGTTATAGCTGAGTAAAAACAATGGCCCATTTATCCCCATGTTCCATGGGTTCCTCCAAGGCACTACTGCTGTCATGCATGGATGCCTACATGGATGTGAACATGATCTATTAGGTCACTTACTCCTATGCCATTAAGGCCACCCCCTTCAATTATGTTTTGCTCACAGGCTGACCTGCTACAAGGGCCTCTGCCTTCCAAAATACTATGAACTCCTTATCAGCTCTTAGGCTTTAGGTTTGGGAAAGAAAATACAATTCAGGCTCACCCTTCCAGTGTGCTCTGTTTCATCTATCCCAGAGTCCAGGGAGATGCCCGATTCTAGAACAACCTCTTCTGTAGTTGAGCTGCCAGTAGTTTTTTAGCTCAATCAATAACAACAACGCATTAAAAATCAGCTGAGCTTAATTTTTTGGGCCATCCCAATGAATATGAAATGGAATTTAGGAAAGAAAATAGACTAGGGATGGTTTGCTTTATAAAATAATTTTATATGGGATTCCTTTTAATCACAAACATGAATATATATATACTTGATTTATTGGTAACTTTGCCAGACTTTCACAAAAAAAGCAGTGAATTCTCACCAGTGAAAGGATCCCATTAGAACTCAGAACACATAGGTTCTGCTATCACTTTTTAATAAAGGCAGAAATAGTCATGAGGGAAATACATGATCAAGTGATTTGTTACTTATTAGTGGGAGACCAATGGTTCATTATTGCCTTCCATGAAGAACTGAAATCACCCCCAGAAGGAAAACTCGACACAAGAAGCATTATTAGCTGCATAAACAGAACATTGTAAAATTTCACTACATCTGTTAAACAACTGTCAGAAGCCTAATTGCATATATTGGGTTGAAGAGTTAGGGAAACTAAGGAACTTAATTTATTCTGAAGCAGGACCAATGCTAATCATGTTTTGACACCTGGATGAGTTTCTCACACTCCGAGGGGGTGAGGTCCATGACGATGATGTCAACATTGGTGAATGTTCATTACTCATTTCTGATGGTTTTGAATACTAATTTTGCTAGTTTTGTTTAACTATAGCGGAACCTGGAATTTGAAGATGGAACGTGGCTATTTTACACATTATATACAGCATTAGAACGTCCAATTGTCACATGAAAAACATGGTCATGTAGATAAAGAGCCTGGCTCCTAGAGAATGTTAGAACTGGAAAGGGGCTGATTTTGAGAGGAGAAAATTTAGATCCAGATAAGAGTCACAGGTTTATTGAAAAGTCTGATTTAGGAAGGGAACTGAGATGAAATCATATTATTTTTTTCTCCAATCTTTGCCTTCATCCATGCTCAGCTGAACCTGCCTTTCCTATTCCTCTATGACATCTCAGGTTTATACCACAGCTTTCCGGTCACTTTCAGTTATTAACAATGCCGCTCTAGGCTAGGCCAATTTAAAACGTCAGTCTTAATGTAGGTAATCATCTTGTCTCCTCCTTGTACGGGCCAGACATGGCATGCAGGATTCAGAATGGAGAGAGAGCAGGGTCTGCTGGTGCCTCTCCTCCTTCCACTGTGTCTCTAGCTTCTCTGGGGTTGGAGATGGCAGGAGAAAATACATTTTTTCTTTTTCTTACGTGGGATTGCAATCCTGTGTTAGGTGTTGCTGTTCAATGTTCTTTCTGTCGCAAGTGTCCAACTGTTGGCTCCTTTGGGGCAAATGTGTAAGTCCCTTGGAGGATATAGTGAGATTTGTGAGATCCTTCTGTGGATAGTCCCTTCCTATGCACAGTCAGCATGTTTAGCTCCCAAGGCTACTGCAAAGACTCTTTCTCAGTAAGCTCTCTTTGCTTGAAGCTCTCTTGGGTGGGTACTGGCAAGATGGCTCAAGCCAATTACCATCTGGGAGATCCACTTTGCCCATGGAATACTCACCATTCTTGTCGGGCTAAACCTAGGGAGTGCCGGCTGCTCTGTAGCAGACTTGTCTCTATCTTGCTATCTAAAATGCAGGGCTTATCAACAAGCTGTTGCCTAAGCAATTGTCCACCCAGGGAACCAGAGACAGAATCCCATTCTTTTTTTTTTTTTTTTTTTTTGAAGTTGTGGGAATTTCTTTTTTCTTTTTTTCTTTTTTTATTTTTTTTTTATTTCGGCATATTATGGGGGTACAGATTTTAAAGTTTCAATAAATGCCCTTTCCCCCCTCCCCCCACAAGTCTGAGTCTCCAGCATGACCATCCCTCAGATGGTGCGCCTATCACTCGTTATGTATGTATATACCTGCCCCCCCTCCCCCCCTTCCCCAATACTCTATTACTGTAGTACCTATGTGTCCACTTAGGTGCTACTCAGTTAATACCAGTTTGCTGGAGAGTATATCTGGTGCTTGTTTTTCCATTCTTGGGATACTTCACTTAGTAATATGGGTTCCAGCTCTAACCAGGAAAATATAAGATGTGCTATATCACCATTGTTTCTTAGAGCTGAATAGTACTCCATGGTATACATATACCACATTTTATTAATCCATTCTTGAATTGATGGGCACTTGGGCTGTTTCCACAGCCTTGCGATTATGAATTGTGCTGCTATGAACATTCGAGTGCAGGTGTCTTTTTTGTAGAGTGTCATTGGATCATTTGGGTAGATGCCCAGCAATGGGATTGCTGGATCAAATGGTAGATTCACTTGTAACGCTTTAAGGTATCTCCATATTGCTTTCCACAGAGGTTGAACTTACGCTTTGTATGGAACCAAAGAAGACCCCGAATATCAAGAGCAATTCTAGGCAACAAAAACAAATTGGGAGGCATTAATATGCCAGATATCAAACTATACTACAAAGCTGTAGTAATTAAAACAATATGGTATTGGCACAAAAACAGGAACATTGACCAGTGGAACAGATGTGAGAATCCTGATATAAAACCATCCTCATATAGCCATCTAATCTTTGACAAAGTAGACAAAAACATATGCTGGGGAAAAGAATCCCTTTTCAATAAATGGTGCTGGGAAAACTGGATAGCAACTTGTAGAAGGTTAAAACAGGACCCACACCTTTCACCTCTCACAAAAATCAACTCACGCTGGATAACAGACTTAAATCTCAGGTATGAAACCATTAGAATTCTAGAGGAAAATGTTGGAAACACTCTCCTAGACATCGGCCTAGGCAAAGAGTTTATGAAGAAATCCCCAAAGGCAATCAAAGCAGCAACAAAAATAAATAAATGGGACATGATGAAACTACAAAGCTTCTGCACAGCCAAAGAAACAGTCATGAAAGTAAACAGACAACCTACAGAATGGGAGAAAATTTTTGCATCCTACGTATCCGATAAAGGGCTGATAACTAGAATATACTTAGAACTCACGAAAATCAGCAAGAAAAAATCAAATAACCCTATTAAAAAGTGGGCAAAGGACATGAACAGAAACTTTTCTAAAGAAGACAGAAGAATGGCCAACAAACATATGAAAAAATGCTCACCATCCCTAATCATCAGGGAAATGCAAATCAAAACTACAATGAGATATCACTTAACTCCAATGAGAATGGCCTTTATCAAAAAGTCTCCAAATAACAAATGCTGGCGTGGATGTGGAGAGAGAGGAACACTCCTACACTGCTGGTGGGACTGCAAACCAGAATCCCATTCTTGAAAGTCCTTCTGTGCCCTTCTTGCCTCTAGCACTTCCTACAGGACCAGTAATTTAAGAATCTTAGGGTTTTCCTCTCTTCCCCCCCCCCCCCAAGCCTGTTGCTAGGTAGACTGGGGGAGTGTAACACAAACTAAGAGATACAAACACAGCAGTATAAGAAACAAAAAGATGAAAAGGAACTCAAAGTGTGCTGTTGCCAAAAGGGAGCTACAATTTCTTAGCTGTGTGGGAAGTGCCTTATCCAATCTTGTGCTAAGTTTTGCCACTGCATCTGTTTCAGAAGCCAGATTTTCCTATAGCTCTCAATGATTTACTGCTCTTGGTAATAACTACACACAGTAATGAACAAAATGTAATGGACTGTGTTGGCAAATGACATGGCCAGTGACTGTCCTGTTTATGGTTGTTCTATTATAAATTCAATGTGATGGTGTTCTGACCACTTGAGAAGCTTTAATTTCATTTAAAAAGATACATTGTAGTACCTTCTTGAATTTGCACATGTAAAACCATGCCAGATAGCACATTTTCTCAGGTGCTTTTTATCATTTGCTTAGTTTATAAACCTCAAATATTTCCTAGCTTCCAGGCCTGAAGAGAATTGGTATTTATGTTAGGTTTACCGTTGTTTTCATTAATCCTCATGAAAAGTTTTGCAAATAAGGTGATACATTTATGTCCAACACAAATATTCAATGGCCTGATGTATTTATCAAATATTATTAAAGAAGAGCTATGAAATATCTTTTTAGAAAATGTAGAGCTTATGGATTAGAATTCTTACAAAATTTCATTTTTTTTCAAACTGGTTTTAAATTTTAAGTCACCCTTTTAATGTTATTTTAATGAGCTGTAGAAATGATCCCTAAAAGGTATAGTCTGAACATTGTTTTAAATAATTTTCTCTTAAGTCCAAATTGAAACAAAGAGGCATTTGGAGTCAGATATGCCAGTGTTTAAATTGGGCACTGCCATTTACTGACACTGGCTATATATTAATAATTGACCTCTTTATGCATCAGCTTCCTTATCTATAAAATGGAGATAATCATCATTACCTCATAGAATAGGTTTGAGAATTATTTAAGAGACCATGTATTAATAATGCCCTCCATAAGGCAAATGCTTAGAATGGTGCCCTCCATAAGGCAAATGCTCAGACTATCTATTAAAGTCATCATTGGCTCTTGTGGGAGGACAATTGCGCTACTGACCCCAATTCTACCTCCCATGTCTGTGCTCTTTGCCACGTGACTTTGCAGTTCCTTTGGCTACAGAGCTGGAGCCTATGACCCCCACATTTCATCCTAGTCCAGTCATGTGACCAGCTGGCATTGGCAAGTGGGATATTCACAGAGGCTTGAAAAAGTGCATATGTGTTTTCATTTCCTGCATTTATTCTCTGCCTCTTGTGCCCCACCATGAGAACTGCTGGAGAATGGCACAAACAGATGCCAGATCCCCCTGCCATCCAAGCAGAGGCCATCCCAGAACAGCTAAACTGCAGCTGACTACCAGACGTGGGTGTTAGTCCAGTTAGGACCAGTTTAAATCATTGACCAACACACTGGTGACAATCATGCCAATTGTCTTAAGCCACTGCATTTTGCAGTAGTTTGTTAGGCAGCCTATTGTGCCAGTAATAATGGATACAGCCATTGACAATTATTGGTTTGAATTTGTGGCAACCAACTTCTTATGGGTGTATAGTTCAGCTTCACATTAGATTTATACGTTTTTGTTTTTTCCACAAGGCATGCTTCTTTGTATAATACTTGGTGATTGTAGCTACTCAACAAATATTCCTTAACAAATGATTATGTATTTGTCCATTAATGGAATGAACCATGGACTTTTGTCAAATATATTTGGATTTAATTCTCAGCTCTGTTATTTTTTAACTTAGTGATATTGAATAGATTTACCTAACCTCTCTGATCTTGTTTCCTTACATAAATGTGTAAATAATAATAATGATAATAGTGTTTTTTTTAAATTAAGTGAGATAAGGTGTACAAAACTTAAAATATAGGGTAGGTACTTACATAAGCAAAAATGTTAGTGGTTTCTATGGATTCCAACAAATGGGCTTGAGGGTTTACTTGGAAGTCCCAGCAGGGGATTGCTATTTCCATATCTTTGTTCAAAGAATGGTGTTCCTACATTGGAAAATTAGTTTTTATAGACTTGGTAAAGATATACATGAAGATGGATGGAGGAAGAGGACCTCAGATAAGTCAACTGAATAAACAGGATAACAAATGCTGAATTGATTCACCTGCACTGTTTACTAGCCACTTCCCTTCCATCCTTCCCACTTTCTCATCCCCAACAACACCTAGTACCTTCCTATGATCTGCTGGCTGCCTAGGTCCTTCCATAGAATTTTCCTTCTGAGTGGGAAATGACCCACACTTACACTCTCTTACTCTCTCCTCCACTTAATCAACCCCTCTTTTCAAATGCAGGTTTTATATTCTGCTCACTCTGACACATGCCAGAGGATCCTGTGGGTTAACAATTTTTTTTATTATGGTAAAAAACATATAACACAAAATTTACTATCTTTACCATTTTTAAATGTATTTTACAGAAGTGTTAGCTACATGCACCTTGTTATGCAACAGCTCTCTAGAACTTTTTCATTTTGCAAAACTAAAACTGCTTCTTCCTCCCTTCCTTGTGGATTAATTTTTAAGGAATAGTTCCAATGTTGAGCAGACATTTAATTTATAGTGGCAAGTTCTGGAGGTTTTCTGGTTTGTTGGGAAAGCCTTTTCTCATCTCCCCTCAACTCATACTTTATGGATGGCTACTGACTATGCCTTTGTATTCAGCAAGCTTTGCTTAGAAAAGTTAGAGGGTTCAATAACTATAATCTTCACAACTCTCTGAAAAACAACAAGTGCCCAAACCTTTCATCTGAATAAGGAGCTTCCAAAGGTGAAGATGTTCATGTCATAGGTAATTTAGCTTCTTGACCCGCCATGATGAAGTATGTCTGAGTCCAGGTGTGAAACAGCATTGGCTACTGTTGCTTTTCCTTTCTGCTTTTCTTATATGTTCCATGTTTTCCCTACCTCTTATAAGCATGTGCATTCTCTTCTTCATCTTCCTTGTTCCTTAGTCTTGACTTTCTCATTAGGCTCCAAGTACCAATTCCCCGCTCTCCTTACTTTCAATAAAGATAAAAGTAACTAACATTTATTGAGCACTCATAGACACTGTGCTTGGCATAAATTAGCTCATTTAATTAGCAATATGTCTATGAAGTAGGCATTATTATCTCAATTTTTCAGATGAGGAAGTGAAGCACAGATTAATGTGTTATATAATTTTGCCATACATTTTGACTTTTACTTTGGAAAATAACTTGCTTAAAACTCAGAATTTGATTATGGTCTATCTTTTTTCCATAGAAGCTCTTCATCAAAGAATGTTCTGTGGATCAGTGGCCCTATGAGATGTTCTATGAAAGGGTCAAATCACCAACTAAGCATCCTAGTACTGTGAGAAGAGTCACAGGTTGTCAGCATATAAAAGACCAGGAAAAATAGGCCAGGAAAGTGACTTGACTTAACTCATTATTTCCCAGACTAATATGTCCACAGAAACATTCTTTTTGCCTGATATCAATGGCACTATTGTTCTGTAGTGTATATCCTGGGCAAAGTCCCTAATGGTAATGCAACTAATTTTTTAGCAAACACATCGAAATGTGTATCCAAGTATATTCTTTCCCATTTGGAAGAAGTCACCTTGGGAGGCTGGACTTTTATTCCAGTGATGTTATTCTAAATCTTAAGATGTTTAAAGTTTGAATTTTTTTTTTAAACTATCCTTTTGGAATTCCCTTTAGTGCCAGAGATATAGAGAAAAATCAATCTTATTACTTTAAGATCATAGCTTGTTTCTGACAAAAAGAGTGTCTGTGAACTTGGTCACCCATCTCATTCACTAGACTTGGCATTGAATAACCTTGTGCTTAAAAGAAAATCAAACCTTCAAAGCATGAAGAATTTCCAAGAGTGAAGATGCTCATATTGAAGGTGATTTAGCTTCCTGGTTGCATGAAGGTGAAGTGTTTTTGAGTCAAGGCATTGAGCAGGATAGATTTCTTTGAGCCACCACCCCAGAAGGAGCCTTTGTCCTTAGGCTTCTTGTCCTTCTGTCTGCCTCTGGTCAACTCCTTCCATCAGTTTCCTGGTTCTTGGCTTCACATAGTTGCTAGCTCTGTCCCATGCATGGCCTGTGTCCTATATGTTCCAAATTTGTCTTTGTCCAGGCCATACTTCCAGGTTGGTATGAACTCTTGGCCTTTGTCTTTTGCATATATCTTATTTTCTAGTTCTACTTGCTTTTTCATTGGTTTTCTACATGGTAATATCCTTGACTATTATTTCTGAGTTTGTGTCCCTATGTTAAAATTTCTCAATTGTTTTTCCTAGGTATCCTAACTCCTGACTAAAGTGTCTAGTTATTACCTTGATTAGGCATCTCTAGCACCCTAACCAGGTCACTTTATAGCCCAGCTAGTTTGGTGTCACTTAGAAAACATCCAGTTTAGACTTTGAGGTACAGAATTGGCATTGTCTACATATTGAGTGACTAGTATATGCCAGGTACTGTTTATGGATGTTAGGGCTTCAAAAGTGGTGATAAGACAATGCTACCTTCTAGGTACAATAAAGTAGAAGAGATACTATGATGGTAAACTACTTAAGTGGACTGGGTCAGTGATGAGGAGTAAAGGTATCACAGAGAGACTAATGTAGGTATGGAAGTAGAACATGTTCAGAAAAAGGCATGATGTTCATGATAGCTGAAGTCTAGGGATATAGAGTCCTAAGGTTACATGCTGAAATAACCAGGATTGGAGAGGAAACTGAAAATCATTTTAGATCAGATAGGGAGTGTGTAGTTTGTAGGGAAACAGAGTCCTTAAAAGGCTTAAGGGAGGGACTGATGTGATCATCAGAATATTGTAAATCTGCCCACACTATGAAGGGGACAGTCTGCTGGCAGGGACATCAGACATATCACACAGGGAGGGCTGAGAGAGTGCATATCTGGACAAAGACAGGGCAACAGGAATATACAAGAGGGTTGGATGGGAGAGACATTGTGAAGGCTGAATCAACAGGGGAAGGAGGAAGAAAACATATATGACTCCCAAGTTTCTTTATGTACAAATGGCTAGAAAACTTTGCTGAGACTGAGGACACAGGAGGAGGGTAACATTTAGGGGACAGAGATGCTTCAGCATGTATTAAATGCCATGTAAGTATTAAGTGGTATTAGCTTAAGAGTAACAATAATGACAACCACAAAAAAGAATGCTCCCAGCTGACATGCTATTCCAGCAAATTATAATTACATATCTGCATATTTTATTCCTGAGTATATACCATGATGTGAAATTTAGAGAAATGTGATCTATAGACACAAGGGCACAAGAAAGAGGGCAGGATTTAAAAGGCAGATCAAAGAAACATTTAAGTCAATTGCATCTGTGACCCAGTATGTTAGCATTTCTATTTATGCAGTGACTCCTGAGACAGTGATTTGTGTTGTTGCCTGGTGCATAAAGATGTATGGTTGGGTAAGGCTGTAAAAATTTTCTCTTTGAGGAAAGTTACTACATTGCAAGTCATAATAAACCTGTATTTTGGCAAGCAGAATGAACAAATTTGTCTATATGATTAGGAGAAAACTCTAGCAAATCATTAAGATATACAGGAGTTGACAGCATGTGCATTTTTTTGGTTGTTTTTCAGAAACATATTTATTTCTCCTCAAAGGGAAAGAAAAATCTAAATGATAACATTGCCAAAAATGAGAGAAGATTAGGTACTTTCTCTGCTTACAGTGGAAATGACTTCTCCATCTGTATGCACCATGTTTCATGTTCTGCTACAAAACTAAACTGTTAATAAGGGAACTATGTACAAAAGAAAAATTTCTTTCCAATTATGATTCACAGTTGGAAAGGGAAAACATTTAAATGTTAATGACAATAACACCATAACTGTTCTCCCTGAAAATAAATCTACATGTAAAGATATTATTCCATGATTTAAAAAAGTAAATTTGTATCAGGATTCTGCTCAAAATTCACACATCCTGAGAAATGTCAAGGTCGCACACAAACACTATTGTGTCTCTTAATGTGTCTTTCAACATAATCTGGTTGAGAATAGGACTGTCCAGCTTGGAAAGAACTAGAGGTTGACATTTCTATTTGTGTCAATTTTGTGGGTTTTAACTCTTTAAAAATAATTTTATACCTGTAAAAAGTTGCAAAAACCTCCAGCATGCCCCTAACTCAGATTTGCAATTGTTGCTATTTTTTATATTTGTTTTATCATTCTGGCTCTCTCTCTATAAATGCATATAAAGTACATATTATTACTTTCTTTTTCCTTGAAGCATTTGAGAGTAAGTTACAGACCTGCTGCCTGTCACCTCTAAATACTTTAGGGCTGTGGTCCCCAACCCCTTGGCTGAGGACTGGTCCCAGTCCATGGCCTGTTAGAAACTGGGCTGCACAGCAGGAGGTGAGCAGTAGGCAAGCAAGCGAAGCTTCATCATCTGTATTTATCGACACTTCCCATGGCTCACATCCTCACATAAGCTCTATCTCTTGTCAGATCAGCAGCGGCATTAGATTCTCATAGGAGCGTGAACCCTACTGTAACCTGCGCATGTGAGGGATCTAGGTTGTGGGCTCCTTATGAAAATCTAATCCCTGATGATCTGAGGTGGAGCTGAGACAGTGATGCCAGCACTGGAGAGCAGCTGGAAATAAAGATTATCATTAGCAGAGACGTTTGATTGCACAATAAATGTAATGCGCTTGAATCATCCTGAAATCATCCCTCTTCTGTCATCTATGGAAAAATTGTCTTCCACGAAACTGGCTCCTGGTGCCAAAAAGGTTGGGGACTACCAGTTTAGGGCATATTTCATACAAGGGCAATTCTACATAACCACACTATAGCCATCAAAATCGGAAGTGACATTGATACAGTGTCACTGTCTAATTCACAAAACCCATTCAAATTTTTCCAGTTGTCCTAATGATGTTCAGGATCCAATTCAGATTTATGTATTTCATTTAGCTATAATGTCTCTTTAGTCTTCTTCAATTTGGAACAACTCCTGTCTTTTCTTCTTTATCATGATTTTGACTTTTCTGAGTATAGGTCAGTTATATCATAGAATGTTCTTTGATTATGCATGTTTGTCAGAAACACTTTGAGGAGGGGGCTATATTCTGCCCTATTTCTGGATAGAGACAAGGTCACATTTCAGGTTATATTAACTTTTATCATTTGGTTAAGATAGTATTTTTCAGGTTTTTCTATTATAAAGTTCATTAATAAGTATTTGTATTTGTTAATAAGTAAGTGATATTAGTTTGGATTCTATTATTCCCTCTCTATGCTGGGCAGCAGAGTTACATGCAGAGAAGAATAGGTGAACCACAAAGTTGTCTGTTTTGAGCTGAGAGAAGAGGTTCCAGATGAGAAGAAGCCAGCATAATAACTTTGGCAGTATGACAAAGTAGGCTCTTTTGACACCCTCAGAAGATCACATTAGCTCTCGGGGGATAGACTCCAACCAAAAGGAAATTTTTGAAATGTCAGATATGAAATTCAAAATATGGATCACAAGTAAGCCCAATGGGGTCCATTAGAAAGTTGAAAACCAACACAAACAAACAAATAATTTCAGGGTATGAATTAAAAATTCACTAAAGAGATAGATCATTTTAAAATAACAGAACTTCTGGAAATGAAAGAGTTATTTAGGGAAGTACAAAATACAATGAAAAGTTTTAACAGCAAGCTAGACCAAGCACAAGAAAGAATTTCATAGTTTTTGAATTAACTCAGTCAGTCAAAAACGAAGAAAAAAAATCAAGTAGAATGAACAAAGTCTTCAAGATTTATGGGACTACATAAAAGGGCCAAACACAAGAATTATAGATATCCATGAGGGAGAAAAAGAAAACACAAAAAACATGGAAAACCTACTTGAGGGAATAACGGAGGAAAACTTCTCTGGTCTTGCTAGAGATTTAGACATTCAGATATAAGAAGGTCATTGAACTCCTGGAAGATTCATTGCAAACAGGACATCTCCAAGGCATATGGTCATCAGACTAGCCAATGTCAAAGTGAAGGAGAAAATCCTACAAGCTGTGAGATGAAAGCATCAAGTAACTTACAAAGGAAAACCCATCAGATTAAGAGCAGAATTCTCAGAAGACAAGAGAATATAGAAGGGAATGGGGTCCTATATTTAGTTTTCTTAAACAGAATAACTGTCAGCCAAGAATTTTGTATACTGCATAACTAAGCTTCTTAAATGAAGGAGAAATAAAGTTTTTCCTAGACAAGCAAGCACTGAGGAAATTTATCCCCACTAGGCCTGCCCTACACTTTAAGGAATCCTTAAAAGTGCTCTAAACATTGAACAGGACAATTTATACCAACAGTGTAAAAACAACTGGAAGTAAAAACTCACAGATCTTACAAAATAGGAACAAAAGGCAAAAAGCAAAGCAGCTAGGTAGCAATCAACATAATGACTGATACAGTATTACACATGTCAATATTAACATTGAAAGTAAACTGTCTAAATAAACCTTTTAGAAGATATAGACATGATCTTGTATCTAGAAAGCCCTAAAGACTCCTCCAAAAGACTCCTAAAATTGATAAACAAATTCAGTAAAGTCTTAGGTTGCAAAATTAATGTACAAAAATCAGTAGCATCTCTACACATTGGTAACAATCAAGCAGAGAGTCAAATTAAGAACTCAATACCATTTACAATAGCTGCAAAGAAAATAAAATACCTGGGAAAAACTTAACCAAGGAGCTGAAAGATCTGTGCAAGAATTACAGAACATTGATGAAAGAACTTATAGATGACACAAACAAATGGAAAAATGTTCCATGCTTATATATTGGAAGAATCAGTATTTTAAAATATTCCTACTTCCCAAGGTGAATTATAGATTTAATATAATTCCCATCACAATGCCAAGGTCCTTTTTCAGAGATCTAGAGAAACAATGCTAAATATTATACGGAATAAAAAAAGAGCCCAAATAGCTAAAGCAATCTGAAGCAACAAACAAACAACAACAAAAAACAAACAATAAAAATAAAACAAACAAATAAATAAATGATATCTAGAGGTATCACATCACCTGGCTTCAAATTATACTGTAAGGCTACTGTAACCAAAACAGTACCGTACTGATGTAAAGGTAGACACATAGATCAATGAAACAGAATAAAGAACCCAGAAATAAAGCAATATAGCTACTGATTTTCAACAAAGCAGACAAAATCATACATTGGGGAAAGGATGCCCTAGTCAATAAATGGTGCTGGGAAAATTGGATTGCCTCATGCTGAAGAATGAAACTAGATCCTTCTTTCTTACCATATACAAAAATTAACTCAAGATGAATTAAAGACTTAAATGTAAGACCTGAAACCATAAAAATTCTAGAAGAAAATGTAGGAAAAACTCTTCTGGATATTGGCCTAGCCCCAGGCAAAGAATGTATGACTAATACCACAAAAGCAAATATAGCAACAACAAAAATAAATACATGGTGCTTAATGAAACTAAATAGTTTGCACAGCAAAAGAAATAATCAAGAGACTGAATAGGCAACCTACAGAGTGGGAGAAAATATTTGCAAACTATACATCTGACAAAGAAATATGCAAAGAACTCAAATCAGTAAGAAACCCCCTGCCAAATAACCTTATCAAAAAGTGGGCAGATTTTTTTCAAAAGAAAATATAGAAATGGCCAACAAACATATGAAAAAATGCTCCATATCAGTAATCATGAGGGAAAAATGTAAATTAAAACCACAGTGAGGGCTGGGCACGGTGGCTCACGCCTGTAATCCTAGCACTCTGGGAGGCCGAAGCGGGCGGATTGCTCCAGGTCAGGAGTTCGAAACCAGCCTGAGCAAGGCCCTGTCTCTACTAAAAATAGAAAGAAATTAATCGACCAACTAATATAGACATAGAAAAAATTAGCTGGGCATGGTGGCACATGCCTATAGTCCCAGCTACTTGAGAGGCTGAGGCAGGAGTATCCCTTGAGCCCAGGAGTTTGAGGTTGCTGTGAGCTAGGCTGACGCAACGACACTCACTCTAGCCTGGGCAACAAAGCGAAACTCTGTCTCAAAAAAAAAACAAAAAAAAAAAACACAGTGAGGTACTACTTTCCGCCTTGGTGAGGTTGGCGGTCATGGTGTTTCCAAGGTATCCCTTTTGATCTTCTGGCAGGATTCCCTAAACTTGCCCAGGCCTCCAGCAGAGGGCTTCTGCATTGGTTCCTTCATCTGTTCTGCATTCCTTACACTCTCTTGCCGTTCCCCGGGACACCTGGGAAGCATGGCTTGTCATTAGAGTCAGTCTTGAGTTTGGCCAGTCCTGCTTGGGAAACACACCCTCCCTCCATCTGTCCCCAGTGTGGTCATGCTTAGCTGCAGCACGTTGGCGGGGATGAAATCAGGTGAGAGGGTTGGGGCCAATGGGGCAAGTGGAGATACCTCAGGCCCCATGTGAAGGTGTCAAGTAAAAATTCACAGACATATGGGTCCAGTCGCACCCTTGGACCCAGACTAACCAGGTTGTGCCCTGGTCTCAAGCCCCAAAGGCTGCTGCTTGTCCCTGCTGTCCTTCAGGGTAGGCAGAAACATGGAGTCAGGCAAGTCCCAGGGAGAGCACAGTTACATGGAGAAGAGATGAGGCCAGAGTGGTGTGTCTGAGTTAGTGATTTTTGGAGGTGGAGCTGTCACGGTTAGGACCCTGGGAGTGGATGGCTGAAGCCCAGTGATGGAGGAGGTCACTGGGGACCAGGAGACTGAGTGAAAGATAAGCCATGGGACTTTCCATAAGGACAATGAAGCCATTCATGCAGCCAGCCAGATGGGTAATGCCCTGAGTTAACTACTTTATCAGGGTCCAATATATGAAGAATGGTCATAGTTATTCATTTGGAAATGTACACACTTTGTTTCACGTTTGAATGTTTGTTAGGTATACATGCAGCTTTTATTCTATTTGTTGCAATCATTTTTCTTGCCCTCCACCTCTTCTTCTTAAACAGCTTAATGCTTTTTATAACTATTGGCTTCTCTAAATTGAGGAAGTATGGTATTTTTTTAAAAAGCAAAATTAAAAGATGGTATTGCATCCGTGGAAGTCAGATTTGAAACCCAATTTTACCATTTACTAGCTTTGTGACTGACTTAACCATGATGGTTGCTTAAACCATCAGAGGTTCAGTGCCCTCATCTGTAAAAAGAAGATAATGGCACTTTCATTCTTCCAGGGATATGGTAGGATTTTAAGTTAGTTAAATCTTACAAAACTCTTAATATTGCATTTGGCAAAAAGTAAGTGTCTGATAAATGGTTGCCATTTTTATTTTGGTATTAGAAACTTCAATGTCCCCCATAGCAATGAAACACTAATAGATATTACTGGTGAGGCTTGTTAACTTATGATAGACCTTGTTTTTATGGTAAGGTTCTAGAGACACCTGTATCAGGGTACATTCATCTTTAGTAGAAAACACACAAGACTCATTCCATTGACTGGGATTCTTACTGTCTCTTTCATATTATATGTTTGGTTAAGTCATTTGCCAGAGCAGAGAGTTACAGTGTTATTGTAATACATTAAAAGTACTTAAGTAGGCTGGTGCAGTGCCACACATCTGTAATCCCAGCACTTTGGGATGCTGAGGCAGGAGAATCACTGGAGCCCAGGAGTTTGAGACCAGCCTGGGCAACATAGTAAGACCCTGTCTCTACAAAAAATAAAAATAAAAAATCTTAGGCATGGTGGCACATGCCTGTAGTCCCAGTTACTCAGGAGGTTAAGGGGTGAGGATCTCTTGAGCCCAGGAGTTTGAGGTTGCAGTGAGCTATAATCACATTACTGCACTCCAGCCTGGGCAACAGTCTGTCTAAAAAAATCCTTTTCTTTATAAAATTATCTATGAAATACTAGGGCTGAGAATTCAACCTTAGATGTCAGAAAGTTCAGATTTACAATCCTTGCTTCCTACCGGTCTAAGCTTCTTCTGAATTTATGCCTTACTTTGGCAATCATTCACAATTACCTACAGAGGATATATGGTATCTCTCTATGTACAAAACACAGATATTTCTGAATTTACCTATAGAAGAGACAAAATATTTGGGTTCCAGGTGTTATTGGGCTGTTGTCTAATGCTGAATTTCTTAACTTATTTGCACTTTGCTTTTCACCAGTAACTTTACATTAATATAAGGTTTTGTGCAGAATTTTTTCAGGTCATTTTTATTAGTTGCAGAATGTGAGTAGTGCTATAAATATTGTCGTGTTTGGAGGACAATAACTTAGGTAGATTCAGCTTCCTCCATAAACAAACCTTACTTGCAAACTGTCTTGGCCACAAATTTGGTGCCCATGTTTATCTGTAGTTTCCTTCATAAATAAGAAGCGTTTTTTAAATTATAGAATGTATATGTATTGAACTCTAAGAAGCCAAACCATTACAAATTCTGGGGCTTTATTTGCTGAGCTTTATATTTTAGTACCAAATTGTTTCACATTTAAGATATCTCAGTTTTCAAATTTGAAATGAAGGGTGTGGTATGAGAGATAGTACCTGAGCATTAAGAGTCAGCCACTTGGAATTTTGGCATAGTCTCCATTTTTGGATGGAGGCAAGCTTATGGTGAAATTTATCTTATTTATTTCTCAAGCCTCCAAATTTTATACTGTTGTGCTTTCTTACTGACATCACTACTCCCCTCCCTAGAGTAACCCAGAGGATCCATGCTCACTCTACTTATTTCTCCACCAAAACTATTGAGAATGGATCCACGTTTTAATTATACTATGGCCTGTTTCTCAAAGTGCAGTCAATGACAGTTGACATCAGAGTTGAGGAGGCATGTTAAAAATATAGTTTCCCAGCCTTACTCCATTGGGATATCTGAAAATCTTCAGCTTATCAATTTTCCCAGGTAAATATTAGGCATGATAAATTTTGAAACTATTAGTTCAAAGAATTCTCTCTCTAAAGACATTGCCTTTTAGTAGAAATTTCTTAAGCTAAAGAATACAGCAGAATTTGTGCAATTTTAGGCATTTTTGTATAGCTGGTTTGTCTCAGTCCATTTATGCTGCTATGTCAAAATACCTGAGGCTGGGTACTTTATTTTATTTTATTATTTATATTTTTTATTTCAGAATATTACATGGTTACAAACTCTTTGGTCACATAAGTTTCGTTTGCACCACACAGAGACTACGTAATTTATAAAGAAGAGAAATTTATTTTCTCACTGTTCTGGAGGCTGGGAAGTCCAAGATCAAGGCACTGGTATCAGCTGAGGGCCTTGTTGTGTTATCACATGGCAGAGGCAGGAGGGAAAAGAGAGCAAGAGAGCAAACCTACTTCTGCCAGCTCTTTTTATAATGACATTAATCTATGCATGAGGATGGAGCCATCATGACCTAAACACCTCCCATTAGGCCCCATCCCCAAGATTGTTCCATTGGTGATTAAGTTTCAATACATTTTGGAGGGAACAATAACATTCAAACCATGGCATGAGTTTATTTTTTTTAATTTATTTACTTAGTACTATAGGAATCAGATCATGGTATATGGCATGGACATTCCTCCTGGTTAAAGGATTCTGGGGAAAAATTGATTTTAGGATCTGAAAAAGTCAGCGTAACTTGAATACTTTAGCTATAAGTGACACTTATAGTGAATACTAAAGTGAATACTAAGTGAAAACTAAAGTGAATACTTTAGTTATAAGTGATAGGAAATTTAATTGATTGTCCAGTTTCTTTGAAATCTGAGATCAAATACAAAGAAATATTCCCAGGTAAATGTTAGAAAATAGCATTTCTTAGATTCATAAAGAGAGAAAAACAGAAGACAATAGAATGAATTAAAGCTAGATGCTAGAATGAACTCCTGTATCTTTTTGAAAAGCAAAATGCATCTTTGAGGTAATTATTAGGATAGTTTAAGGTTAAAAATCATTCATTTTAAATATCTAGAGTCAGGGCAATGCTAATTTTTAGTAAACTCATATTTTTCTGATAACTCTCTTGATAAACCCAAATCACTTTATGGGGGATTGATGTAGACTAGAGACACAATAATCTGGAATATCATTTCCAAGAAATTTGTGGATTTTCTATTTCCTTCCTTGAAGTTCCCAGGTAAACTTACCAAGAGCCAGTCTACATACAATATTAGTATGTCCAATTAATTCAATAGAAGGTGGCTGAATTCAGTTGAGTGATTATTTATTTTGGATGTTGGGGGAGGGAGTGTGTCCTTTATTACACCAAATAACCAATTTGATCTATTTCTTTTTTTTTTATTTTTTTATAGTGAGTTGTTTTGTCATTGTGGAGTACAGGCTGGGTTTATGTGACCTATCATTTGAGAAGAATGATTTTTCTGGACAGTAGTCTGAGCACTTCTTTATGCCACTAAATGGCTAGCTGGAGGTTTAATTTGCTTCCTAATGAGACTTTTACCTTGACAAGGTGAGAAATGTCACCTTGGGTCAGCCTCAGAACTCTGCTTCAGGCAGTGGAAATAAGGAATTGATTTAGGGATAGCACAGGGAATCTTTTTCCCTGATGTTTATCCAAGACTGTTGGGTTTGAACCAAAAAATTAGTTTTCATTTTATACGAATTAAGTATCAGGCCCTGATAAAGATGTGGATGTCTGCATCAACAACAATAAAGGGAAAATAACAAGAAATTGCATTTTTCAGTTCCATTTTTTTAAAAAGAAAATTGGAACCAAAATTAAATCTTCTGGACATTTTCCCATCTTTCTACCTTAGCTCTTTGTCCTCAGGTCTTCACATTCTAGTAACCATTACCTTAAAGTAAATTAGTTTTCTAAATCAATGTCTTTGTACTCGCTCCATTCATTTCCCCCCTAGAACTTATTTCATGCTAATTGTGGTCGTGGCAATTTTACAGGTTCTGAGGGGGTATTAATACAATACTAAACTAAGATATTTAAAGAAGACTAAGGAGACCAAGATATAATTCTTGTTTTTACCTGCTCTATAGTTGGTGAAACTGAACAAATGAGTAGTATTGGAAGTGATTATTTATGAAGAACTTACTATATGTCAGATCTTTAGTTAGACAGTTTGTACTTTGTGTCATTATTGGTACAAGTTTGGAAGTTTGGGGTTATTATTTTTATTTTATAATATGACAACTTCGGTTGGTCAGAATTGGGATTCAAATATGAGTCTGGCTGACCCTGCAGTTCATACTCCTTGTATCACATCAGAAATGGACAAAGAGAAGCACAGAAAATATCTCAATGGTTGTTGAATGGCGTAAATCTGAGTTATGGTACTATGACCTTAAGCTTTTCAAGTAATAGAATTTTATAATAATTTCCTTTGTTGTATAATGAAATGATCACATTTTATGATCTTTCCCTCTTGATTAACCATTTAACTCATATTCGCTTCAATCAAACATTGGTGAATTAGATCAGCTATTATCATTTTACAAATGATGGACTAAAGAACTTGTTACAGTCAAGTATCTGACACACAGTTGAGGAACTGGACTTTATCTCTCTGTAGATATGTTAGAATGAGCTTGGCACAAAAATCTCTATGAAAGTGAAATTTTGAGCAAGAAGTACAGGCATTCCCTACACCCTCTGCCCTGAATGGAAATCTGATGCTCTCTGTACCTCCAAGACTCACCCTGTAGAATATTCCTTTTCTCTTCGCTGGCTGACATGTACATCATTAAACAAAAATGATTGTGGAAGAATTTGAGACTTTGAAGGGAAGAAGTAGAGGAACAGAGTCAAAAACAGGGAAAAGAAGTTAGAAAGATGAGTCAGATGACATATCTGCTTTGGGAGGACCTGGTTGCCATCTATCAGGACGTTGTCTGCATAATGGCTCTTTCAGCTTTGGAGAGACTGAGAAATATTTAATGATACTCAAAAGTAGAACATATGAATCAATTTCATAACTTCATTCTTTACTTCTTGTTAATCATCGTAATTCACACATCTAAAAGTAATTACACATGAACAAAAAGAATTGGTGAATTTAAATTATAACTAATTTGGGGGGGCCTGGGAACATTAATTTTATGGCAAGTCATTTGCTTCTGATAATTAGTTCAATGATACTGATGTTCTTAACAAATCATATAAAATAAATGGAGTTGAAAGATATGTTGTTTCAAATTAAAAATAAGATATAATATGCTAGTATAAAACAGTGGTGATTGTGTGTTAGGTTCTGGAAAGAACGAAAGGAAGTCTGATTTAAAAGATGTTTTATGTAGAGACTTATTCAAATAGTGATAATACATGTATATTGAGTAATTGCTTAAAAATAACATAAGATTTTATTCTAAGGGAACAAAAGCATGGAGGTAGTTTATTAGACCTGATTTTTTTTTTATCTTAAAGCTCTCAGAGGCTATATCTGTATGGTATCAGTAGAGATTTTTTTACAAAGAAGGGTACAACCTCTGCTCAAGAAATGAATAGGCTATATACTTTAATTCTGTTTTCATATTCCCTCTCAATTTTGTATGCTGTAGTGTTTTACTTGCATAATAAGGCATTATGGAAACTTTAGTATCAAAACTTTGTAGAAGTTGGTAGACCTTATCAGTAAGTCTATACACAGTTAAACTTTTAGTAGGCTAATTAAGTAATTATCTATGTAAAATGGATTTGTGTATTTCTTGCTTTTAGTTTTGTTAAATTTCACTTAGTGTCTTTTGAAACTCTGTTATTTGATGCATATATATTTAGGAATGATGTCTTCATTGATGAACTGATTCTTTTATGATTATAAAGTGTTCTTTCTTTAACAATTTCTTTAAATACTCCTTCCTTGCTTTGAAGTCTAATTTATTTAATCTTAGTGAAGCCACAGCAAATTTCTTATGTTTAATGTTTACGTAGTATGTTTTTTCATTATTTTACTTTCAACCTGTCTGTGTCTTTACATTTAATGTGCATGTTTTGTAAACAGCATATAGTTGAGTGTAACTTTAAAAAAAATCCAATATGATTCTATCTGCCTTTTAATTGAAGTGTTTAGTATATTTATTGATATCATTTATATCCAATATGATACTATTGACCCTTTAATTGAAGTGTTTAGTACATTTATAAGAATATAATTATTGATATATTTGAATTTGCTTTGTTTTCTATTTGGTCCATGTACTTTTTATTCGTTTTTTTGGGTTATTTGAGTATTTTTTAGTATTTTCATTTTAATCACTGTCTTGGATTTTTGGCAAGATTCATTTGTATTATGTTTTAGTGATTACTGCAAGTATGACAGCAGGTGTGCTTAACTTATCATGGTTTACCTTGAATATATATTCTATCACTTATATAAGAAATTTATGATAGTAAAATTCAATTTACTCCCCTCCTAAACTTTGTGATATTGTCCTATATTTTATGTGTCTATATATTATAAACCTCACCTTATAATTGCATTACATTTGCTTTTAAAAGTTCTTTATCTTTTAAAGAAATGAAGAAATTATTTAGCTAACCTTATTATAATTTAAGTTCCCCTGAATTATTCCATCCTGTATATTAGAATTTCCATATGGTATTATTTTACTTTGGCCTCAAGAACTTTAATTTTCACTTCTTAGAGTGCACATCTGTTGGTAATGAATTCTCTAATGCTTTCAATTGATCTGAAAACGCGTTTATTTCACCTTCAGTTTTGAAGGATATTTTTGTTAGATATCGAGTTTTAGGATGATAGTTTTTTTTTCTTTCATCACTTTAAAAATATTGTACCATTGCCTTCTGGCTTCTTTTATTTCTGATGTGAAGTTTTCTATAATTTACAGCATTATTTCTCTGTGTTTATGTAATTTATCTTTTCTTTGAATTATTTTAGGATTTTCTTTTTATCTTTAGTTTTCAGCAGTTTGCCTAGGTATGATTTACATTTCTGTAGGGTTTTTTGTTGTTTTGTTTTTTTGAGACAGGGTCTCACTCTGTTGCCCAGGCCTGAGGCAGTGGTGTGCTTATAGCTCATTGTAACCTGAAACAACTAGGCTCTTGCTCAGCCTCCTGAGTAGCAAGGACTACAAGTGCATGCAACCATGACTGACTAATTAAAAACTTTTTATTTTTTTTTGGTAAAGATGGGGTCTTACTATGTTGCCTGGGCTGGTCTTCAACTCCTGGCCTCAAGTGATCCTCCTGCTTTGGTCTCCCAAAGTACTGGAATTACAGGCATGAGCTAATGAGCCTGGCCTATTTGTGTGTATTTATTCTGTTTGGGATTATTGAGTTTATTGTACATATGAGTTGGTAATTTTGGTAAAATTTGGTAATAGTTAAATCCATATTTTTTCAAATATTTATGTTCTGGTCTATTCTCTTTTCTGGTACTCCAATTATATATATATAAATATATATAATCATTTTGTATAATATATTATATAATAATTATTTTACATTATATGTTATATATAAAATATATAGAAAACACACAACATACATATAAACATATATGTTACTTATACAAAATATAATTATTTTATATGGTATAAATATTATGCTATATGTAACATATATAATATATAAACATATATAAAATATATAAAACAAAATATAACATATATATTTTTATATATGTGTATGCTTTTTAATTTTGTTCCAAAGAACATTGTGGCTCTGTTCATCTTTGTTTTAATCTTTTTTTTCTCTTTGTGTTTTAGGTTTGATAATTTCTATCATCCTTTCATCAGGTTTGCTGAACCTTGCTCTTATAGTATGCAAACTTCTTTAATTCCATCCAATGAATTTTTGATTTCAAATTTTGTTTTTTGTTTTTAGATTTCATTTGGTTCACATTTAGTGTTTCTTTATTCTGAAATTCCCCATTTCTTAACTTATTATATCTATCTTTTCTATAAATTTTAAAACATCTTTTTAATAATTGTATTAAAACCTTTGTTTACTAATTCAAACATCTGGAACATCTCAGTCTACTTTTATTGACTATTTAATATTTCAGTTATGGGTCACATTTTCCTGATTCTTCATGTCTCATAATTTTTGGTTATATAGTATACATTGTGGATCATATAATATAGAAATTCTGGACTCTATTACCTTTCTCTGAAAAGTGTTGGCTCTTGTTTTAGTATGCAGTGAAATTATAGGGCGGATCATGTTGATCTTGTCTAGTCTTTATTTTAGGCTTTGTTAGTGTGAGTCGATGTTGGTTTTGCCCTTAATTTAGGGCATAGCCCTTAACCTGGCATGTGCTTCTTACTTTTAATACATGGCCTCTCTGGGATTTCGGTGAAAATCCTGAATGAAAGATGATGAAGCAAAATATGATGAAATCCTCAACAAGGGTAGTGGCAGTAGGAAGGAGGGTGGGAGGTAGATATTTGACAGGTCTTGGGAGTTACTGTATGTGAGGGTTAAAGCAGGGAAGGATGTGGGATAGAGAATAAAAATGTGGTAGCAAGCTTTTTAGGGAAAAGAAGAAGAGGTCAGTTTTGGACAGATTGATTCTGAGGGATTAGTGGGAAAACTTGGTGGCAATGTTCAGTAGGAAATATATAGGAGTGTGCATATCAAGAGAGTGGTTTGAGTTGAAATATTTAATTGGAAGTTATTAGTAAATTGAAGGTAAGAAATGTGCAGAGCCATTCATTGAGGAGATAGCTTCCCAAAATGTCACTTGTAGACCACTTGCAACAGAATTATTTCCTTGTTAAG
Organism: Microcebus murinus; assembly: GCF_040939455.1. Classification (NCBI taxonomy): domain Eukaryota; kingdom Metazoa; phylum Chordata; class Mammalia; order Primates; family Cheirogaleidae; genus Microcebus; species Microcebus murinus. The sequence goes on from NC_134120.1 coordinate 19,440,158, forward strand.
AGTAGATTCCTTGGATCCACCACAAACCTAGGGAATTAAAATCTTTGAATATGGTGCCAGGAAATTGCATTGTTAACAAACTCCACAAATGATTCTTTTGTACAGGAAAATTTGAGACCCCCTGATAAAGAGTGATAAGGGAAAAGAGTAATGGGCAGAACTCTGAAGAAAACCAAGTGCTTTAAATACATCGAATAGGCTGATGACTGAGAAGAACTCATCCAATTTAGTAATTCTGGTAACTACAGAGAGTTGAAAATAAAATTTTAAATTATATTTTAAGATGTGCAATGTTTGGGGAATGGACATGCTTGAAGCTCTTACTTGAGGGGGGAGGGGGCATGGGCAATATAAGGAACCTTAACACTTGTACCCCATAATACACTAAAATAAAAAAAAAAAAGAAAATAAAAGAGTGAGTCCATTAGAATTATTAATTTATTTCTCTGAACAAAATCACTTAGAAAAAGGGAGGCTTAGAAACTTTTTAAACTTAGCAAATATTTCATAGTTAATGTATGAGTTAGGTGAATTATAACTAGATCAGTAAGATCATAGCTGGTGGATTAATTTTTACAAAATTGGTGAACAAATGCAATGTCTCATGACAAATATATACTTTCCCTTCAATAGGCTTGTTAAGAAGTGCTGTTTCTGTAGTATCAAAGCTATAGTTTATATAGTCCCCTGCTGTTCTGAACAAACCAGCTGATATAGGATAGATGTAAATCAAATTTGAACAATAATATCAATCTCAAAAGGTAGTACTCTTTATGGTAACTGAGCTGTAATTATTCTTCAAACTTCTCTCTTATTAAAAAAATTACTATGAAATATTTAGGATATAAAAATGTGCAAAGAATGTTTTCTTATCTAATTACACAGAAGCTTGCATTTTCAAATGCCTGTATTAACATTTTTCCTTCTAGGTTTATGTACTATTGTGTCTAGGGACTTATGCTTCCCCTTCTTCTAGTTTGGACCAAAGTTGAATTTCAGAGAAGGAATTTTGCCTCAAGATTATAACATAGAAATCCTGAGTTTCTAGCTTGCAGGCCGGACCCACAAATTTTAGACTTAAGACTAGTATATTTTTTTTTTTTTTTTAATGTAATCAAGATGTTTGTATTAAGACTAGTATAACAGCCACTCTTGCTTATGTTTCCAGCTGCCTGCCTGACCTGTAGATTTTGGATTCAAGATTGCAACATCAACACCTGCTCCAGTTTCCAGTCTGCTGTCTCCTTGTGAATTTCAGATGTGTCAGCCCCCCTAGTCTCAGGAGTCAATTTCTTAAGATCTATCTATGTCATCTATCATCTGCTATTGATTGTTTGTCTGGAGAACCCTGATTGATACAGGGAAGAGAGCATTTAACTTTTCTCTTTAATCTTTTTTTTTCTCCACCCACCCCTTTGTAAGTATCCACTCTTTCTCAAGACAGGAACAGCACCAGATTGGCCAGAACCCAATGTGGCATTGCCCAGGCCATATTTTTCTAGCATGTAGGGTTACTATGCCTTAAAGACCTGCACCCCTACACTCTTCTTGATTTCTGTAGTTCATCCATGTAGAAAGCACATGTAGGCAGGGATAAGCCCAAATGGTTAGTATCAAATCTTCCTGATCAGGCTGGATATGATCTCTTCTGTTTGACACCTCTGAGCTGGGCAGATCTCACCTCCGTGATCAGCCCTGGCCAGGTCTCTAGGTATTTCCATCTGTTTATCTATTTTGCCCCTGAAACTGCAGAATTTTGTCATCTTATATTTAGAGGGAAGAAAGAAGGAGGCCTCACTTAGACTTTTGCATTGCCAGAAAGGGCTGAAATGTCAAAGCAGGCTTCTGCTAGTTACAGCTCTTACCCAACAACAAGGTTTACAAGTTAAATTTTAAAGCAACTTTCTCTCAGAGGGACACTGAACCTGACACACATAGCTTCCCAAAGTTCCTCTTTCCCTGCACAGGGACTCTTTCTATTCATAGTTTTGGAGGAAAAAATGAGCACTGATAATTTGAGCAGTACGTGTCAGCTCAGAGGAAGTCATTTTGGTTTACAGCTTCTTAGTCTTTTATACTTAGTCACTCGAGTAGACAGACTGTTTGCCTAACTTCTATCCTATAGCCAGCAGTGTTCTGGGAATCCATGTATTCCAGTCGTATTTATAATGAACAATTCAGATCAACACGGTATGTTTTGCTGAAACTCCTGAGATAGGAACTCTCTTGGTAACCTTCTAATAGATCTACCTTCTAGTAGATTCTGCCTTCTAGGTTAGAATACTGACCAGGAAGCCAGGTGGAGGTCACTGGCTCTGCATCCTTGTTGAGGGAGAGAGTTAGAGCCCTGCCATTAATTTGTGAGGCTTAGTTAATTGTGAGGCTTAGTAAATTGTGAGGCGTAGTAAATTGTGAGGCTTAGTAAGTGGACAGTAAAGTATATCTTTTACTATTGTTTTATTTTTTGATATTTTGTTGCCATATTAAGGTTTTTAGAACAAAAGATTTAAATTTAGCAAACAGTAGCATTAGTGAACACAGAAACAGGGGTTATTACTATACTCTTATCTTACAAATATATTTGGTTGAGTGCCAAACATGCTTGAAACATAGTGATGAATATTTTTCAGCCCAGACATCTGTTTCAAGTGGGATTGAGATGGTTGAGAGAGTTAATTAGAGTGGGTTCTTATTTCAGGCCAATTTAAACCACTTGCTTAGGATGAATTATAATTTTAGCCAGGCAAATGGTAAAACATGATTTTGAAAATTATAATCCTTTAAGTGTTTTCTAGGCAGGAGTATTATCTATCAAATATTATACACGTGATATTGCTAAATGTGTGGTCATACTTCTGTGGATGCTCAAGGTATTTGTGGGTGTTGAGGATAATTTACTTTTCTAAGCGTTTACTCCTATCAGGTAACAATGATATCAAATATTCTATTTGTTCACAGCTGTATTATAAAGTTAAGGTTAATCTGTTGAATACTGGTATGAAAAAAGGCTATAAGATGTTGCTTACTGTAGGATGTTGTCCCTAAGTCAATCTATACAAGCTAATTTTTTCTATTATTATTGTAGTCAAGAACCCCAAATTTACCATCTTAACCATTTTTAATCATACAGGAGAGTAGTGTTAACTATAACATTGTCATGTAATAGACCGCGAACTTTTGCATATTGCAAAACTGAAACTCTGTCCTTGTTGAACAACCTTCCTTCTCCCACCCCTCCATCTCTGGGAACTATTCTTCTTTCTGTATCTAAACAGCTTATTATTTTTCTACGTAAGCCTTCACCCTCTGCTTAATTCCTCATGTTTATAGATGATACCTCTACTCACCTAGTTCCTCAACTCATGTCTCTGCAGTTTATCTTTGGCTCCTACATTGACTTTATCCGGCATGTTAAGTAACTCTATCCAGTTCCTTTGAATAGTCTCATCGTTTTGTATTCCAGAATAGTATTTTCCACTCTGCCCACAGCTTTGCTCCCGGTGGCAAACTGCTGCAGAGTTTCAGAATATTTCCCATGTTACCTTTGAAAACTTTCCAGTTGGAGCCCTGGGCTTTCAGCTACCTCCAGGTATAATCTGAGGCCGTGTCTTGGAGGAACACATTGACAGATAAATGGGTCTCGCCAGCAGTTACAAGTAGTTAAGCCTGGCGGGAGGTTAAGCATATGAGATCCTGCCTGACTCTATGCTTGATGGAGAATAATGTGGTCTCAGCACCATTTCGGAGTTTTCAATCATTTAAAATGGATGCTAGGTTTGATACGGTAGTCAATCTCCATCAAGTGTATTCAGAAAACCTTGAATCATTCAATTCAGCAAACCTCTGCTTATGATCATTCAATTCAACAAACCACCGCTCATGTGGCACTCATGGTAGCAATTTGAGTGATGAGAGAGCTTTTAGAATGTCTTTGTTTCTGTCAAGAACATTTCCCTGGAATGCGTGAAGGTTGATGAACTTGGCCAAAATCATGCAGGGGCATGTCAGGTGCTTGTGGTCATGTTGCTGATAATTTATGTTGCATTTTTATTTTATAGGGTTTTATACTTCTTTCATGATTCCTCATAAACTCTTCATGAAGTAGAGATTATGTATGGGAAGTTCTTTTTATAAAAGGCTTTTAAAAAGGGAGCTTATAAACAGTTAATATTTCTAGACAGTTGAGGTAAGACTTTTTTTGGAGGGCCCTTTACTTAGCCTCCTGAGCATTGTATATAGTCACAAAGTAAATTAAAGTCCCCATTAACCAATCATACAAGCAAACTGTTGGTATTTATTCGCTATCTAATGTGATGGCTTTTCAAGCCAGATTGCATCAGAAATACTATGAAAATGCACATTCCTAGGCACCACTCCCTCAGGTCCATATTTATTCATCCATTAGACCTAATGATCTACTTTACATTTTTTTTAGCTTTTCTTTATTGTGATAAAATATGCATAACCTAAAAGTTATCATTTCAACCATTTTTAAGTGTACAGTTCAATGAAGTATGTTCACATTATTGTGCAACCATCACCACTATCCATCCACTAGAACTTAATAATAAATCCAACAACACCCTTGGTGATCTTGAGGAAGAGTTTACATATTTTGTAAAATATTGATATAGTGTGAGCTTAGAGCTTTGCTAAGCATGATAGGAAATACGAGATACGTGAAATGTGATTCCTAGATTCCTGCAGTTTTCTCTTTGACAAAGGGCCAAAAAATAGTACATGTAGACTAATTAGAGAACCCCGGACAGAGTAAGGGTGACTGATACATATGAGTAGGTGTATCATTGCACACATATACAGACCCATTACACAGATGGGTAGGTGTTGAAAAGAATGAGACAAGCAAATAGATATGATTGAAAAATAAAAATGTCATGCGGAGGTGGGTCTTGAGTGTGGAGAGAATTCTAGAATATTGTTAGGCATAAAGGCAATGGGTTGAAGGATTCCAGGTGAAGGAAATAATATGACCAGGTAAGAAACATAAACCTGTTTCTTCAAAAATTGCTTGTTAGTTCATATAAGTCAGAGTTGATGATTCTCTCAAAGGTATTTCCCACATGGAAGTCAGTAATAAAATAAATTCCATAAACCCTTTAGCAAGGAGCCAAATATATAATCACAATAGCATCATCTGTGGTTTTGGTTACATACTCACAGCAAAATATCATAGATTGTTTCATCTGAAGAAAAACCAGATGAAAGTTATTAATTTGCTAAGAGTTCTTCCTTGTAGCTAAAACCTGGTCTTCTCAAGACCACAGACCACACTTTAGAGTTTAAACCTCCAGAATTCATCCCAGATGAGTGAGGGCCACTTGCCTGGCACTGTGAAGCACAGGGAAACATCTAGAGATGGCAAATAGTCTCTCAAACAGTCTTTTCCCCAGTAGCTCTTCTTTCTGCTCTCTTCCCCTCATCCCTTGCAGGAATAGAACCTTTGGAAAAATCTGTAGCCTAAATCAGTTTATTTTCCCCTCTATTGGTTTAGAATTAGGATTCTAAATTTTTGTTAACTATTATCTCCTTACTCTTTCCTGTGTTATTGTGGGTTTATATCTCTTTTAAAAATCCTTTTACTATTGAGACAGTATCTCAGAGCTGAGGACACTACTATAGTTTGACTGGGTCCCGTCCAAAGCTCAGGTGTTGCCAATGAGGTAGTATTAAGAGGTGGGGCATTTAAGAGGTGATTAAGCCACGAGGGCTCCTTCCCAGTGAATGTGATTAAGGCCCTTATAAAAGAGTCTGTATAGTGGCTTCAGCTAGTTTGCCCTTTTGCCTTCTGCTATGCAAGCGCCTGGCATGTCTACCCTGCGGAGGCTGCAGCAACAAGACGCCATGTTGGAAGCAGAGAAACAGCCTTCCCCAGACAATTGAACCTGCTGCAGCCTTGACCTCTGGCTTCCCGGCCTCCAGAACTGTAAGAGAGAAATGTCCATTTTGATTCTATAAATTTCTCAGTCTCAGTTATTTTGTTATAGCAGCACAAACAGACTAGGATGCTAATGAGATGTAGCAACTGAATGCAGTGTGATGCCCAGGATTGTACTATCTGTACTATCTTTGCAATTTTTCTGTAAATCTAAAATTATTCCAAAGAAGTTTATTTAAAAAAATCAGTTTGATATAATTTTGGCTGGGCTCCAACAAGGAAATAGATGCATGTGTTTAATCTGTCATTTGAGCCCAGAATTTAAAGCTCAGATATTAACCCCCACCCCTTGCAAGATGAAATTGTAAATATGTTCAAGTTCCAAGTTATATTCTTTTGTGCTTGTGAGTTTAATATCAAAAGTTTGGAAGTCCTCCCTAGTTTCTCACTGACGTAATCTCTGAAGCTGGTTTGAGACACCTGAGTTGAATTGGGGTTCTCACAGTTGCAAGCCTAGAATGGATGAAATTCCTTTAGGGCTTCAACATATGTATTAGTTGAATGCTAATTTTTTTTAAAACCGCGTTCTCTTTTAAAGCATACAAAGTGATAATAGGGCACAAAATGTTTTTATAATGCATTGCAAGGCCCAAAATTTAGAAAATCAGTCCACTTTAAGCCTCAAGACCAGTTTTCTTAGGCAAAATTATGTTCTCAGAACACAGGTTGCATTGTTGCCAAAAATTATACCAATGAGATGGGCAAATTTTAGTCTTAGCCTCATCAGGATGCTAGAGAGCTGGTGTTCCCTTTTAGGGATATGCTTGTAAGGGCCTATCCTCAATTAATTTTGTTTTTTCTTTTGGTTAAACCCTAGGGCTTATTTTCAGGGGATGTGTTGTTTTCCCCTCAAAGCCTCAGCTTGCAGCACGCACAGGATGGCTGGGACCTGAAAGGGGGAGCGGACCTTGTTGGTGGGGCTGCCCGCACCTTTCTGGTCACCTCTGGGATAGTAGCTGTCATGATGGGGCAGATGAGAAGGGCTGCTCATTTTCTTTACCGCTCTGCCATGAAATGCATGGGTTGTGCAGATACGCTGTGCAGCCACACCCATCACTAGGTCTGATTTTGGGGTAGCGCTTATATTGCACAAATGCTTAGAAATCCTGTTAGGACTTATTTTATGAGTAGGTCTTATTTTCAGGGAAACATGGTAGATATCCTTAGTGTGGTGGCTTTCTCAGTTGCTAGATTTATACGCTGTAGCAACGGTGAGCTACGTGTGTGGGCAGATTCCTTGTCTCTCTTTGATGAGGGAGGATGGAGGTCTTTGAGATCCTTTCTCTTTCCCTAGCCCTGTGATCTTCTTAACAGTGTGAACTGTAATGACATGCCCAGTTTAATCTCTGAGACAGTAGGTGGCACTGCCAGAAGGAACAAGCTGCAGTATTGTTTTGGGGACCTGTGACTGGCTCTATCCCCCCAAAGAGAAGCACTCACATGCCCCAAGTGTGGGTGGGGCAATGGAACATCCAGGTGAATCCTATTCTCTACCACAGCAGAGGTGGAGAGTGGGCTGGGTGGGGCTGGCTTGAGTGAGCCTGCCCTAATGCTCCACAAAAGCTGGTAAGGTAGCTATTTTGGCAGGGGTCAAAGGTCCACTCCCAGCCTTCTGGGGAAAGCTGCCATGGAGGGGTTGAAGTGGCCCCACCTGCCAGCAAGTCTGCTTGTGGTGGTGGGGCCCATCTGAGATCAGCAATCTGGGTGTCCGGGGCAGATTTTACTCTTCTACTTCCTCCCCTGCTCATTGGTCTCCCTCCTGCATCTGCTGGCAGGTAGGAGCTCAAACTAGCTGGGCTCACCAGCAGAGGCACTGCCTGCAGAAGTTTCCCTGTCCAGGATCCTATCCTGGGGTGAGAGTGCAGCTTTCCCATGGGGGGAGGGGTGCTCCATGAGTGCGCTGTGGCTGAGGCTCACGCTGCACTCTTATCAGTTCTGCCCAGGTGGGCTCCCTTGCCTCCCAAGATTAGTTCACAAATCTCCCCTCTGTGCCCCCAAGCAACACAATCAAGTCCTGGCCTGCAGACCCATCCACAGGTCCCTGAAGATGAATCCCTGACCATGCCAGGGAGAAGCATACTGGCCCCAAACTGCCTATAGGGTGTTCAAGCAGGTTTGATGTCCTCTGTTTCAGGGTGTGGTGGAGCAGCTGGTCAAGCACCACCAGGAGGGATGGTGAGCAGGGAACTCACAATCTGAGCACCACTTAGGCTTCTGTAGGTGTTTAAGAGGAATGGTTTTAGCCCCACTCTCTGTGGAAGTTCCAACAGAGTCGAAATGGCAGCTCCTGAGAGCCCCAGCTCAAGTGTCTTTCTTAGCTGCCATGAGTAGGGGAGGGGAAGGAGAGGAAAAGAATCTGAATGGAGGACAGCTAGCACTCTGTTCGTTTCCTGTCCCCCTCTCTTGAAGATAGCCCACCCAGAATGTCCAGGCTGTGGGGTCATGCATATCCCCTGGGACTCACCAGTCCCTGTGGCTCCAGCAGTCTGGTCCAGAGTTGGGAAATGTTTGCATGGGATCAAGCAAGACAAAAACTGAGGAGGTAAAGCCCCCTGGGGAGGGCAAAGGCATATGGTGGGTGGAGAAGCAATATGGTGCCTGCTGTCTTGGCTTGGGTCTGTGGTGGTGTTAAATGACCCCCAGGGGGCTGGCAGCCTAGTGCTTTGCCCTCAAGAAGCTCCCAGATTACTGCTGGCAGCACCTATTGGGCTTGTGAGGCTAGAAAGGCTCTTCTGCAGCTTGGGATCCTGCTGACTGCCAGAGATGTTAGGGAGGGTGAAACAAAGCATTCCACCTACACTTTCTGCTAGACTTCAAGCCTCTCAGGGGTTGACGTCTGCCTATGTCTTACTGCTTTTTGTTCTGCTCCATAACTTCTTCCTGTGGATTCTCTTATAGGTTCTGGCACTTTTCCCTCAGAATTATGCCCAGTTTATGATTTTTTTTTTTTCATCTAAAACTTTTCCTCCTTTCTGAGATGATCTGGCAGCTGGTGTCTCTTGTCAGCCATCTTCCCCCGATCCCTCATTTCTTTGTAAAGAAACTAAAATTGGACCTTCCAGATGCCTAATTATGGGTTTAATTTTGTGAGAAAAGTGAAGCACAGGTCAGTAGGTGGATCCATATTTGAAGAAATCACCTTAGCTTTATTTCTAAAAATATGTAATGAATGCACATTTGTATATTTAAGAGGAAAATTCATATATTTAACCATTGTGAAGATTATTTTTGAATACTTTCACTTTACCTTTTAAAAAGATAACATTTTTATTTTAGAATAATTGTAGATTACAGAAAAGTTGCCAAGTTAAAAACAACATTCTTGGATACTTCATACTCAGTTTCCCCTACTGTTACCAATTTACTGTACCATGGTATATTTGTTAAAGTTAAGAAACTAACAATTGGTAAATTTCTATTAACTAAATTCTAGACTTTTTTCATACTTCACCAGTTTTTCCACTAATACCCCCCTTTTAATTTTTTTCAGCATATTATGGGGGTACAAATGTTAAGGTTATGTATATTGCCCTTCTCCCCCCTCCCCCCCTTTTTTTTGTTTCAGTATCTAATCCAGGATACCATATAACATGGCAGTTTCTCAGTCATTTCTTAGTTTTCATAACTTTGATAGGAGTACTGGTCATATGTTTTTTTAGAATGCTTCCCAATTTGTGTTTATCTGGTTAGACTGGTTATAACAGTTTTGTGTGACAAATGCCACAGAGGTGAAGTCCCTTTTCATGTCGTGAGGCACTTCATGTCCACATGGCCTCACTGGGAATGATAGCCTTTGCCAACTAGTTAAGACGGCGTTTGTCAGGTTTCTCCACTGCCAAGTTCAGATTCCTTTCCATGGTCTGTTCTCTGAAAGTGAATCGTTAAGTCAAGCCCACATGTAAGCCCAGAATAGGAAGGGGAATATCTAGTCATGTCATGTGCAAATTTTCTGTAAGGAAGATTTTTTCCTTTTCTTTCATGTGTTTATTATTTGTTTTTTTATCGATATGGACTAATATTCCATATTTTGGGTTGCAATCCAATATTGTGTTATTTTGTTGTTGAGATTGTTCTAGCTTTGGGTATTGGGAAGTTTTTCAGGTTAGCTCTGTGTCCCTTTGATATTACCCCACCTTTTTTTTTTTTTTTTTTTAGCACTTCTTAGTTTTCTGTCACTATAAGATCTTCCAGACTCATCTTGTACTTTTCTTGCCTTAGTCCTAGAGGAAGCCATTTCTTTAAGAAGCCATTTCCTTTTACTTGGAAAATGGTATTTAGAAGTTAAGATCTGAGTGTAACTCGCTGCTACTGGGTGTTACTGCTACTAGGCTGTTTCATGGTATAACCAGCTATATTGATTATTGGCTAACTACTGATCAAAACCATGCCAGTCAGGAGGGCTCTTACTTTAAAAACATCAATCTTGTGTAAAATGAGGCTATAATACTATTTTCCTCATGTGGATGATTCGAGTATTTTGAGTATTAAATGGAATAATGTTTGTGTAATAGAATGTCTAGTGGTGTTTCATTTTCCTAGATGTGTAGCAAGTGCCTGAATTGAGAGCATAAAGCTATTATTAATAATTATTTATATCCTAAATTCTGAGTGGCATTAGCCCTGGGACTGTTAGAGTAGGAGACTTGGAGACAGGGCTGAGACTGGGTGCAGGAGCTTGCAGAGTGGGTGCAGGTGTTAAAGTCTAAGCGGGGTTGATAACCACAGACAAGGACTGGGTTCAGTCATCTTATCAGCTATCTAGGTCACCTTGTGTGAACTTTGACAAGCTATAATATTATTTACTTGTGCTTTGAAAATTTGCACTTGAAATCACCATTGCGTGTTCAGAGGCAACCACAGAAAGCATAAAAGTGGGAACCCAGTTCTAGGGATTACTACACAAATTCTTAGTAAAAGCCATCTCCTTAGTCTTAAATATCCCTCTCCTCAATTAGTAAGACTTCAAAAGATCAAAAACCACATCCTACCAGTGCAGCTGCTCTTTTTGAGCCTGCCCATGTTCTTATTCTTGATACTGTAGTTTCACTTTCAATCTTTTAATAAAAGCTATTTGCTTTGGCTTATGTGGTATGTCCTGAAATTCTTTTTTTCCTGATGATCACCAAGAACCTAGTAAAAGCTCCACTTGGAGGTCACTAACTTTATAAAACCCCTTCTTCATAAAGTTTGCCCTTGTACCACACTTCTGCCAACACCAGATTTGGGGATATGGGAGAAGGCTACCCTTTGAGTAGTGAGGGCTTTCCTCCCCCTTACCAGCCTCCCTGTGAGAGCCCCCAAGAGAATTGCTGTCAGTTTGGGAGTTGCCTAAAGTGTCAACTACACTGATCTGGGGACTGGTGATGGAGCCACTGGAGGGAAGAGTTCTCAATGCTGCTAAGCAGGAGGGAAAGCGGGAGCTCAGTTTTCCCAGGACACCTGAGCCTTCCTGCCTGAGCAGCCCCAGAGGACTGCCCCTTGCTGGGGGAGCTGGCTGAGAGAGAGAGCAGAAGAGGTATCTGCAGTGGATGTTCCAGGCTGGAAGCTGCATGATGGGAGGCCCCAGGAGCTCTGTGAACAAATCCAAATGTCCCCTCATAGAGCTGGCATTGGACACCTGCCACATACAGGCCACACCCAGAGAAGCAGGGGAACCTACCACACTGTGGTGACATTATAGGGGGAACCTGCCTGCTCTGTTCTGCCTTCCCACCCCAACGCATTGGGCAGAGCACAGAGGAGCAAGTCTCCTCTCTCAGCTACTTGAACCTCAAGTCTAGCCGACTCAGAAGAGAACTTTGATTTTACAATGAATCTACAAATTTAAAATGAAAAGAGCTGGGTCCTCGAGAACATGCATGAGACTGATTATTGTCGAGGAAATTAAGGGGTCAAAATGAGACCTTGGTAAGATCCTTTACAACCCCATTAATATGATAGAATCCCACATAGCATAATAGAAACAGTCATTAGCAGAAAAAATAAGCTGCTTACCCCCCAGAAAAAATCACAAAGACTCCCCTTCCTTACATAGAGCATCTAGCATGGAACTTGGCTCATATTGGGTATGCAACAGATGTTAGCTTTTATTATGACTAATGTTATTGAGTTTGGTTCTATTATCACTCTGTATATATAATCTGTAAATCCAGAATTCTTCCTTCCAGCTTGCTTTTCAGCTATGTATTGTGTGCTAAAGAGAACAGTGTAAGAAAGCTTCCCTCCACCCCTGCATTGGAAGGACTTGCCTAGCATAGGATTTGAAAAAAGGAGGCTGAAGGCAATTCCAGATGTATCCTCTGGGAAGCCCTGTGGTGGGGTTTCTGCTAGAGTGTAGGGTTTTGGGCAATTTCCCTGGGGAGAGCTGAGCTCCTAACTTCAATGACAAACTCATAGCCTCATATTACACTAAATGTGGAAGGTGATGGAGCTTGAAGCTGGCTTCACATTTTAAGTAAAATGCTCTAATGTAAGCCAAAAGAAAATATGATACCATGGAGAGAAACTACAAAAGGTCAGGACATGCATTTGGTTAATACGTTGCAGGAAGCTGGTGTTCAACTGAATAGGCTGTTAGTCTTCTGTGATACGGGGGATGAATATTATTATCTGACAGCTAAGCAGAATAGAAACAAAGAAACTGTTAGAATCTGTTTGTCCTTGTCCAAGAGGAGACCATGATAGGGCTGTGTCCTCACAGGATGGTTTTTCTTTGGTTGCATTTTCCAAGCTGCTTAAAATGTTAATAGTTTCTGGGAATACTGACAAGAAACAAAACAAAACAAAAAAATAGAGACAAAATAATTCTCAGAGTAAGCAAGAACATAAATCTAAATTGCCTGAGACAATGCCAAATTTAATTCCAGGGATTAAAAACATGAAAATTGATGTTACAGCCAAAGTTATAAGTCCAAATGCTGGGCCTCCTAGAAAACGTTACAGAAGTACCTATTCCCTCCATCATTAAGTATCTCCATCAGTGAATAACATATGAGCACCTGTGGACAGGTCCTGTACTGTGCTAGATGCTGTGGGAAATACCTAAGAAAACATGACACACGGTCCCTTCTTTCAAGGGTTCCCAAGAGCCTGCTTGGAAAGGAAAAAAAAAAATGCCCAAAAGAAGCCAAGAATAAGTCAAAACTGAATTTTTGGATATTGGCTAAAAGAACCTACAGAACTTCAGAAATGGAAAATATCAGCATCACAAGTGAGTTCAAACCAAGGTGGAAATATATGGATCGAATATGCAGATGTTGGGTAGATTTACCTAAATGATGCATGGTAATAAGATATGTCAGTTGGATATGTCAATTGGATATGTTCATACAAGTTGCAGTAAAATGTGGACTTAGAATGATAAGAGAAGAGGGCACTGTAGTGGATTCTCGAGTAGCTGTTTATCTGTTGGGAATGAGAGGAAGTAACTCATCACTACCCAAATGTGTCTCTGTCTTCTGGGGCCTTTCTTCTAAGTGCATTCTCTGTGCCATTTCCAGTTGTTAACATTTTAGCTAAAATTACTCTCTCCATCCATCTAATGGGTTCCTCTAGGGTTCACTTACAGATTTCTGAGCTCTCCTCAAGCCCTGAATCAGGAGGACCTGCTCTCTCATGTCTAACCTTTCAGGCTGAGTTTTTATTTAATACATTATTTCTTACAACACTAGTCTCATCTGAACTGCAGCCAGCACTTCTGCTGGCTCCTCAACCCCTTAGACCCCTGTTATTCCCAATAAAGCTTAAAAAATGTTACTACAAACCGACTAAATGGGGTAGCCCAGATAATACAAGCAGGTGTAGAGTAGGTGCTTAACAAATCTTAATTTCATAACTTGTGTTTTCTAAAACTTTTGGTTTTCTCTTTCCTTACGTTGCTATTACAGGTCCATTATGAGTTGTGGGCTTACTTAGTGGCCACTGGTAGCATGGCATGAAGAGACTGCATTCATCCAGGGAAACTGGCCCCCTTTCTGTCAAGGTGGAGAGAGCATCCAGTGATTGTAGAGCCCATAAGAAATGTAAAGAACTATGTGGACTAATAATCAGGCTTGGGGGATGGAATGATGCATCTGGCTAGATCTAGCAAGTTGCTTATATTCTCCATTTATTAATAATTTAATTTTCTGTATGGAAGCAATGCTTTATTTTGGAAGCAGGCAAAATGACCACATTTGGAAGAGTGTTTTCTTAGATCATTAATGTTCTAGACATACAAATGTGGTTAAGTGGAAGTCACATGAGCATCAGGGTCAGAGACTCGGGGCTGAATCTATTTCCACCATTTGTTAGCTGTTAGAACTTAGTCAAATTGCTTAGTTTCCCCACACCTCAGTTGCCCCATCCATAAATTGGGGGATACTAATCTCTACTTCAAGCATTAGCTACATAGTGCTTATAGGATGCCTAATATTTAGCATTAAGAATTGTACAGTGGGGTTTTCATGGTATTAAGATGGAATTACAGCCAGGAACTTGGGAATTTTCTTGTCCTGCCCAGCCTTTCAATGAGTCCCTAATGGCAATAAATACATAAAGTACAGTAAAGTTTCATGGGGTCAGGGATTATCTCTTTATTACTTCTTACATAGATACTTGGTAAAAATGAGCGAATGGATGGGTCATCTTATCACAAGTAGATTCTCAAACCTCCAAAGCAATCCTTACTCTTTGAGCTGGGTTACAGCTTGTGATTTGGATTCAACGATCATGTTGGCTTCTCTTTGCACTGTCAGTTCTTTTCCAGTAATTGTTGATCTTGTCACCATGTGCTGCTGACCTAAAGTGAGAGGAAGAAATGAGAGAGCACAGGAGGGCTGCCCTGCCAGGAGGTCCTCATTCAGCCTAAGGTTTCCAAAGTGTGGAACGAACATGAAACGGGCTAGAAGTGTGCTGCCTATGACCTTTCCTGCACAGTGACTGCCCAGTTTTAAATCTGGACCCAGCAGCTCATATCATTTACTCTTATGAGGAGCACTGCAGTTAAAAAAAAAAAGAGAAGGAAACAATGACCTTCAGTCACATTGCCTTTCCATCAAATACAGTTGGTGCTTAATTAATGATACTTTCCTTGACCTCTTTTACAGTATTTCAAAAATTAAACATTTTATATGAATGGGCACCAATATGTTCTTTTCACTCTATTTTATCCTCTCTATCCTTTTCCTCCCCAAACTGAGAAAATACATCACTGGTGGTGTTCTTTCCTCTGAAATTGGCAGAGGAGCTGATTCAGCTGGGGGTTGATGAGAAACATCAGGTCTCTTTTTGAAGCCTGCCTGTCCCTCACAGGCTTGCTCCTTTCCCAGACTAGAAGTGCACTGGGCTGAGAGCCAGGAGGTCTGCGGTTTCTGTCTTGTCCCAGCGAGCCAAGTCACCTCTGCTCTCTAGTTATCAGCTGCCTCATTTAATACACAGGGTTGCATGAGAGTGGGGTGAATATCAAGCTTTGTTCCTTGGAGCCAAGGGGCTTCACACAGGTGCCTTCATGACAGTTGTAAGGGTCAGGAAGGGTAGAGAGGCCACAGGGGCAGGTGTGAGGGGGTCCTGGCCTCCCACTACAGCTAAAGCCACCCTGCTTTCTTCTTTTATATGTTGGTGTCCTACATAAACCTTTGTAGGCTTCTGTTCTTTAAAACTCAGAAAGCCTCTGATCTGGATGAGTTGTGAAGCTATACTGTCCAAGACTTTGGCCACTCACCACATGTGGCTATTGAGCATTTGAAAGGTGGCTGATCTGAATCAAGATGTGCTGTAAATTTAACCAAGTTTCAAGTATGATATAAAAAGCTCATTAATTTTTAAAGATATGGCATGTTGAAATAATATTTTGGACATACTTGTCTAAGGGAAATGTCATTAAAATTTACCTATTTCTCTCCTTTTTGAATAAGCAGCTTCTAGAAAATCTAAAGTCAATATGTGGCTCACATTGTATATCTATTAAACATCACTGGTCTCGAGTCTCTTTCAGCTCTGATATTCAGTGGCTCTGGAGTGTGTGTGGTGGTGTGCCTGGCTCACTGGAGAGCTGGGGGTGACAGGTAGAGGTGCAGCCGCCTTGGAGAAGCTCAAAGCAAGATGAGTAATGAATTTCCACGTGGCCATGAGTTCCAGAAGAAAAGCCACTCCACCACATGGTGGCGACCAAGGGCACGTTTGCTTTTCTAGCATGGCCTGTCCCTCACATTCCAGTGTCCATCTCCCACCTGCTCATGTGGCCACATGTCCAGGAGTTCCTGGAGCAGCCCTGAATTTTGTCTAGTTATTCCCATAAATACTGTTTTGTCAGCCTTGCTTTAAACAAAAAAAATTATAGTCACAATGGGTAATAGGGCATTCTAAGGAGTTCTCCCACTAGGATTTGCAGTATAAAAACACAATCTTCAGTGGTTGCCAGGGGTTGAGGTGAAAGAGATGAATAGGCTGAACACAGATAATTTGAGGGCCAGCAAAAACTATTCTGTATGATATTACAATTGTGGATACATGTCATTATACACTTGTCTAATTTTAAAAATAATACACAAGCAACCTTATATTTATATTGAAGGTGAAAAAATTGTATGTAGAAAACGTCCCTGGATGAAAATTTCCTCTCCTTTGATTAGAGTAACAGCTCTGAGAGTTCACCTGGTGTCCAGCTCTTCTCTGTGTTACTTCACACAAGAAAATGCAATGGGCACATTGCCAGTGTGTCATGTCTCTCTATTTTAACATGGAAGGCAGAAAATGATAAATTTACTTGTTTTCTTGCCTTCAGAGGAAGGTCTGATTGATAGAAATAGCCACTAAATGACTTTGCTAAGGTGTTGGAACCACTTCTGTTTTCTTTGGGACCCTGTGAGGTCAAACTGTCTTTGAAGGCAGGTTGTAAGGTAACTTGGTGGCCTCTGAGTGTGATGGGGCCTTAGTCTTATTTATTATTTAATCAGACTTCCCTTGATGACAAATTGCTAGCTTTGACATGGTTAGTGATAACAAGGCTGTTATAATGAGATACTGTGATAGCACATCAAGGCTTAATAAGCATTCTCTTCCTTCTCTTGTCTTATAACCTATAAAGAACTCTTCTTTTTCTAATTCCCAATGCCTTGTGTGGAAAGTTCTCTTTCAAGGTTCATTAAGTTTCTTTTTGAGGAAAGGATAAAGTTAGAAGAAAAGGATAATGTTCTATTTTTTTTTTTTTAAGGAAGTTTAATTTTATGCTGTAGCAGTTGAGTAAGCTTTGACCAAGGGTGGGCTGACCTGCATTATAGAGGGTTCTGCTGTTCAGTAGCTACATGATATCAGGATAGTCTCTCTGGACAATGGTTTACTCATCTGTAAAATGGATAGAGGAACATTTACTTTCCTCCTGACTATTGTTTATATTAAAAGCTATTTGATAAGTGAATAGAGAGAAGGCACAATGGTTATGGATTGTTTGTTAGAAGAACTTAGGCTATTTAGATGCCTGTGGTCTAGACTTGGCTCTGACACTTTCCAGCAGTGTGATTCCGAGCAAGGCACCAATTCTCTTTGGGTCTCTTAAGTTTCTTTCTCTTGGTTCTATGAATTTACATGACTTTATATGACTTAATCAGATGTATAAGCTTGCAAATATTTTTTCCTATTCTGTAGGTTGGCTATTTGCCCTGGTGATGATTCCTCAGCTGTGCAGAAGCTTTTTAATTTAATAAAGCCCCTTTTATTTACTTTTGTTGTTGCTGTGATTGCCATTGGGGTCTTAGTCATAAATTCTTTGCCTAGCCTGATATGTAGAAGAGTTTTTCCTACATTTTGTTCTAGAATTCTTATGATTTCATGCCTTACGTTTAAGTCTTTTATCCATCTTGCATTAATTTTTGTGAGTGGTGAGAGAGATGGATGCTGTTTCATTCTTCTGCATGTGGCTATCCAATTTTCCCAGCACCATTTATCGAATAGGGCTGCTTTTCCCCAGTGTGTATTGTTGTCTGCTTTGTCAAAGATCAGTTGGCTATATGTGGATGGTTTTATGTGTGGGTCGTCTGTTCTGTTCCATTGGTCTTTGTCTCTATTTTTGTGCTAATACTATGCAACAATGTAGAAAACAACAAGTGAAAGATTTTCTTTCCTAATTTCTTCAAATCCTAGTAGTTTGGTATATTTCCCAGGTATCTCTATGCTTATACAAGTCTGTGTGTGTGCATGTGTGTGTAATCGGTCTGCTGTTGAATAAGTGTACACTTGTTTGCAACTTTAAAAAATATTAATAGCCTTCCAAGGTTATCTTTTTATAAAATATTGTGCTATTTTTCCCTGTTAGTATCTGCATGATGTTCCATTGCATGTGTACACTTATTTAGCTAATCCCTTATTTTTCAAAATTTTTAAAATTTTTAATTACTATGGGTACATAAAAGGTGTCTATCTTTGTAGGGTACATGTGATATTTTGATACAGGAATACAATATGAATGAGTCAAATCAGAATATTTGGAGTATCTATCACCTCAGGCATTTACCATTTTTTTGGTGTTTGAAATGTTACTATTTTACTCTTCGTTATTGTTAAGTATACCCTAACTTATTGATTACAGTCACTTTGTTGTGCTATCAAATATTTTATCTATTTTTGTATCCATTAACCATCCCCCCCTTATCTCCTTCCCTGCTACCCTTCCCAGCCTCTGGTAACCATCATTCTACACTCTCCGTGAGATCAATTGTTTTTAATATTTAACTCCCACATATGAATGAGAACGTGTGAGATTTGTCTTTCTGTGCTTGGCTTATTTCAGTTAATATAATGTTCTCCAGTTCCATCCATGATGTTGCAAATGGTGGGATTTCATTCTTTGTTATGGCTGTATAATAATCCATTGTGTATTATGTACCACAATTTCTTTATCCATTCATTTATTAATAGATTAATTCCAAATCTTGTCTATTGTGAATATTACTGCAGGAAACATGAGAGTGTAGATAGCTTTGATATACTGACTTCCTTTTGTTAGGATATATACCTAGCAGTGGGATCACAAGGTCTTCTGTTTTTTTTTTTTTTTTTAATATTTAGAAGAGCAATTTATTTTTTTATTTCAAAATATTAAGGGGGTACAAATGTTTTAGGTCCCATAGATCACTTTAGTAATGCTTGAGTCCACCCAAATCGGCAAGAAGAAAGCAAAAACATCCCTATTAAAAACTGGTAGCTCAATTTTTAGTTTTTTTGAGGAACCTCCATCTTGTTTCTCCATAGAGCTTGCTCTAATTTACATTCCCTTCAACAGTGTATGAACATTCCCCTTTCTCCACATTCCTCACCAGCATTCATTATTGCCTGTCTTTTGGATAATAGCCCCTTTAACTGGGGTGAAATGATATCTCATTATAATTTTGGTTTGCACTTCTCTGATGTTGACTAATGATATTGAACATCTTTTTATATATCTACTAGCCATCTATATATTATCTTTTGAGAAATGTCTATTTATATCCTTTGCTCATTTTTACATTGGTTTATTTGATTTTTTTTTTCCTGTTGAGTTGTTGGAGCTCCTTATGTATTCTAGTTATTAATGCCTTGTCAGATGGGTAGTTTGCTGCAAATATTTTCTCCCATTCTGTGGGTTATCACTTCCCCTCACTGATTGTTTCCTTTGCTGTGCAGAGAAGCTTTCTAAAGCTGTTTTGATTGCCACAGTTATGTGGTATCATTTAAAGTCAGGGAATGTGATTCCTCCTGTTTTGTTCCTTTTTGCTAATCCCTTATTGATAATGTTATTTCCTCATTTTATACTTGTTTCTTACAGTTATAGAAGTGATACATTCATGGAATAAGGAACATGAACAGCACAGAAAGGCATAAAATGTAAAGCAGAAACCTTTATTCTGACCTATTCCCATTTTTCACTTCTCAAATCAAATTCCCTAGCAGTGGTCACTTTGAATAGGTTTTCATTTTGTTCTTCTGGTTGTTATTGTAACTTTAAATTGTACACTTTCATCTCTGTTGATTTAACAACTTTAGACAGTATCTATTGATTGGCTGCTATGAAAAATAAACAGTAGGTCTGAAATTCTGTGGCATAGAGGAAAGAACAATTTCTCAGAATAAGCGTGCACATATGTGTGTGTTAACTTATTGATACACTCCTTTGGTAATGGTAATTTTCCTATGTTTTGAAAACTTCCAATGTTGGTGAGGTCAGAGGGTGGGGATAAGTTCAGTCTGCTATTATTTCTTGAAACTAATTGCATGGGGGGAGTTTGTGTAGCATCAGTTTATGTCCATGTTTACAGTGACCTAGCTGGGTCTTTGGAGTCACTGGAGCTCTGACATAAATTTAGAAGGGTCTAAGTTTATGTCAATGTGTGGCTGAGAGGAAACTGACAAGGACATTGGAAGCCCACTCACTTGACATGGAATCCAGTGGTGGGTGGCAAACTCAAGACAAATTCAGACAGATTTCAACGTCAAATGGCCAAAGGTTCAATCTGAGCAAAAGATGGAGCTTTATAGAGTTGAATATACCAGGCTATGAGGCTCTGTGTGAGATGGTTAATCAGATAATTCTAGGTCAGACACCCTAGAGAACCCCTGAAGCCAAATTCAGTTCTAGGCTTAGGGTTGTCAAATCTGGTTTCTTAGTACCTCTAACATGGGTAGTGGGAAGGTTTTGAAATGCAGGCGCTGTTAGAAATTGAATTTGGAATTTCTGATATGATTTGCTGCAGAAAAACAGCTTGTGTTAAGCAACTAAAATGTTTCCTTCATTTAAAAAATTTTGTTGTGCTCATGCTGAAGTTGGAATTGGTAAAATGTTAAAGTAGGCTGCCACTCCACTATCATTAAGGCATTTATTTAAAAACATGTCAAAGTATGAAGGCAGCAGTAGGTAGAAAAGTAATCAGATATATATTTTCTGGTCAGGGATTTTCTGGCTAAGGGTTGTTTGTTCCAGATCATGAGGAAGCATGGCTGGGGTGTGTGTGTGTGTGTGTGTGTGTGTGTGTGTGTGTGTGTGTGTGTGTGTGTGTGTGTGTGTGTGTGGTGGGTGGGTGGGTGGGTAGGTGTAGTTAGTTTCTAAGATTACTCTTAAGATCACATTTCTTGCTGCTTGTTATTGAATGAAGAGTTTTATTCACTAATCTGTTTGATAAATATGTTGTTGTGACCTTCTTGTAAATAAAAACATCTAGGAGCAACTTGAATAGAAATGCTAGAAAATCAGGTTCCGTTATTAATCTGCCGGATGACTTCACTGCAGATCCCCCGACACTGCAAACCCTGTAGGTAGAATAGGGTTCCAGAGACATAGACAGAAGGAAAATACATACAACTCTGCTCCCTTGGCTCCCAGGCATGTGAGGACTCTCTCCCTCTTTGAGGGAGCCTGAACAATGGGCACAGGATTTAGTGGGACCGCTTCCTAATGGGTCATGGGGTCTGGCTTCCCTGGCATCAGCTTCTAGACAGGGTGGCTGGAAAGCTCTGTTGGAGACATGCCACATTATTATCAGCCAGCCCTCAGAACAGAGTGACGGTCAGTCTTTGGAATGACCTGTGCGGTGCTAGTCCTTGAATCAGAAAGAATGTTAGCAGCAGAGCTCTGAAAAGGAATCTGGTGGTCATGACCAGGGTGGAGTATGGTAGACCAGGGGTTCACCAAGTACAGTTGCCAGGCCAGAAGCGTCAGGATCACTGGGCACTTGTTTGAGGTGCAAATGCTGAGGCACACTCCAAACGCAAATCAGAAACTCGGCAGGTGGAGCCTAGCAATCTGTGTTTTAACAATCTCTCCAGGTGATTCTGTTGAACACTCAAGTTTAAGAACCACTGCCATAGCTACCTATTAACTTGAGATTGCCCTGCTGTCATTTATATAAGCAAGGGCAATGAAAACTGAGTCGAAAAACTTAGCTTAGTTGCTTTTGAAGTTCTTCCCAAACTTGTTTTTGAAAAAAAGTTTATATTTTTCTATTATATTAAAAAATAATAATTGAAAAGATCCTATGCACTTGGCAATGTGTTTAGTATTTTAGCTACATTATTTTCTTGAATTTTCCCATCCTCTCTATTAATTGGCTGCTATTTTAATTTCCACTTTATAGATGAAGAGACAGAGGGATTAAGAATCTCATTAAAGGTTTTGAAGCTAATAAATGGCAGAGCTGAAATTTGAACTCGGGGAGTTTTCCAAAATGAACTTGGCTTTCTTAACCACTAAGCAGCAGCATATGGAGTCTTTATTTCCCATTACACACTTCTTATGCAGAGGACTGCAGACCATGCACAGTTTGATGTATATCAGTTAGTGTTTTCCTGCTTTGGGTATAATGTAAAACCAGTATTTTGTCTATCATAGCTAACTCATTGTTCTTGGATCTCTGTGGTCAACAATTTCAACATGTATGTGCTAACTGGACTTTATGTGTACTATGTTTTAATCTTTCACTTGCTAAATTTATACCTTTTGTATTATACCTGTAAATCTTTCCTTGTCATAATATGAATGACTTATCATTTTCCTCAAGGATTTCCTTGTGTCCTATTGGCACCTCCTATTATATTTTAGGACAAGGCTAAAAATAATGAGACTCAGTGATTTTTAAATCAGCCCAAAAGATTGTTTCAGGATAAGCATCCAATTATTCTTTTTTTTTTCTCATGGTAAGTTTTCTGTAATTGGAAATGTTGCGGTAATGCTATTTTAAATTCTAAGTGTGGAAATATTTCTGTAGCATAAAACTCCTTTCTTTCGTGTGTATGAGTGATTGGGTGTGGGTCAAAGAGACTTGGAACATTAATTTTAATTCAGAAGTGGCTCCGGAGAGGACAAGTTAATTTTCTAAATCAGCCTGGTGAGAGTTGGAGCTTGGAAAATGCATTCAAGAAAAAAATGTCTTATATTCTGCTAGAACAATTATGAGGTAATAGTCTCAGGAGTAAGCTGGCCACCAAAGTTTAATGACATTTCTAGAGTTGTGGCTGATTTTGCATTTGGTTGTTTGAAGAAAATCTTGCTGGTTCTAAGACAAATCATGTTTTCACATTTTAACTTTCCTTAACTTAGAATGTGCCTGCAGTTGATGAATATATGGTAGGATGTTAACATGGAGGTTTTGACTGTGGCTACAATAGAAATGATATTTTCAAAGAAGATGGTAGCAGAAGGAATCATGACTCTTTATATTTTTTTTAATTTCAGCATATTATGGGGGTACAAATGTTCAGGTTACGTATATTGCCCTTGCCCTACCCCCCAAGTCAAAGCTTCAAGCGTGTCCATGCCCCAGGTGATGCACATCGCACTCATTATGTACATATTTACCCATCCCCTCCTCCCCCTCCCACCTGCCCAACACCCGATAAATGTTATTCTTACATTGTTAGATTTTATTTTCAATTGTAAAATGCACATAGCATACAATTCACCATCTTAACCATTTTTAAGTGTAGGATTCAGTGGTATTAAGCACATTTGCATTATTGTGCAACCATCACTACCATCCATCTCCAGAAATTTTTTCATCTTTCTTAACTAAAAATCTGTACCCATCGAACAACAATTCCCCATTTTCCCCTCACCCTAGCCCCAGCAACCACCATTCTACTTTGTATTTCTATGAATTTGGTCTACTCTAGATACCTCATGTAAGTAGTACCTCATACAATATTTAACTTTTTGTGACAGGGTTATTTCACTTAGCATGATGTCTTTAGGGTTCTTCCATGTTGTAACATGTCAAGATTTCCTTCCATTTTGAGGCTGAGTAATATTCCATATTATACACATACACTGCATTTTGTTTAGTCATTCACCTGTCAATGGACACTTGGGTCATTTCTACCTTTTAGCTATTGTGAACTGGTATAAACACTGTCCAATAATCCTGCTATATCAACATGGGTGTGCAAATATCTATTTGAGTTTCTGCTTCCACTTCCTTTGGATTTATATCCAGAAGTAGAATTGCCGGATTATCTATCTTTAATTTTTTGAGGCACCTCCATTCTGTTTTCCAAAGTGGCAGTATTTTACATTTGCACCAACAGTGCACAAGGGTTCCAATTCCTCTGCATGCTCACCAATACTACTATTTATTTTCTGGTTTTCTGATAGTAGCCTCCTAATGAGTGGATGGAGAAATCATGATTGTCAAAAACACTGCTCACATAGAGGGCATGATAGAAAGGCAGGAATTAGATATTTGGGAATGACTTTAAAGGGCTAATGTCAGTGGAGAAAAAGTTGATGTGATCTTATGAAAGAATGAGTTAAATTAAGACCGAGGGGAGTTATGAGTTGAGCTTCCTCTGTTTTCTCTAGTCAAAGGAAACCTTTCCTCCTCAATTCTAAGAGATTGACTTGGAGATCTAACATATTCCTGCAGAGATTGTCTTTGGACAGTGTTGAGGTAGGGTAGGCTTTCAATGATGATGATGATGCATTTTTGAGCCAGTTCTTCTCTGCCCTTGGGGTGGCTTCATTCTCAGATTGGTGACACCATGGCAGTAGGAGTTCCAGCAATACATCCAATCATGATAATTGCTAGAAAAAGGAGAGAGATTTTTTTTTCTCATTCTCAAAATTAAAAACAAAACAAAACACCTTTTTCAATGAAATGCCTCCAACCTTTCTCCACTACAGCCAACTTCCTCCTACATCCCATTGGCTGGAATTTGTGACACATCCTAAACTGATTAACTGGTAAGGGACAAAGTGCTGCTACGATTGACTTAGAAAGTTGGCTCACTCCCTGGAGTGCTGATGGGTTAGTTTCTCATGAAGCACAGGGCCAAGGGAAGGAGGGGCCAATACCCTCCATCAGGTAGGACTCTGTTAGAAAGGAGGTTGGGTTGGATGAATACTGTGTAAGCAAACCAACGATGTCTGTTACAAAGAAGTGGGTTTTCAAAGAAATTCCTATGACTATTGGTGGTTAGAATAAATTTTCTTCAAATGAAAACATTCTCTTTGTTGGATCACACACATTTCATCGTATCAAAGCTAGAAGGAACCGTAGATATTATATTGCTCAAATTCTTTATTTGGGCACTGGGGCTCAGAGAATGCAGGTGACTTTCCAAAATCCCAGTTAGTAGAAGCTATAAAAGCAAATCTCTGGACAATTCTAGTGCAATTATAAAGCAACAACTACTAGTTTCCTTACTTCGAAGTGATGCTTCTCTTGATCACGGCAGAGGGTTAGACATCATGAAATGAAGCTGAGGGGTAGAAAGAGACTTTCAGAAGTAACTATTTTTCTGTGGTATAGGTTATGGACCTATAGATGTATTAATAGATACGGACCAGGGCTGCTGCCGGTGAAGCCAACTTTTTCTGTAAAAGAGCAGAGCGTAGCTCTTTCAGGCTTTGAGGGCCAGATGGTTTCTGTGCAACTATTAGACTCTGCTGTCAAAGTGCCAAAGCCACCATAGGCAATACATAATAAATGGGTGCAACTGTGTTCCAATAAGAACATGTTTACAGAAACATGAAGTGGGCGGGATTTGACCTGTACTCTGCAGTTAGCTGACTCCTGGTTACATGCTTCTAAAAGGTCGATCTTCTGGTTGTAGTTCCAGCACAAAAATGGTTTTCAGAAGGTTTCATACCAGTCTCAAGAATTTGTGTTTTCCCCAAAACCACAGTAAAAGGCATGGCCTTCCACTTTGTTTACATGATGTGGAAACTACTCTTTATCTAGTCAATTTATCATGACAACTGGTACACTCAGTATATTAAATGATTCACAGAATGGATGGGTCGAGCAGTCATAATGGTGTGTTCTTGCCAAGGCATAACCTTGATGTAATTTAGACAGATACTCCTCCAGGAACCAATCTACCTGAAAGTAGTTTACCTGTAATCTACATTTCTCACTGAGCCTAGTATGAGAACATCTAATTAAATCATACTCTGAATAAGGGCACAGCTTGCCTTAGAATTAATTTAAACAAATAATTAGGAAACTTCTGAAGTTGTTGCAAAAATTGGTAACAGGAAATCATTTGCAAATCACCTAAGCATTCATATTCTAGGAGACCCAGGTCATCTATTTCTGGCTGAGAAGTCACATGATGGGTACATGTCCTGAAGTCTCAAGGAGAAGAAAAGTGATTTATATGCAAGGAAACTGCTTTTTAAAACTCTCAGAAGTAAGGGCAAAAAACTCTTCCATTTTGGAGCAATCACTGAGGTTACATTGAATATAACTATTTTGATCATTTTCGACTTGTCAGATATTATAGAAACGTGTGATGACTTTATTTTTCCAATACTGGATTGTATCTGTCGGCTTTTTCTTTCCTGCTGGGAAGCTGACTCAGTGACGTTTTGGGTTGATTCCTTAATTTTTCAGTCACTTTGGAAATTCAGTTCTTAAACCTTTTCCTGTTCTTCTTCTTTTTTTTTTTAAACCTCAACCATTCATTCATTTTAGGGCTTCCCTACTTTCCCTTCCCTCCAAACCCAGCAAGGACTGGATTTCCGTGTGGAAACTAGGAGTGTGTGTTGGAGTGTTCCACAATCCCCTTCCCCCAAGCTTTTCCCTCTGGTGTCAGGGGATTGAGATGCCGAAAGGAAAAGAGTTATCTTATAGAACTGCAGGTGCAGAATTGGCTGTCCACAGCATGGTGTTTGGAGTTACTGTTCCATTATGGGAACAATTTCAGATTGGAAGTTTTCTTCCTTCATCTGTTGCCTGTGGCTTCATCTCTACTTTTTGCCCACCTATCAATCCCCTCAGAGGGGCAAGCGTCCACATCTCAGGTATATTCTTTGATTCTTGGAGGTCCTCAAGGCAGCCTCCTCTTGTAAGGTACCCTGGTACCTACTCTCTTCCTTCCGAACTCCCAAGCCCCACAGTGGGCAATCCACCTTGTAGCTTGTTGCTGTTGTACTCCTCATGCCTGCCAGGAAGATGTGGCTTCACAGATGTGTGACAAGGGCAGTTGTGTTGGGCCTGTGCTCAGAGGAGCCCCACACTTGGGGTTTAATGTTCAGAGGGTGCCATGTTGAGATTCTGAACAACCTTCAAATTTGTGTTTTGGAGGTGAAGTTCAGTGGGACGATAGAGCATGTTCCAGGGGCTTAGCGCCTTAGCCTATATACAGTCCCACATCTTGCTGCCTCTTCACCTCCCTGGTACAGGTTCTCAGGTGCCATTCATTCATGTCCTGCATGCACCTGGCTTCCCCATCCTGTCCTAGCCCTGCAATTGTTGCCCTTTGCCTGGGGCAACGAGTCTGTGTGTGGTGGGTGGGGAAGGGTGCTGCATGAAGGTGTGGATGTGGGGTAGCTTGGTTTGGGTGCATGCCCCACTGCATCCTGGGGCAGAACAAAGAGGTATCTGTTTCTGCCCTGAGCTGGCTGGGCCACTGAATTTTTGGTGGGCAATTCAGTGGAGGCCTCTTGATCACCTCTGATCTACCAAACACATCCTGGTAGGAAGGTTGCAATGCCTTGGGGCTCATCTTTCAACCTTGGGTTGGGATGGTGAGCCCATGGAAAGGGGAGGTTGATTTCCCACCTCTGGCCAGAACCTTACATTTTTATATTTCTCATTGGACTCTGCAAATTTCATAGGCCAGAACTACCAGTGGGTAGTCCTCTTGGGGAGTGTTGGCCAAACAGCTTGAGCCATTTAAGTAGTGATCACTTTGTCCACAGTGAGGCACATGTCTCGTTACTAAAATGGTGGGGCTGAGGGGTCCCTGGCATGTCCTTTCCCCAACCTGCCGTCTCTCTCCTGAACCCCCACTCCCCACTCTATCTGCTGAATGACTTATCAGGTTCCAGCTAATTACCAGCCCTAACTTGGTGGTCCGGTGCTTGGAAGACCCTCCCCACCTGCCACAGCTTACAAGAAGAAAACCGTGAGGCATTCACAAGCCCATTTGCCCTCTCAGGTGGGAGTTTTGCTGCCCTCTGCTGTGCTGAATTCCCCCGCAACCCCCGCAAGGTCATCTCTATCCCAGTCCTCTTTCATTTCTGGGTTACAGAGGCTGGGACACCCTTTCAGCCCTCTTGGATTCTGATGGAACCACAGAGAGACTCACATTAAGTGTGGGGCCCTTCTTTTAACCTCACTTTGGAGAATTTGGGACTTTGTTCTTCGCAGGCGCTGCCTCTGCTTTTACCTGTGCTCTGTGAAGTCACCTGGGGAGGAAACATTTCTATCAGGGCCTCTCCCCATTTTGTTAACAAGCTTGTGCACAGGGACCCCCCAGTGTTAAACGAATTCACAGCAGGCTCCAATTGACAGCCTATTTTGCTGATAGTCTCCCGAAGCAACTAAATTTCAACGTAGTATACATTCTTGTATTTAATTTCATCTTTCTTGGACAGCTAGGGAACTTCCTCTCCCTTTGTAGTATCTGGCTTAAATGTTACACATTTTCTCTTAACATTTTGTGTACTGGAAACAGTTAATAATGATTTTTCTAGAAGTGTCACTACAACTAAGCCTTAGCTTTCATGAGGGCAAGATGGGGAAATCAAAAACCCGTCCTATTATTTTGTAGGGCATTGTGAGGGCTCAATTGAATAATTGTAAAAATTTTAAGAGTTCTAGAAATTTGAGATATCCATAATCTGAATTGAAGTAAATTCGAGCCCTATCCACCCCTGTCCTTCCTCTGGGCAACAGTCATTTGATGAGTACAAACCAAGCAAACGCCCGCCCCAAGCTAAATCAGGCTAATTATTATAAAGTTTAATTAAAATGATCATTCTTGGTAAAACAGTAGTCACCTGGGAGTTGGGGACTTGGTGGGAATGTGGCTCTTCTGTGCTTTGTGGCTGTACTTGGGGCAGGGATCATTCATTATGAACAGATGAGATTTATATAGAAGAGGCAAATGTGTCTAAGAAAAGTAGAATTGAGGGCTTTTTATGTTCTAACAACTTTGGCATAATTTAAATTTGGTACTTTTGAAGTTCACCTGGTGTTTCTGTTGGCAAATATTTACTGCTTTGATCCTCCGTCTTGTTGCCTCTCTAAGGAGTTCATTTGCACTCTCTTTTTCTCTAATGACTCTTCTGTTTTATCTTTCCTGCTTAAAAAACAACCCTCCCTCCACTGTAATTCTCCACTTCCCCCCATTGACGTTTTTTATTTTTTTGATTAAGGATGTCCTGCTGATCGGGTGACTGCTGAGGCTTCAGTTGTTTGGAGTCGAGTGTGATGACAACACCGAGCTGAGTTTTAGGGACCTGGCTTCTCTGCTGTTGTTTACCAGCTTCGAATTCCATCTGGCCTTGCTGACAGCAACCTTGACACCATCTGCAAAACTTGTAATAAAGCAATTTTGGTCTAAAGAAAAGGAAAATAGCAAGTGGAAGCCCATTTGGGAAATGTCATGTTTGGTACTTCAAAAGGAATGGAAGGGGGTACGTGTTAATATATGTTCGTGCATTTGGTGACGCTCCTGAGGGGGCACATCTACAGAGAGAGCCTTTGAGCGCGCTGGCTCTTTTATCTTCAGTCACGTTAGCACAGACAGGGAAAACACAACATGTGATATTTTTCCAGTGTGAGTCTTGGATTGACTGAAGTCATATTTGTACGTATTAAGCCCACCTCCTGTCACAGTACAATTGGAATACATTCATTTTTTGGTATGTTACACGCAAAAAGCATAGTCCTGTCCTTTTCCTATTACCCAAAAAGTTCACAAGTATATGATATAAATATCCACAGCACATATAATCCCACCCTGGGACAAAGGATAATAATATAATAGCTAAAATTTATATAGTGCTAAGTGTCCTACACCACTGTAAATAGTGTACAAATTATTAACTCACTCAACTCCAACAACTCCATGGGATAAGTATGAATATTATCCCAGTTTCATACACAAGGAAACCATAGCGCACACAGAGGCTAAGTAACTAGTCAAGGACACCCAGTTAGTAAGCAGTAGACCAAGGATTTGAATTTAGGCCGTCTTGTTCCAGTCGATACTGTTAGTGATTGCCTTTAGCACAGTGGCTAATTCTATGTATCACTATGTACTTTACCGACTATGCTTTTATGTATATACTCACCTTATTGAGGACTAGGTGCTGGTCATTCTCCATTTTCTGCACCGGGTCTATTCTCCCTTCTCTATCTTGAGCAGGCTCCAAGAGGCTCACCCTGGGCTTCCTGGCCTCTGCCTGCCAGTTGGGTTTGGTCGATGGGAAGCAACAGGAGACGAGAGCCTGGGTGTTTTTTGACTGTGGGCCATGCACTGTCATCAGTGTTGGCCATCTTGTTGGGTGGCCTCAGCTCTCTGCAGGTCTGTGACCCCTACTGTCTACATCTTTGTTCAGGCTGAGAGGGAGGATAAAGGCCTGTGCAAGTCCTGGTGCTTCACCATCTCGGGGGCTTCCCTGAGCCTTGCCCACACCTTTGTTAAATAGCCCCTTTATTAAAAGTTAACACTTTGAGTATGTTGTCTGTTTCTTCAGGAATTTTGACAGCTACAGGCTTCTTCTGAGAGTTCACCTGTTGTCTTTACTTGAATGCCTTGTACTCAAAAACAGTTTATTTTTAGAATGACTTAATAAAAGATAAATGGAGGGAAAAAACCTTAGGGCCAGGCATGGCATATCAATTTGGCTTAGAATTGACAACAATCCATATTTGTATCAAGTCTTATTTTTTTTTCCCAGGTGCTTTTAGATATATGTTAATAACAGCTATGACTAACACTTACAAATGCTATGTTTCATGCATCCTGCTGAGGATATTATATAAACGATCTCATTCAATCCTCAGAGCAGTCCTAGGCAACCTTATTATTTAATGTTTTCATCTTGCAGATGAAGCTACGGAAGTTTAGAGATTAAACAACCTGTTCATGGCTGCACAGTTAATAAGTCATTCGTGTGGGATTTATACCCAAGCAGGGTCTGACTCCCGAGTCCATGCTTTAAAGCAAGATACTTATGCCTTCTGCATCTGATTTTTGCTCTTAAAGCAAGTAGGGAAGTAGGCCAGGCAGGTATAATTTTCTTCCCTTTATTACAGTTGAGTACGCTGAAGCACAGTGAGTTGAAATGACTTCTGGAAGATCACAGAACTAATTAATCTATACTTATAAGTGGCAGAACTGGCGATTAATGAGAAATCTTGTGAAAATCAAGTAGCCTTTGAGGCAGATTTGGTTTGTGCAAAGAGCAATGGATTATAGGTTTAAGTCCTGAGTGAGACTTCCTACCTGCTTGACCTTCATTACTTCACTCACAATTTGGGAGAAATAATTCCTCCTTCAGAGTATATGAAGATGATGTAAAATGCTTATCATAGTAGTTATTTAATGTTTTTTTAAAATGTCCATATGAATCAAGGGACCAAGCTATGAGTTGAGAAGTAGTCATGGAAGCAAAGGATATTGGGCACTTGATACCACCTGGTAGGAGGTGAGTCCCACAAATACAAAATAACTTCCAAGGAGGTGTGCTATAGGTAGGCAAAGCTCTATCCACACCTGAACACATACTGATGCCTGTTCTATGTTAATGAAGAATTTGGATTTTGTGTGAGGACTTTATCTTTGTGATGTCTTTTATTGTAGAAACTATAATTCTAACAGGTAGCCGATGCATACCTTGAGTTAAAGATATCTTTAGTAGGACACTAGATATATTTGTGCAGGGATGATGATTTTAAACACAGAATAACCATATTCTGTTATGGTGAGGCTTTGATATGTGATGTTATTAGTCCTCTTATGAGTGGTTGTAAGGTGTGTTCTCCAGTGAAGTTGAAATGTGAGGCCATTCTTACTCATCCCAGCAGGAAGTAATTTCTCACCCCTCTGAACTGTGGCAGAACTTACCTGTAGCATTTCTTTGAATGTAATGTTTCTGGTTTGAAAATTGTTATTTGTGTATTTCTTTTTCCTCTTATTGAGAGCTCACATTTTTTAAAAAGCACTATATCCTTGACTACTGCACACAAATGTGTTATGAATGAAATTCTTTCTGATCTATATAAGCCTTGGGGCATCTGCCATTTTTCCAAAACATTGAACATCTATGTGCCAGGTCCTTGGCTGGGCAGCAAAGATACAGAGATGTGGTCTTTGCGTGCTAGTATCTGACAACATCTGCAAATAATTATGCGATATACTAAGTCCTGCAAGAGGCTGTGTGCAAGGTATGATGATGACCTTTAACAGTAACATTGAAAGCAAATGTGATGTTTAGAAAACATTAAAAAATGATCCATGCATTTTATTTCCCTTACTAAGAATTAGAATAAATGAATACAGTAAAGCCTCCAATAGCCCGATGGTTAGGGAATAAAGTATTTTGCTTACTGGGATTTTCTGGTAAACTAAGAGTTAACTCACGTGTTTCTGGTTGTGAAAATGCAACCTGAAAATGGCTATCCCTGAAGACATCTTAACACCCACAAGGTGGAGACATGTCCCTGGAGCAAAGCTTTCAAGTTAAACTAATTCAATTTGAATTCACTGCATCTTTTTGATGATATTTTTCTTTCTGAGGAAGGAAATGTCTGGTTACATATTAGTCGCTCAATACATACTTGTTGAATAAATGTCAAATGGAAGAGTTAGTTTTTAAAGTTTCAGTTGAAAATGAGAAGTTCACTCAGAATACACGAACTGAAGTTTCCAGGATGAGATTTAGCACCCTTTTACGGTATTTATCTTATTTTCAGAAAATCAAAACAATGGAAAAAAAATAACGGGAGGTTTATTAACTAAGCAAATAGTTTCATCAGATTTTACAAAATCAGAAGGTAGTATAGCTTGCAATTGCCTTCACTTGATTGTACCCCCCCTTTTTTTTTTTTAGCAATCTCTTTGGATATATGCTAGGTATATACCGAAAGGAGAGGGATTCAGTATTGAAAAGATATCTATACCCCCATGTTTATTGCAGCACTATTCACAATATCCAAGATTTGGAATTAACCTAAGTGTCCATCAACAGATGAATAAGGAAATTGTACATATACACAGTAGAATATTATATAGCCACAAAAAGAATGAAATCCTGCAATTTGCAACGGCATGGATAAAACTGGAGAACATTTTGTTACATGAAATAAGCCAAGCACAGAAAGACAAATCTAGCATGTTCTTACTCATATGTAGGAGTTAAATGTTAAAAACGATTGATCTTATGGAGGCAAAGTAGAATGACAGTTACCAGAGTCTGGTAAGTATAGTGGAGAGGTGAGAGTAAAGTGAGAATGGTTAATGGGTTCAAAAATATACCTAGATAACTAGAATGAACAGTATTTGATAGCACAATAAGATGACTATAATCAATTAGGGTATACTTTAACAAAGAGCAGAATTGAAATGTTTCTAACACAAATATTAAATGCCTAAGGTGATGGAGTTTCCAAGTACTCTGATTTGATTTATTCACATTGTATGTGTGTATGAAAATATCACATGTACCCTATAAATATATACAACTATGTACCCATAATAAAAATTATTTAAAAATAGCACATCATTGTAAAAATATAGATAATACATATATATAAAATAAAAGTGAGCCCCTCATCTCCTACCTCTAGATGCAGCCCACCCAGGTAACAGTACCTTCCAGTTCCTTTGCTCTGCATTTACAGGAATATTTATCTTTATAGTAAGACTGAATTTTCAATGGACAATGGTCAGACCATATATGAAAATAGAATTTTGACCAACAATATTCAGCAATCAGCCCAAGAAACCAACTGATTACATTAATCAGTGCAGGAATTGAGCCTGCTTTCTATGATGGACTTGTAGGAAGTCAGATATTATCTCTAGCATCTGGTCCAAGAAGCCAAACAATTACTTCTATAACCATCAGCTCAGGACAGCCAGGACTTGACTGACAACTGACAGCTTCTTTCCTTAATTTATGTCCCTGTCCCCAATTTAGGACTCACCAGAGACAGTCAAATATGCACCGCTAGATAGTCACACAGGATTCCCCACGTCTAGTCTGCCTGCCTACTGCTTCCTTGCCAACAGTCCCCCATCGGGGCCTGCCTGATGCCTTCCCTTTCAACTATAAGGCTTTCCTACTCCTGTGCCTTCGCCTTTGAATTTCTGTCAAACACAGCGAGGGTGGCTAATGCTCTTGCTATATAGCAAGCTCAGAATAAATAGCCTTTACTTGTTCTCATTTGATTGATCTTTATTTCCACAATAGATGTAGACTCATTCATCCGACAACATGGGTTTGAGTGCCTAGCATTTGAGAGGCTGGGGAGGCAGACAGTTTCTGCCCACATGATTTTACATTTTAATGCAGGGGGAAAGAGTAAATATGTTTATAAAATAACGTTAGGGAGTGTTATAAATTCTGAAGAAAAAGAGGACTCGGTTCAAGGATAGAGAGTCACAGAAGATGCTATCTAAAATAAGGTAGACAAGAAAATCCTCCCAGAGAGGTGGCACTTGGGCAGAGTTCTGGATAAGTGGAGAGAGAGCCTCATGGCTGCAGCTCTGTAGGCTGAGGGAGCAGCAAGTGCAAAGACCCTGCATTGGGAATGAGCTGTTTTTCCTGGGAAAAGCAAGAGGGCTGAAATTACTAAAGTAGAGTGAGCTAAGGCAGAGTTTAAGCTTTTTTGACTGTGATATACAGTATGATGCACAATTTTACTTCGTGACCTAGTATACAACACATATACTGTTATGGGTTGAATTGTGTCCCCCCAAAAGGATGTTGAAGTCCTAACCACGAGTACCCCAGAATGTGACCTTACTTGGGAGTAGGTTTATAGATGTTATTAGGTAAGATGAAATCCTACCGGAGTATAGTGGGTCCTCAGTCAAACATGCTTGATTTCCTTAGAAGAAGAGAAGAAACACAAGGGAAAAACGCCCTGTTATGAACCAGGCAGAGATGGAAATGCCACAGCTGCAAGACAAGGAACGCCAGGGATTTCAGCATCTACCTGAAGCTCCGAAGAGGTAAGGAAGAGACTTCCCAGAGTCTCAGAGGGAGGATGTCAACTACTGAGAGCTTGATTTCAGACTTCTGGCCTCCAGAACTGTGAGAGAACGCATTCTGTTTTAAGCCACTCAATTTGTAGTACTTTGTGATAGCAACCTTAGGAAACACGCACATACTCTGAAACACAAGTGATATTAAACCTACCAGCCTTTACCACTTGAGGTTTACTGCCAGTTCTATGGAACAGTATTACATGGCTAGGAGCCTACAGGCATTTCCTGACAGCCCTTCCACCTGCAATGCCCTGCGTTCTGCCATTGAAGAGCACTAAGGAAATGGAAGATGCTGGGGAAGGAGCCAGGGAACCAGGTCACATAGCCCATGGGAAGGACTCTGACTTGTTTCCTAAGGGTTCAGAGAGCCATTGGTAGGGATTTCACTTTTTTTCCTTTTTTGAGGTTCTCTGTGTGAGACACGATCTGACTTATCTATTAAGAGTGTCTTGCTGACTATCTGGAGAGAAGAGTAAAAGCAGGAGGACAATTAGGAGCATCCTGCAGTAATCCAGCGGTGAGGTAGTGGTGGCTTGGACTGGATTAGACAGGCACACACGACTCCTGGGAATGCACCACTCTATTTGAAGCCTGGGTGTTGCTTTTCTCTCTGTGTACCTTACACTTCATACCTTTCACATGTGTTTGTGAAGTCAGTTTATAAGTACCCACATTATAACTAGTGATATACACAAAGAGTTGATGTGTCTGTCCTTCCCTACTTTTACTTAGCTCTGAAGCCTAGAACCTCTATCACAATTGCTATAGAAACCATTGTGGATTTTGGGGGATAGATATGTACAGAGTAGAAGGGACAATGCCATGGAAAGCAGAAGTAATGTGGGCAGAAAAACCCACTGGGCAAGTCCAATTTTTTAATAGTCAATGACTTCCCTCCTTCTCCCTCTCCAAAGCCATCCTAATCTCTTAGTTTTATGATATAGCCTCCTTACTCATTCCCTTTTTGTGCTTGTCCAGGTCAGTTTATATTGAACAATTGGGGAATCTATGTATCCTATGCAATATTTACTGCTTGGCTCTTTTAGACTCTAATTAAAAAATGTTACAACCCAAACTGAAAATGCTAGACACTATTGCAGCTAACCTCTTGGTGCTAGAACTTCCGTTGCTGACCGTGGAGTATTCTAATGCCTCAGTTCTAATTTCTCCCGTGGGCATGGCTGTGGCTTATCTGTGCAGTTTGTGCCATGCACACACAATGGCACCACCTCTAAAGAGCCATTTGCATCCTAGACATTGTCGATATGTAAAAAAATGTGAGACTTTCCTAGCAGATGTTCTATGAAATTCCTTTTACTGTAATAGTTTTCCTATAGAGGGACATACAGTCTCTCAAGTAAAGAGCTCACTTTTCTTATTTATACAAAGTTGCCATGGGAGGGCAAGTGGTACCCTTGTGACCACTTGACTTATATTCTAGGCATGTGGATAATATCTGGTAAAAAAAAAAAAAGTCTCTCCATTTAAAATAAAAATAATCAGATTAAAAATATTAATAAATCCCTAGAGAACTGTATACAATTGGTGTAAGGCCAACACAACTCAATTTATGTCTCTGATCTCACTGTATTAATTCCAATACTGTTTGTTATTTTATAAAAGGATATAAATTTTAAATATACATACCAAAGCACATACATATTAGACCTCAATTCTACAAAGAAGAGGCAAAATGGTAGCTTTAGCCTAAGTGACATCGCTTCCTTGTGGTTGTTTTGTAGCATTTGTCAGTAGAAATTGGGCAACAGAAGGCGAATAAACTTGGAATAAGAAATTTCTAAGGTCTTACAAATGCGCGATAACTCCACTGATGTGGGTTCTTGTTGCTCTTGAGTCAGACCCTCTCTGGGTTTTTCTTTCTGGCTACAGCTTGGGAAGTGCAGCCTGAATTCTTATTCATCTGTGCTAAGTAGGGAACCAGCTGCTTAGTACCCTTCCTCCCTCCCTGCATCATTATAGGCTGAAGAATTTTTGGAGGTAAATTCTTCTGTTTAGTGTTCACTCCACTTTAGAAATTTGAGGGGGAGTTTTATGCTCCTTGCTTATGGGTAGAAAAAAGGGCAAAATTTACCAAATAAAACCCCAAATGCAAAACCATTATTTAAAACAAAATCCATTTTTAATAACATTTTATAGTCCATCATCCTTGGAGTTGTACTCAATGGTCTTGGAATGCATTGAACAAACATATGATCACAGTTGAAAGGAAAAAAAAAATCCATCAATTTGCATTATTCTAAAGAAAATTCCCATTGAGTTAGCATAGGGTTTAGGATTAGGGTTTGGCAGTTGTAACTAACAGTTTACATTGCTAAGAGATTCAAAATATAAACTTACAATTTTCCTTTCACTTATTCCATCTTATAACCTGAATTTTATAGTCAGAAAATTCAAATGTAAAGTAATGTATTGTTTCCTCCACTCCATTGGCCTTTTCCATGGGAATTCCTTTATGCTGCAAAGAGCTAGCTAACAACTGACCTTTTGGGATCAGTGTGCTCCTTATAAGGTGGGATCTGTCTGCCTAATTTCAGCTGCCATGCGGCAAAATCCTCCAAGGCATATTTTATGTTTAAAACCTCTTTATACACCCTAATGGCACCTAGCATAGTGCCTTACACACAACATTCAGATATATGTCAAATTATATTAAAACTTTTCTCTTTCTTAGAATATGAAAAGTCATCATTAAGCAAAACGGTAAGTGATTTTTTTGCCCTTCTCTAGAAAAATGGCTTATCTTGTTAAAAGTTATAATTGGTTGTCTTTTTAGGCCTGTTTCACTGTTTCTTCTTTCTCAAGTATTTATTTATAGGTATTATGTTATCTTCACATTTTCCATCATGCCTCTTTCTTTTCCATATATATACTATTTATTCTCTTGTTTCTATTCACAAGTTTCCCCCATTCAAAACTCTGATGTTAATATTGGAACGAGTCAGCCACTAACACTGACATTTTATCAGAATATCACCTGCCCAGGAGAAGCCCTTGGGGCCGGATGGCAGTTCCTTCCAGCGATTTCACTTTCTTGGATTCACTGGGCATAACGCTGGGTGACTCAGATGATACAGGGTGACTTAGGAAAAGTTGCCAAAGGTGAATAAAGTAATTTCTTAGGCCTACACTTAGGAAACAGTTTTATCACTTTGCTATTACTTTTTGTTCCACGTCGAGGTAAAGCTTTTAAACATTCTGCTAGGTTTCAATAAATTACCCAAATATGAGATTTCCCCAAATATCAAGTAGGTAAGGATTTTTGGGTAGCTTCCCAAATTGTTTGCTGCAATGTCCTTTCTTTTACTATATTCTCTTCCTGCAAGGGGCCATTGCACCATTATAAAGTGTTTCTGTTGGTTGATGTAGCCCTGTTACTCACTAGGATCACCTTTGGAGTCGGAAATTTCTACATTAATTTACTCGTTGTCCTCCTTTCCTCCCTCTCTCAAATGTCTGAATGTGCCCATTTGCACGCAGGCGACAGACACCTGCCCCCACTCCTCCCTGGTGACTTTAGACCTTTGAGGAAATGTGTTTTTATGTTTTTCTGTTGAAAATTCAACACGACTCCATGTGGCAGGCAGTAACTAGGGATCAAATAAAAGAAGGTGTACAAATGAAAGAAAGATAGTAAAAGGATCAAAGATTTATACATTTGAGGAAGTGGATAGAGATTTACCAATAGAATTAATGATTTTTATCCTTATATTAATATAGCCATAATTCATATATAATTCCCTTTCAAGTCTCTACCTCTGATATTTGTATAACAAATATGTAATTTTCTTTTGAGAATTAGCCTGAAGTTTGGAGCTACTGTTTTAATAGGTCTTAAAATGTGGGTCTAATCAATTTAACTTCTTGAATTGGTGCACACTTAAAACATTTTATCTGGACTCATTAAGTGAGGTTAAAGGCAACTCCTCAAAGCTATTGCTGCAGAGACTTTTTTCTGTATTTGTTCTATAAGGATTTGTTGCATTCAGAATGCTACCTGGGCTTCTCACCCAATTTAAAGGTATCCATTGTGAATAATTTTATCCCTGTGCCTGAAATTATAAATTAATGTCAGTTAATAGACTCTGTGATTTATTGGACATAGCTCAGTAACATCACTTCTTTTATTTTATTGAAGTCAATTTTGTTAAGCTCTACTAAGGCTCATAGATTCCCTCTGGGGCATAGCATTAACCTAATTGTAAATTCAGAATAAATCCATTGAGCCACAGTGCATTGGTTTAGTAGGAACAATGGTGAAAATGAGCATTTTGTCAACCATCTGACATCTAACAGATTTTGATTGGGCTGAGTAGCAAAATACCATGTCTAAGTCTTGGGGAAACCCTGCCCCCCCCTCCACTGAGGGTTCTATGCATTCACACTATATGAATTTCTCACATCGAGTTAAGTCGCGGGTATTTATTCATCACCTACTATGTGGCCAGCAGAGTTATACACTAGTGGGTAGGTCTGAAGAATAGAGCTGCTCCTGTTTTGTGACTCTTGATATCCATACATACTATTTAAAAAGAAGAATGTAGGCTTCACCAAGGTGGGGACTGTTGTCTTTTTTGTTTTCTGATGTATCTCCAATGCCCAGAGCATGCTGGATACATAGTAAGCTCTCATTCATAAACAATGTTAAATATGAATAAAGGATATTATTTTTGCTTCAGCAAAAGTGAAAGGAGTATGCCCAACCTGAGCATGTAAAGGTATTTTTACCACCATTCTCCTGTACGATCTGAGATTAGAACGTGCGGTAGAATTGGAGTGGAAGAGTTGGGTGGAGTTGCTTCTGCTATTCCCTGGCACATGGATTTGTGGACAATGGGGTGCTTGTGTGTCCTGAGGGTTTGTAGTAGATTGAGAATTGGGTTGAGAGTTTGGATGCCGTATGGGATGTGAGCTTCAGCCATGCAGGCTCAAAGCGTGTTTCAGAATACACGGAACCTCAGAACTCGAGAGAAATGCCTTAGGTATCAAGTGTCCTCTGCAAATTTTCTGATAGACTGTCCAGATTCTCTGGCAACTTGAGCAGTAGAGAATTTGTAACTTCATTGGCAGATAATTTCATGGTTAGACTGCTTCAACTATAGAAATTTTTTATACTGAGGTAAAATTTTGAATTATTTCTAATTATACTCCCTAAAACATACATATGACTATATATCTTTCTCTAATGTGGAATATTATCATTTTTAACATGAATATCATGCCTTATTTTATTTCCCCTTTCCTGAATGTCCCACTAATAAAATAAGTGTTGACAAATAATAATTCCTAGATTGTATGTTTCACATAGGGCATGATTTCCTGATATTTCACTATTTATGTATCCATAGTCTCTAGTCTGTATATGTTACTTTTTCTTTGAATTGAGGCATACTTTCCATATAATAGAACACACAAATCTTAAATGTACAGTTTAATGAGTTCCACAATAGTAAATCCCTCTGTAACCACCAACTCAATCAAGATATAAAATGTTTTCATCATCCCAGAAAATTCCCCATGCTCCTTTCTAGGCAGTGCTTCAGAGGGAACTGCTGTTCTAATTTCTATCAACATAGGTACGTTCTGCCTTTTCATGAACTTCATATTAGTGGAATCAAACAGCATGCACTCTTTTGTGTTTGGCTTCTCTTGCTCAATGTGATCTTTTATGAGAGTCACCTGTATTGTTGGCACATGTCCGTAGTTTGTTCCTTATTAGTGCTGAGTAGGATTTCATTGTATAAACCTACCCCATTGGCTTTTCTCTTTTAATTTTGATGAATATTAGGTATATACATTACTTTTTACATTAGATTTTCATATATAATTTCACCAGTGAATACTAAAAGAAGACCACTACCACCTTTGTTTTGGCATCATGCTTTTTTTTTTTTTTTTTTGAGACAGAGTCTCACTTTGTTGCCCAGGCTAGAGTGAGTGCCATGGCGTCAGCCTAGCTCACAGCAACCTCAAACTCCTGGGCTCGAGTGATCCTTCTGCCTCAGCCTCCCAGGTAGCTGGGACTACAGGCATGCGCCACCATGCCCGGCTAATTTTTTTTTATATATATATCAGTTGGCCAATTAATTTCTTTCTATTTATAGTAGAGACGGGGTCTCGCTCTTGCTCAGGCTGGTTTTGAACTCCTGACCTTGAGCAATCCGCCCGCCTCGGCCTCCCAAGAGCTAGGATTACAGGCGTGAGCCACAGTGCCCGGCCTGGCATCATGCTTTTTGTTAATGTAACCAGAGCTTGTGTTAGTTGTTGCAGTATCTTTATTAACTATTTTTATGATGATGGATTAAAAAGAGAAGGGCTTTACAGCAAGACTGCTCTAGGTTTGAATCCCAGATGTGCTGCTTATAATCTGTAGGATGTAGGGGAAATCATTTTATGTCTCTATAGCTCTGTAAAATGGGAATAATAATGATGTCATATCTCTCTGATGCCTGTGCTTAGTAGCTTAAGGCATTCAATAAATATTAGTTCCTTCCCAAACCTGCAATTTCATGTTGGAATTGCATCTATGAGAGTGTACTATAATATTGCTATGCCATCTCTCTTATGTATTTTCATAAACCAATATGCCAGGCTTATACATTTATCCTATTTATTTTTATGTAATCTAATCATTCTACCCCACTGAGACCAATTCATTCTTTACTTGATCAATCAGTAGAGTTGCTACCTGCATCTATGGATTTGATACACAGGTCCTTTTGGTTGATCTAGAACACCCCCTATGCAAGTGTGCATTTATGTAAGAATATGTGGCTTGTTTTCAATGGCTATTCATTCTCTCACTCTTGAGCATGAATGAGAATTGAACATGTGATTTATGAGGGTCTTGATATAGAAACTATTGTTCAAATTCTCTACTTTGAAAATTAATGGCCATTTGGTTCATGTAAAAGAAAAAAAGTCAAGCTGGTTTGGAAGATCCTTGAGGGCAGGGGTCATGCTATATTATTTTCCTCCTCTTTCTTACCTAACATTGTGATTTGTACTTAATAGGCACAATAAATTTTTGCTAAATTGTATTGGGGGAAATTAAGTTGATTCTGATTGGCTTTTCACACATACACTGTGCATTTTACATTTAGAAATATATTTTCAGTAGTTGGTAAGGA
This sequence comes from Microcebus murinus, assembly GCF_040939455.1. Lineage (NCBI taxonomy): Eukaryota > Metazoa > Chordata > Mammalia > Primates > Cheirogaleidae > Microcebus > Microcebus murinus. Next base: position 19,482,212 of record NC_134120.1, read on the forward strand.
TTCTTATTAAACATCATCTAAGTATTTTAGTATTTTGAAAATATCAAAAGAGAAAAGTGTTTCTTCTCTACTGTAATTCTGTAGTTGGCAATACTATAGTATCGAAGATCATTAAAAGGGGAACAAGTGGGAGGATGACATCTCCAAAAAGCTTTAGAATAACATTCATGTAATCACATTCTCTCAAATGATACCTGAATGATTAAGTTTTTTTATATATGAATTCTCATCAGAACAATTTTATGTGGCAGTTAGAAAGAAAATCACAACACAAACTTATATGGAGATTTTTTATATTTGCATTCCTTGAAAAGGTGAAAACTTATAAGGAAGAATGTCCTTGGGCTAAGTCTTTAATCTGCATTCATTAAATGATCATTATTTATTGCCTTGTTTATTGAATTTCACAGTCACTTCATGTTGATTGATTCATTCCTTCATTTACAGAAGATTACTATATTCACATATATTACCTATACCTGTCTTTGCAAGGCTTCCAAAATTGTTCTTTTCTGGTCTCTTTGTTTTATTTTTTTGTGTAAGAGAAAGTAAAAAAAAAAAAAAAAGACACAACTAACTAAAAACATTTTCTTCACCATCATCATCACCATCATTCTTACTCTTGTGAATAATACAACTGCAATGAATTTCACAGCTAGAGTGTGAACCACTTCTTTAGTTTTTGAATTTGAAGTAGTTTTAAGAGAGATGTCTGTTTAGATGTGAGTTAGCCCGGCAGGTAAATCAGAGATTCTAACACCAAATTTAATGCCAAGAAGTATAAGGATTTGTGATGTTTCCTAGAGGATCCAAGGTCTATAAACCAGTGAATAGTTTATAATAAGACATAAATATAGCTTATAAAACATGCAGTCATTTCACAGAGGAAAATCTTGGTGTGTTGAGGTTTGGCAATGGTGAAAGTAAAATACTTGCTCTTAAAAATTTTATGTGAAGATGGCTTTATTTTTCAAATGTTAAGGGAAACCTTTATAGCCTTAATTGAGCTACAGGTATTACAGGCCTAGAAAGAAGGCAATGACTGAGGACCAGAGAGGCTTCCCTTAAGGAAGGTCAACCCCATGACTCTCTGCTTAATATCTGGCTCCATCACTGAGGATTGTCTGCATTTGTAAGTGATGGGATCAGGGAGAAATTCACTTAAGACATGACCAGGAGAATGTTCTGAAATAAAATGAAAAAAGCCCCCAAATGAATAATTTACGATTGAAGCTCATCCTAAATTCTCATATTTTTTAAGGAACACATGAGCAATCTGTCATAGATGAGCCACTCTTCTTGAGGTGCCAATCTCAGCTTGTGTTGATGTGACAAAAGCATTTGCAAGCTGGGTGCATTTTTCAAGTTCAATGTTCTCCATTCATTTTCCTGCAGATCTGCATAGTAAGTCAGAGCTGATTTGCTCAGCAATAGAAATACTTTATGCATGCCTGTCTCTCCCCCAAGAGCCCCGACTTCAGCAGAGTTGCCTCAATAATGGCCTCAGAATCATAGTACGTGCCTGAAATCTACACTAACTGTGGACCACTAGCTGTGGTCTACTTCCTCCCAGCTATTCCCTGAGGTCATCAGTAGAGTCCACAGTAGGTAAAATGCCTGGCCATGTCCACCCCTTCAAGAGGTTCTAAAGTTTTATCTGTTTAATTGAGAGTAGGGGTAGGGAAATTGAAGCCTTGCCATGCTTTTTGCTAGAATCAGTTAATTACTCTCTAGTCGAAAGAATCACCAGCTGACATCTGTCAGACTAAGTTTGGCCTTCCTGCACTGGCATTTTTGAGTTGCCTTAAAAATACATAAAGAAGTGCTGAAATGACCCTGCTACAAAACAATGGTTTGTGTGGGACACATCCCTTACCAACAGGGAAAAGGAATGTGTGAAAGGGTTCTCTACTTCTGTGTGGTTGAGATTTATGTTTTTCCTGATTTACTAGAAGGAAACAAAGACCTCTATCTAAGGGTCTAATCAGGTTTGGGCAAATAACTCACTGCTTGGGTGCCACTTTCATCTCTAAGATGAAGGTTTGAGTTAACTGACATCAGAGACATACCATACTTCCTAAGCAATCTGTCTAACCTGATTGATTTTTCTGGACTGAGGGAATCCTCCTCCTTTGGTGCTGGCAAACCACTTGGGTTCTAAAGCAATATATTAGTATCTTTTCCCTATCATTGTATCCTGGGATTAAGAAAGCTCAGATCTTAGTTTTTTCTTTTTTTTTTTTCTTACATGTTTTAAAATATGTATACATTACAAAATGACTAAATTGAACTAATAACATATGTATTACCTCATATACTTATTTTTTTGTGTGATGGGAACACTTAATACCTACTCTCAGCAATTTTTAAGAATACAAAACGTAGTTATTAACTATGGTCACCATGTTGGTTGTATGGTATAAAAGATCTTTTGAACTTATTCTTCCTGTCTCACTGAAATTTTGTACCCTTTGACCAACATCTCAGCCCCATTGGTAACCATCTTTCTCCTCTGTGCTGTGAATTCAACTTTTTTTGGATTCAACATGTGAGAGCATGCGGTATTTGTCTTTTTTTTCCTGGCTTATTTCACTAAACTTGAGGTCCTCTGGGTTTATCCATGTTGCCACAGATAGATCTTAGATTTTTTTCATAGTGAGTCAAAACCACTTGCCTTTACCCAGTAAAATAATCTTGATGTTCCCTAGGTGCCTTAATCACAACCAGCCTGGTGAGTACTTTGCCATCAGTAATTCCATGTTAGCCCCATAAACTTGCCCTAATTCTGTGCAGCATCTTGTGTTTTAGGCCATCAGATCTTGGGTTTGTCTATCTGGCACCTGGGATTCCCTAGCAAAGCATTTTCTATCCCCAGCCCGGGACCTCACACAACCCCCTCAAATTCTGTTGTGTGATCTTCCTCTAATGTGTAAGTGGCCCAGTTTATAATGTAGTTTTTCTGGAAAAGCTGTGGTCACTACCCGTGTGACCTTAGAGGAGAGTGAATACCTTTTTCATAGCATAACTGACAGACCAAATTTATCTTAGGAGAAGAACAAAATAAACCTTGGCCTCCTTCTGTCTCTTCTGACTTTTCTGCTCCTTTTTCCTGAAATCTCACATGTTACATTTCATTCTACTTTCTTGGTTGCCATCTAATAACATGGCTCAGAGATCATTTAAGTGAAGAACCAAATTCTCCCTTTCAGACTGTGAAAGTCACTCCTGCTGATAGCTGGCAACAGCAGTGTCTGAGAGGTGACAGGTATGTTTGCTTTACCCGGCGACTCAAGCCCTTTCGGGTCTTTGGATAAAGAGGGTCATTTCAAGGAAGACAGAGGAACAGAGTCTTCAGATGAAATATAGACTTTTCCTGTCTGTTCATTCTAATAGTGCTTATCACAACAGTTCTGGCATTAAGGTGAACCAAGACCTAACTGACCACAGAGGCACAGGGTTACGAAAAGGTTTAACAGATTGAGACCAAAGTGGTATCAGGTACATTTGAGTGGCTTTACTTTTGACACTACACTTGAATCAAGGACAGAGAACTGGTGCTATAGTTTGAAAGGTGAGTTAAATGCATAAAATGCATGAGTGAGTCTATCGTCAAAGTGAGTATGGCTATAATATATTTTGCACATGCAATATGTTAATGGTGTTGCCTTTTTTTTTCCAGTACAACTTTTATTTAGATTCATTATTTTTCCTTTCAGCCATTTCCAAACTATAACTGAATTGAGTGGAAATTCAAAATACCAAGATGAATTTTCTCTTAATCTCTGGAGTTAGGGCATTTATAATTCCCATTGATCAATCTGCAACTTTTGTTGTGTGGGTGATTAACTCTAAAGGGGGAAACTGTTAGAGCCAAGGAGGACACCTGGGGTGGATTTGGATAACTGCTAAGGATCCTCACTGCAGGAGGGTAAAAATAAGGACCCTCTACTTAGTATTGTGGTTGATTCATCTAGTGGAAAAATAACCTGAGTTTAAGACCACTGTCTTGCTTGTTAGTTCCTTATTGTATTTCTATGAGGAGTCAAGCCCTGTCATTGTGTTTGGATATTTGGGTATAATACTCTCATGTCTCACATTAAAGATTTTAGCTGCATAAACAGTCTCCATTCTCTTTATAGCTGTAATGTGGAAATAGGAAAGTTTAAGTATTTCTTCTGTTTATGCTGTCTCTGTACAAAGTGACGGAATCTGTAAAGTCTCCAGTTGGTATTTGAATGGTAATGGAGTATGCACTCATATCGTTCTTCTCTTGGACATGCATAAAGTGGAAAAACAAATGTAAATGTACGCCATAAAGAAGCTGCTATTTTGGAGCTATATTCAAAGCTCACTGTGGCTCAATATCTGTCATTTCTGACTTTCATAAGTTTTGATCTTCATATCTTCATCTGGCTTCATGTCACGGGGTTATATTGGAAACTATGACTGATACCATTTAGGAAAAGAAATCAGATGTTGTATGGAAGGACAAGTCTATTTCATTCCTTGTGAGCCATCTTTCCATCTTCTATTCCACATACAACCTGCTCCATATTCGTTAACTTCGTTAAGAGGAAGACCTTGTTGGTTGAAAAGGTCCATGGCAGGATATCTTTACACTCTTCATAGTCTAGTGGTAGGTATTTGATGTGTATTTGTGAAATAAATGAATTCAGTCAAATAAATGATTATCTTAAAAGACTAACCTCATTATTTTAGAAATAAGAGTTAAGTTTTCTTTCCAAAAGCCTTTGTGTTTTGATGCAAATTATATCCCCATGACACACAAAATTATGCATTGAAATCATCAGTGTCAATAAGAAGAGACTCATATTTACTTTTGGTTTTCATTCATTGAATTATGTCTCATATATAAGCATAGATATTATTAATAAAAGATAATCTGAGAATTGATCCTATTCTAAACATTTTCAGTTTAGAGAGCTTTTCCAGTAAAATCCTAATTGCCTCACAGAGAGTCACAATCTTTCAGTTTCCCACTTTACTATATCTTCAGATACCTTTTTAGTTCTACTAAAGATTATTAATATGCAGGAAGAAAGAAATATTTCAACTTAACACAGTAGTATGCAGGAAACACAAGCCTTCAGCATGATTGATTTTATATAGTGACAAAGGCCTGAGAGAAACAGTTAATCTGATCGCACAGTGGAAAAGGACTATGTTGACTAATATGAATGACAGTGCTTCTCTCATAAAAAAGTAAGCTCCAGAGAGCAGGCATTTAGTCTGTTCCATTCATTATTTTATTCCTATGACTTAGAACAGGGTTCATATTAGGTTCTTAGGCTCTCATATTGGGTTCATATTAGGTTCGTACTTGTTAAATGATTGAGTGAATGAATAATAATGTGATGGTATTTTAATATACAAGTTATGTACCAGGTGAAGAAAAGTATTTTCACTTAATCTTCAGAAAATTGCCACAACTGCCTCTACTGTCTTTGAAAGCAACTTAAAATTCCATATTGAAATACAAAAGATAATTATAATGTTTAATCTGATAATTATTGGACAGATCCTGTAAAACAGATGATCTCAAATCCTTTGGTTAAATTTCTTTTTAATTCAACTTTCTATTTTGAAATATATGTAGATTCATGTGCAGTTGTAAGAAATAACATAGATCCCATGTACCTTTTGCCTAGTTTCTTCCAATGGTAACTTCTTGAAAAAAAAAGTACAATATCACAACCAAGATATTGACAGGGATATAGTCAAGATACAGAATATTTCCATCATCACAAGGATCCCTCATGTTGCTCTTTTATAGAGACAGCTTTCTCTTCCTTCCCCATTATTCCCCCTCCTCAGTCTCTGACTCTGGGCTGATCTATTTCCTGTTTGTATAATTTTGTCATTTTAAAATGTACAAATGGGATCCCAGAATTTTCAACCTCTTGGCACTTGTTTCTTCACTTATCATCAATTCCTGAAGATTCATCTAAGTTGTGGTGTCAGGTAGAGGTGGAGGCTCAGTTTGCTGCTGGTCTGTGTAGGCACTATCCCAGTGGAGGAGGTCAGATCACCACCTGTCTCTACTGGGCAGGGAAGGAAAGGTCAGCTTCCTACTCAGCCCCATGGACACTATGCTGGCAGGGAAATCAAAACACCACCTGTTTCTGCTGTTTGGGGAATGGAAGATTAGCTCTCTGTCTGGCCACGCTAAGACCATCCAATGGGGAAATTGGATCACCTCCGCCTACTTCTGTTAGGGGAAGGTGGGGATGAGGAAGGGTGTATGCAATATCAAGATCTACTTCATGAATGGCACAGCTGAAACTGTAGCCTCCTGTCTGGGACACATGGGAAACAGCAAGGAAACCCAGAAACTCACTGCTAGGTAGTTCTACACATCCTAAAGTCCTTAAGTTATCTGCCGCCTCCCTTCTAGCTTTCAGAGTCATCTTATGCTTGTTGTGTTATGTCCAGGGTTGTTTTAGTTGCAAGAGGGGAGGACCTGAGAGGAATGGGGCTACCTCACTTTGGCAGAATTAGAAGTTTCTGAATTTTCTTTTCAAGAGAATTCTATACAATTCTTCTAGTAATGTTAACTTTGACACAGGATATTAGTTTTCATGCTTGGTCTTCAAGCATATAATTTCTATTGCTATTCAGTATATCTACCCTGTATTTGAGACAAGTAACTGCATTAAATTCCTTAAAGTAAGACTTTCATCAGGGTATGTGTTTAAGGATGGATTGATAGGTCAGTTTATGGTTACAAAAAGAGATAAGTATGTGGTCTTTTTGAAATTATCTCATAATTTACATGTGTTACTTTACATATGTTTTTAAACATACAGTTTGACTGATGGAAACTATATGTCATTTTGGTATTCCGGAAGACTAGGAAAGTGAATTATGATTATGGAGCAGTTTTTGATACTTCTATGTGGAAGGGGCTAAGATATTTTATGATCTTCTAAAATAATCCACCTAAAATGATTTCAATATTCAGACTATACATTATTGATCATACATTATTTTGCCTCTTGTTTTTGTTAAGTTCTTGTTCACTGACTCTCTTCTTGTACCTGCTGCTTTCTACCATAACACAGTAACTTGTCTATTTCTTTGTGTAACTGGAGTAATTTTCAGTGTATTTTCCTATTACAAACAGATTAGGAAAGAGTTCAATAAAATTATACTAAGGAAATTAATTAGCTTCAGCCATAAAACTTTTCAGCTGAAGCAATAAACCAACTTACCTCTCCCAAGATGTATCTTTCTAGAGATGACCTCTAAAGATCCAAAATCTCTAGAGGCAACTAAACTACACGTCCTTCTTAATTCAAAGCAAAGAATTTTAAGTAAGCATCTATCCAGGTAAAGGCACTGTAGAAGAAATTAAACTGTCCAGTGGTTTTGATATATATTCAGTCAATCTGAACCCAATTTACAGTTTTAGTCTCTGACATTCAAAGAATGAGTAATTACTTGCATACAGAAGCATTCACATTTACCAAAAATATTAGACCCAGAAAGTTAAGGAATATATTTTGTACATTAAAGAAAATTTCTTATGTAACCTAGTATATATTAGTAGTAGCTGCTTGATAAATATTTGCTGAGTGGAGCAATGATTTGGGCTATTCAGTTTCCCCCTCATTAAAAACTTTTGGGTATGATCTATGTAAATGGTTCTGCCACAGCTGCCTGAGTCATCTAAGTGCTTTTTCCATTGCACTGCTCTGATCATATTCACAGACCAAGCATTAGCAGCTCCAAGGAAAGGACCCCATCTCTCTATCCCACCTGCTTAGACAAGGGGGATTTGCTCTCAAAATGCTCCCACCTTCAATTCTAGGTATGCTGCTTTCCCCACAATTTGCTTCCATGCCATAGGTACTCCTGCCTCTGTGTTTATATGAGATCTTTGCTTTGCTCAGCACCAGACCCCAGCAAGCAGTGCTTGGTCTCCCATGTTCTTTTGCTCTCTCATTCTCATCTACAACTAAAATTCCAGTTCATTTCTCACTCTTCCATGGTGACTTCTATAAATACTTCAATACATGTTGCTATATTTTCTGTATTACTATTAACACAGATCATTGTACCTCAAATTTACCCAATTGTATGTGATCTCACATTGTTTTTCTAATTTTGTTTTTGCTTCTCAATGACTTTTGGTGGCTTGCCCTAATGAGGCCAAATCCTCCCACCGTAGGCTCTCTTGACACTCTGCAACTCCCGCCTAGCACAGGTTAGAATTGTAATTGCTCAGAGTCTTGCAAGACAGTGCCTTGTGGTTCTTCAGTTCTCAGCACCTGACTCACTATTATTGATTTTTCAGGATTCAGCTTGAAAGTCATTTCATCAGAGAAGACTTTTCTAACCCACTGACTAGGCGAGGTCACCCTGCTAATGCTGTTTGGTATTAATATTTCTCTTTGATAACACTTGCCTTTTCATATTACTTCTTTCTGTTCATTCAGTAAGTATATGTTGATAACCTGTTATATGCCAGGCAGTATTTCAGGGGTGAAGGACGTATTAGTGACAAAACAGATACAACTCCCTGCCATTATGCCCTTCCATTATTTTGGCAGAAGATGAACAATTAAGAAAAAGAGATGTCAATAAAAATAAATATTAAAAGATGTATTCATCAGGATAGACTAAGTTATGCTGTGATAACAAGCCCATAGTCTCTGTGCCTTAACATAAAATTTCTCACTCATGAAAAATATTCTATGAGTTTGGATGCCTCTCCAGGGAAACTTTCCTCTCTGTTGTGCTTCTACAATCTGGGATGCTTCGATCTTCCACACCTCAATCTGAAAAGGAAGTCAGCTTCATGATTGCTATAGTTGTGGAAGAAATCACTGGAAGTCTTGCAGTGGCAGTCAAATGCCTTGGCACAGACATGGCACACATGTCAATTCTGCTGACAATCCATTGGCCAGAACTATTTATATGTCTCCATTTATATGGGAGGGGGTGCAGGGAGGATGAATTCTTCTGTATGCTTGAAAGGAAAGAAGAATCCCATATGGTTGAGCATCCAAAATTCTTCACTGCAAAAAGATAATGCTCTGGGGAAGAAATAGAGCAGGATAAAGGGAATTTGTTGTGCTTGGGGGGTATTGCAATATAGGCCTAGTTTACCTGATATTTGAGCAAAGATTTAAAGGAAGTGGAAGAGTGAGACATGTTGATGTGTCAGAAAAGGGAATTTCAGAGATTGAGAACAGTCAGTATAAAAGTTCTGAGATTGAAGAATGAGTGATATGTCTGAGGATGGGCAAGAAGGCCTGTGTGGCTATTGCTGAGTGAACAGGAGAGTGAAAATATACATCAGAGGGGTACCAGTGGGGGTGGCGACCAGATGATGTAGTGCCCCAGAAGCTGTCTTAAGTACTTTGCCTCCACCACATATCTTACTACTTTTTTGAGGTATAGTTCACATACTATAAAAGTAATCCATTTTAAGTATATAATTCAATGGGTTTTAGTATATTCACAGAGTTGTGCATCCATTACCATAATCAATTTTGGAACTTGGTCATCATCCCCAGAAGAAACCTGTACCCATTAGAAATCACTCCCCATTTCCCACCAACCTTCCCAGCCCTATCTCTATAGATTTGCCTCTTTTGGACATTTCATATAAATGTAATCATATGATATGTGGGCTTTTGTGACTGGCATCTTTACTTAGCATAATATCTTTAAGATTTATTCATGTTATATAGTGTGTATCATAACTTCATTTTTATGTAATATTCCATTGTATTTTGTATTCTATTTTATCCATTCATCAATTGATGGACCTTTGGGTTGTTTCTGTATTTTGGTTATTATGATTAATTCTGCTATAAATACACATGTTCCAAGTTTTATGTGGACATATATTTTCCTTTGTTTTGGGTATATTCCTAGGAGTAGAGCTGTTGGGTCATATGGCAACTGTGTTTTTAACCTTTTGAGGAACTGCTGACTGTTCTCCAAAGCAGCTTCACCATTTTACATTACAACTGTTAGTGTATGAGTTCTCGAATTTTACCACATTCTTACCAATACTTGTTATTGTCTCTTATTTTTTTGATTCTAGCCATTCTAGAGGGTGTGAAGTTGTGTCTCACTCTGAGTTGGTTTTGCCTTTTGCTGGTAGCTGATGATGATGAACATCTTTTCATGTACATATTAGCCATTTTTATCTTTTCTTTGGAGAAATGCCTATTCAGATCTTTTATCCATATTTTAATTGGGTAGAGACTCTGGCTTTTATACTGGGAGAGATTGGTAGCCACCAAAGTTTTGAGCAGATGAATGAAATAATCTGACTTAAGCTTTTAACAGAATCCTTCTGATTACTGTGTTGTGCAGGGAGGTAGGCTTGGAGCCCATTAAGAGAATATTGCAGTAATCTGGTTGAAAGATTGTTGTGACTTGGACTTGGGTAGTAGCAGTGGAATCAGAAACAAACATTTGGATTCTGTACATATTTTGTAGGTAGAGCTAGAAGGATTTGTTGACAAATTGGATATAGGTTTAGAAAAAATGACTCAAGGGTGACTCTTCAGCTGTGGCCAGAGTGCCTGGAAAGATAACTATCTCAGGCCAACACCTGAGATGAAAAAGACTGTACATAAAACAGCTCTGGACAGAAATTTATGGATTTTTTTCTTCTGTTGCTAGTGTTCCCCCCAAGACTTCAAGCTCCTTGAGGTCAGGGACCCAATCTGAGTCATAGTCATTATAGCAGCCCCAGCTTGGAGCATGCTCCTGGCACAAATAAATGAATGAATGAGTGACTATACATAGACAAGTACCATGCCTCTTTTAAAAACTGAATTTAACATACTTTTTGGCAATGGATATACAAATCTAATATATTAATACGTATCTAATTTTCTTTGATAGTGTTTTAAATTATTACATTTATTATAGTATCATGCTCAAGACATAAATTTTATAGTCAGACAATCCTAGGTTTTTACTTACATGTTACCAGTGTGCCATTGGATACAGTACATAACTGTACTAAGCCTCAGTTTCTTTGCATATTCAGGTACTAATACCTCACAAGAGTTCTCTGAATAGTAAATAAGAATATTTGCAAAGTCCCTGGCACAAAACTATTCAAATAATTTCTCTCTGTATGTTATGTATGTGTATGTCCATATACACACAGATCTGCACGCACACATGCACGCAAAATGCATATTAAATGCAACACATATTTAGCATTTTGCATTAATATGTCAAAGCTATATATTTCATACAATGCTGAAATATTTGTTGCCCCAAACACTATTTTCTTTTTTTTCTTATATCAAATGCAGAGGGAAAATTATAGGATTTGGAGCTAGGAGCCTGGGTTTAAACTCCAGATCTGTAGCTTGTTAGATTGCCTATAAGGCTTGTTCTCTGTGAGATTCCATCTTCTCATCTGTGAAATGGTGATGATAACTATAATCACCTTATATACTTAACAGGATTAAGGGCAGGATAAAAATGGAATGTATGTAATAGCACTGTTAATATTATATGAGTCTTTACTTAATGTTATATGTTAAAATGTTTAAGTGATACTTATTAGCTTTACAATCTATTTTACTTTTGGGAGATGATATCATTAAAGAGGTTATTTCATCTGTGAATCCTGAGAAAATAGGAAAAGCACAAAGAAAACTTTAACGGGAAATCATAATGTCCAGTAATTCCTTAAAATGTCTATAGCACCAAAATAATAAAAATCCAAGACATGACTTTAGGGGAGGCAATGGTGTGGAACCCACAGCATTTTTCCTGGGTTTTAGTCAATGACATGTCAGGCTTACTATGTTTGATTCACTACATTTCAATGTCTGAAGCTGAAGACTGCACTTTCTGTAACCAATTGAGAAAGAACAAATGATGCTACAAATGGACAACTCAGCATCTTCACCGCTTTGAAGTTCAGGTCACCGAGATCATGTTTGTGTTGGGAAGTGTTGGAGATCTTGCTGTTCTGGCCTTGATGCTCATTTATTTGTATCTGAGGCATGTAGCATATGGTAGGTACTCAATAATAGATATTTGTTGTACAACTTTGCTCAGGACTTTCTATATATTTGATCTCAGGCCATTGTTCATCATGTGGGAAGTATGAGAATTGGGAAAGTAATAAAGCAGACGTGATAGATTGATATGCCCCACTTGTTTTGAAATGCATCCAAAGGTGAAAAGGTCACTTGATGGAGAAGAGAGGGATGGATAGAAATGTGACAAAGCAAATATTATAAAATGTTAATTGTGGAATTTAGGTCATATACATATTATTTTCACTGTATAATTTTATAAACTTCTTGTTTGAATTATTTTATAATAAAAATATTTGTAAAAGTAAAATGAAACTAGAACTAGACTGTAGAGGAAAAAAAACCCAACAAACTAGCTAGGTTTTCTACTGCTTTGAGAATTGTGGTACAAATAATCCAGACACTAAATGACAAATACTACATGATCCCACTTATATAAGAAATCTAAAAGAGCCAAGCTAATAGAAGCAAAGAGAAGAATGATGGTTGCCAGAGACTGTGGGGAAGGGGAAACAGGATTAGTCAAGGGTACAAAATTTTAGTTATACAAGGTAAATAAATCCTAGAGATCTACTGAACTGCATAGTGACTATAGTTAACAATATTGTATGCTTAAAAATTTGCTAAGAGGGATAGATCTTATGGTAACTGCTCGTATCACAAGTAAAAAATCAGAAGGACAGGAGGAAACTTTTGGAGGTAATATGTTTATGGCATTGGTTGTGGTTATGGTTTAATAAATGTATCTGTAAACTCATATACATTAAATATGTATAACTTTTTGTATATCAGTCATAATTCAATAAAGTGATTTAAAATAAGATAAAAAATGTGGCACAACAAGGCATTTTTAACAAAATAAGGGTGTTTTAAAGTTCTCATTTGCTTAGAGTACCAACTAGAAGAGACTAGTTATGGTGCTGTAACAAATTAATCCCCAAATCTTAGTCACTCAATACCACACAGTTAATTCTCTGTCATGTCCAATGCAAGTTGACTTGAGCTTTGCTCTAGGTCTCAGAATGACAGGGACTCCACCACTTGCAATATCACCAATGTCATAGAAAGCAAAGAAATAGTGGAGAGACAAAAAGTGGTTTTCAAGTACCAGGAAGTATTCTCTTGTGCATGCTTAAGGGAGTAGAGGAGAACTGTTTGATGAACAGATGAATTGGTTGAGACTTTTATAAGGAGGTTGAATATGAAGCAGAGTTTAATGTCCATTATTCTTTGTTCTTATTTTCAGTAACAAGTACAGATTGTCATGCCTGTAAATCCCAAATCTTTTTGAAACTCTAAAACAGAAGACCTTGGTGAACAAATGATACACACTGACACATTTTAGGGGTTCAAATATTACATCCCTCATTAGCATGCCTGGATTATGTGCTGTCATTCCGGTGTTCTCAGAACTTACCAGTAGGTCAGAAAGATTCAGAACATACTTTGTATCTGAAATCTCTACCATAGGGAAATAACAGACATGGATCCTGCCCTCAAGGCATCATAATCCAGAAGCTACTAGGCATAGAATAGAGAATAACTGTTATAGATGCAATTGAAAGCTTTTCAGACACCATGAATAAACTAGGGATCAAAAAAGATGACTATCATAGCATTATCAATAGGAGGAGTAACAGTAATGATAGTAACAGTAACTAAGCCTAACATTGTGCTTAGTATGTGTCAGGTTATGTTCTGAGTCCTTCATAAATATGACCTCACAGAATGCCCCTATCAACCTTGTGAGGTCAGCGCCAGCAATGATAGACCCTTTATGGGGATGCAGTGACTTGAATTCTGTCTCTGAAACAGGTGATGTTGAACAAGAAGAGCAGGTGGAAGGAGTCAGTGAAAAGGAGAGGTGTGCATTCAGTTACAGAGGCCTGAACGAGCAAAGAATGTGAACCCGTGAATGGGCAAAAAGGAGGCTGGTTTTAATCAAGCTCAAGGTCTGAGAGGGAAAGGAAGTTGGACAAGGATGACATGGCCAGGCAATGGGGACCTTGGGAACCACAGAAAGGCTTAATGTTTAAATATTTTTTTTTCTTTTATGTTTGTATAAATGATAGGGGCTCAAACTGAGGTAGAACATACAATTTTGATGATAAATTATGTCTGTGACAAGAGCAAGATGGAAAGGCGAATGAGTAGGAAAGAGAGTGGTATGAATAGTCTCCAATTTTGCCTGATTTTCATTAAGAATGGGGGGTAGGACAATAGCAAACTCCTATGAGGAGTTTGGGCCAACTATGAAGTTTAGAGGATACAGTCCCCAAGCCCACCCTTACTTCTGACCAAGTGCAAGTTTGAGGGGTTCTCAAAATAACCCTCAAGTTCAATAATTCATTACAAAGATTCCCCAAACTCACTGAAAGCTGTTATATATTCATGGTCATGGTTTATTACAGAAAAAAGATACAGATTAAGATCAGATTAACCAACATATTGTTGGTTAATATTTACCGTTTCCCAAACAACTGTAATACAAAACAGTCTCAGGAAAAAGCCAACTTTTTAGTTAATCTATTGGGTAATTAGCAACAAGCTGCCTTCTTTATATATATTCACAGATGCCATCGAACAGCTTTTAAAGGAACTTTCCTACCCATGTGTTTTTGTAATTTCTTTGTGGCACAGGACATGACTAGGTAGGGCTGCAATTGAGACTTTGATTACAGCTGGGGGTCATACTGGGGCTGCTTGGAATGGGGGGCTGAGTGATGGTTGTAGACTGGGTTCCGGTCAGGAGTAGTTACAGAACAGGTTGGTACTTGGTGAATCATCAGCGGTTAGGGCCAGAGCAACAGAAAAGGCAAATCTCACTCCGAGTTGGAGGGAGCATTAGGGGCTTCAGTAATGTATAGTGAAGTATTGTTTACCTTCCCTGCTCAAAGCCTCGTTGGATTGTCCCTGTGAGTCTGTTTAGGTAGCCATTAAAAGTATTGGTTCTGATATCAGACTTCCTGGATTTGAGTCATGGCTCTGCCCGTTGCTAATTATGCAATCTGGGTAAGTTATTTCTCTGCACCTCAGTTTCCATATCTATTAGATAAAGATAATGTTCATTTTCTTTATTAATTTCTGGCACTTTTACCTTCTTCTTTGTTTGGGTTCAATTTGCTGTTTCTTTTCTACCTTTTTGAAATGCAAGCTTAGATTTTAATTTTCAATCTTTTTTCTCTTCTAATATGTGCATTGAAAGCTATAAATATCCCTATAATCAGCTCTTCAGTTATATTCCACAATTTTTACATGTAATAGCTTTATT
The DNA here is from genome assembly GCF_040939455.1 of Microcebus murinus. Lineage (NCBI taxonomy): Eukaryota > Metazoa > Chordata > Mammalia > Primates > Cheirogaleidae > Microcebus > Microcebus murinus. The sequence continues at coordinate 19,497,533 of NC_134120.1, forward strand.
AAAATGCAGTTTAACATATTTTAAAATTTCCATTGTGATTATCTACTTGAGGCACAGATTCTTTAGAAGTGTGTTGTTTTATTTCTAGTTAGCTTTCTCTACCTTATTTCTAGTTTAAGTCCTTAAGTGCACTGTGGTTAGAGAACAAACCTTCTATGATTGATAGTCCTTTGAAATTTGTTGAGACTTCCTTTTTGGATTGGCACATGGATTATTTTAGTAAGTGCTCTGTGGAAATTTGGAAGAAATATGTATTCCACAGCTGTTTGATATAGTCTTTCATAATTGCTAATTAGGTCAACTCAGTGTATAGGTTCAAGTATTCAATGTCCTTATTTTTTTTGTCTGCTTTTTCTTTCAGTTATTGAGTGAGGTGTACTAAATTCTTCACCTATGATGATTTGTCTATTTCTCATTTAAGTTTTGTTAGAATTTGAGTTTCTTTACGACCTTCAGAGATATTTTTGCTTTATATGTTTTGTGGCAATTTTATTACATTTTAGATTGTTATGTCTTCCTGTTGAAATGACTCCGTTTATCCATAGTAATAGTCTAGCCTTCAAGTCTAGTGTGTCTGCTATTATCACCATACTAGGTTTCTTTTTGTTCGTGAATGCATGGCACATCTTTATCAATCCTTTCAAACACTCTGTTTTCATACATTTAATGTATGTATTTTGCCTTGTTTTGTTTTTTCAATCTAAGCAGAAAATCATTGTTTATTAAAGTATTTAAGCTACTACTGTTTAAGTTAGGCATAAGTCTACTATTTTATCATTTGTTTTTGTTTTAATCCCATCTTTGCTTATTTATTCTTTCCTGTATTTTCTTAAGTATTTTTATTCCATTTTATTCTATTAGCTTTTGAATTATGTATTTTTTTTAAAAAATTGTTGCTTTGGAATAGAAGTCTGAAAACATTTTCTGGAAATATTTTGGCTTTGGAAGCCATATGATCTCTGTGAAGCTACTCAACCTTGCAGTTGTAATGTGAAAGCTGACATAGATAATACATAAACAAAATAGGTGTGGTTGTATGCCAATAAAACTTTATTTACAAAAACTCATAGCCAGATTGGTTCCTGGACTGTGATTGCAGACCCCTGCTTTAGAGATTAAAGTATGTTTGGCTAACAACTGTTTATCTTAGTAATTTTACCACTTCCTCCTCAAAATGTAAGAACCTTATGACAGTCTAAATAGAGTTACCCCTTTCCATCTTTTGTGCTGTTCTTGTTATGCATTTTACTTCTACTTAGGTTAAAAACTCCACACATTATTATTGATGATTTAAAGAGCAATATTCTTTATATTTACCCAAATATTTATCTTCTCCACTATTCTTAAGGCCTGATTGCATTATTGTGCTTTTATTGGGGTTTATTTTACTTAAGTTTGGAGAATTTCTTTGTATATTTATTATATTGTCAATCTGCTAAGTATGAATTCTTTTATTTTTTTATATCTGTGTGAACATGTATGTATTTCCTCATTTGAAGAACATTTTCATTAGGTGTAGAACTAATTGTAAGTTAGAAGTTTTTTCCTCCCAGGTGTTTGTTGAGCTTCTTATACCTGGATGTCTAAATCCCTAGCAAGACCAGGGAAGTTTTCCTCAGTTATTCCGTCAAATAGGTTTTCCAGCCCTGTGCATTTTCTTCTTTGCCCTCAGGGATGCCTGTGATTTTTATATTTGTTTTACATAATCCCATATTTCATATAGGCTTTGTTTATTCCTCTTGATTCTTTGTTCTTTATTTTTGACTGTGTTAATATGAAAGAGTTGTCTTCAAGCTCTGAAATTCTTTCTTTTGCCTGATCTAGTCTATTCTTAAAGATTTCCACTGTGTTTCGTATTTCCTTAAGTGAATTTTTCATTTCCAGAACTTCTATTTTTTTTCTTTTTTGTTTAAAAAGAAACAAACAAAAAAACACAATGTCTACCTCTTTAGTAAATTTTTCATTCATTTCCTGAATTGTTTTTCTGGTTCCTTTTGAGCTGGTTTTCCATTTTTTTCTTGGATTTCATTGATCTTCCTTACAATTCATATTTGGAATTCTTTGTCATTTCACTATTTTCATTTTGGTTGGGATCTATTGCTGGAGAGCTGGTGTGCCCCTTTGGGGGAGGTGCCTTTCACTTTGATTTTTTATACTTCTTGTGCTGATTTCTTCTCATCTGGAGCAGCTATCACTTCTTGTTTTGGGATTTTCTTTTGTTTAGATGGGGCTTCTCCCCTACACACACATTCCTAAAGCTGTGCCTATAGCAGATGTTGAGTAAGAAACTTTGGCTTTGCTTGTGGTTGCTTTGATGGGGTGTCTAGGTTCTGAATGGATGCCTTGGTTATAGATATCCTCAGTGTGATGGTTTTCTCATTTGCTAGTTGTTGGTAAGCTGTAGCAGTGGTAAGCTATGTTTGATAAGGGAGGATGGAGGTCTTTGAAATCCTTTCTCTTTCTCCAGCCCTGTGGTCCTTTAACAGTGTGAATTGTATTGACACACCCAGTTTAATCTCTGAGACAGTAGGTGATGCTTGTGGGTAAGAATCAACCACACCCTGATTGAGTCAGTAATGCTGTAGAGGGCTGTACCAATTGACCTCCCTGCCAATAGGTGGTGCTCGCTGGAAGGAACAAGCTGCAATGTTATTTTTGGGACTTGTGACCAGCTCTAGCCCCTCAGGAGAAGCAATCAAATGCCCCAGGTGGTAGGTGGGGTCCTGTAATGTCCAGGTCAGTCCTTAGTCTCCACCAGCAGAGGCACGTGGGAGAGTGAGGCTGGGCATGGCTGGGTTGGGTGAGTCTGCCCTCAGGCTCCATAAAAGTAAGGTAGCTGTTTTCACAGGGCTTTTGAATGTTCTTCCCAGGCTCAATTTCTAAGAATAGTTCACAAATCTCACCTCCTCCATGTCCCTAAGCAACATAACATGATTGAGACCTGAGGGTTTAGGATCTGGCCTCTGTGGGCCTGTTTCGGAAGAGCAATCCCTAAGTATGCTAGGGAGAAGCATGCTGGTCCTGACTTGCCTATGGAGTGCTCAGGCAGGTTTGATTTTCTTCCACTTCAGGGTATGCCCTGCTCTGATAGAGCAGCCAGGTGAGTAGCACTAGGGAGGGCCAGTGAGCAGGGAGCTCACAGTCTGAGCACTCCTTGGTCCTTTGCAGGTTTCTAAGAGGAAAGATTTGAGCCCCACTCTCTGTGGAAGCCTCAGTGTGGAGTATGCACCAACAGAGGGGAAGCAGCTATTCCTGAGAGCCCCAGCTCAGGCTCAATCATCTCTCTTGGGTGGGGGAGGGGCAGGGAAGGAAGAGGGTCTGGATGGAGAAAAGTTAGCATCTAATCCTCCCTGTACATCTCTCCAGAAGACAGCTCACTTGGAATGTCAGGCTCTGGGGTCACACAGATCCCCTGTGGCCTGCCAGCTGCCCTATGACTTCTACAGTCTGGGCTGGAGTTGGGAAATATTTGTGTGGGAATGAGCGATATGAAAACCAAGGGGCTGAAGCTCCCTGGGGATGACAAAGGTGCATGGTGGGTAGAGAAACAATATGGTGGGCCTGCTGTATCCACTCAGGTCTGAGTGATGCAAATGACCCCAAGGGGGTTGGAAGAAAGCCTGGTGCTTTGTCCTCAAGAAGCTCTCAGTTCACTGGAGGCAGCTGCTTTTAGGCTCATGAGGGAAAAAAAGTCTCTACAGCAGCTCAGGAGCCTCCGGACTCCTGAGATGGAAGGGAGGGAGAACCCCCTCACCCCCAAATACATACATATGCAACTTCTTCCCATAGAATCTCTGGTAGGTTCTGACACTATTCCCTCAGAATTATACCTGTTCTATGTTGTTTTTTTTTTTTCCTTTTCCATCGAAAACTTTTCCTTTTTTCTGAGATGATCTGGTAGCTGATGTCTCTGGTTAGTCATTTTCCCATTAGGTACTCTGAATATTTTTTAGTGACTGTTTGAGTTTGCTAATCTTGTTTTCTGCTTTTGTCAAATCTGGTGCTAATTTGTCTAATAAATTTTAAATTTTATTTATTATATTTCTCAACTATCTAGTTGATCCTTTTTAAATTGATTCTAATTATACATTGAAATTGTCAATATTTTCTGTTTTCTTTAACATTTATTTTTAAAAGTCTTTCTCTTATATCCCTGATCTATGTGTCACCTGTGGATCTGCTTCTAATGTTTATTTTTTCTTTTAACTTATCAGTTACATTTCTTACCTTTTCACAGGTCTGATACATTGTTTTTACTATGTATAGGACATTGTGTATAAGAGAAGAATAAATGCTCAAGTTGATTTTATTTTTTTCTGAGAGAGAGCGAGAGAGCGAAAGAGAGAAAGAAATGGGTAAATAAGTTTAATCCAATCAGGTTTGTGTTAAGGATGTCTCTTGTTTGTTTGTTTGTTTGTTTTTTTTTGGTGTGTGTGTGGAGACAGAGGTCTTGTTATGTTGCCTAAGCTGGTTTTGAACTGCTGGATTCCAGTGATCCTCCCACCCTGACCTCCCAAAGTGCTGAAATTACAGGCATGAGCCGCTGTACCTGGCCCTGTGTTAAGGCTGTCTTGGTATTTTATTCATACTGTCTTTGTTTGGTTTCAAATATCTGAAAGACAAGACCTGTTGAATTATGTAGGTTCTTCCCTGTGGACTTTGTTTCTAATGCACCAAAAATTGTGGGTGACTTTACTTTGCCTTTTCATCCTAGCTCTCCAGCTTCCCATGCTACTCGAGGGCCAAGCAAATTTCTCACTGGGAAAAGGAGACACGATCTTGATGATCCTCTAGGTTCCAATTCAACATGCCAGCCCATGTAGTGTCATTAAAAACTCCACTTGTTTCTCTTTTCCCAAAAGATTTTTTCTTCTCTAGTAGTCCCAGTTTTCAGTCAATACTTAATCTCAGTGAAGACCCCGAAGATAGAAAGTAGACATTAATAATCAGCTTGCCTAAGAATGACTTTGTCCTCTGTCATATTAAATTCATTTAGTCCTCTTTGCTTCAATAGTTATTCAATGCCTTTTAAAATATGAATTTTGGAGTGAGAATAATGACCTGTTTTTATCTATTTTTTCTTAGTTGTGTCTGCTTGCTTCTAACTACTACCCAGATCTAGAAGATGGAAAAAAAAAAGTAAAGATAAAACAGGAGACTTAAAGGGTAACTTTAATCTTGTTAAATTGCTTTGGGTTATATTCCAAGATTCTAAGTGTTCATCTTCACTGACTTTAAGGATCTTTCAGTCATAAAATTTTGAGAAGAACTGCCTCACTTAATCACTCAGCTTCATTTTTTATGTGCATTTTGGGTATCATCAAGCCTGTCTTGGTGTAGTGTGTTGTAGGTATTACAAAAATAGAAAATAAAAAGATAATGAAAGGTAAGAAATTGTAACACATTAGTATACAGTACTTTGTAATTTATAAAGTATCACAAAGATGTTAAATGGCAGTTATGTTTAAACATATAAACCTGATCTTATGCCTTTCTTTTCTTTTTATTAAAACTTACTACTACAAATGTAGTTCACTGGGTGAAGTCTGAGATCTGAGATATTTGAATTGTGGCTTGTATAAGCTTAGGAAAATCATCAGAGTCCTCCTAAATATGTATAAAATACACATAACAGCCTCCTTCAAGCCTATCATATGTTTTATAAATGATCAAAGTAGAATTTATTTTAACACTCTTAGGCAACAACATAACTTTACATTATTGCAAGTGATAAAACTCTCCTAACTTTGGTGTAGGACACTGACTACCTGGTGGAGAGCAAATTGACTCTGACACAGTTTTGATTATCATTCAAATATACAAATATTTCTTGAGGACCAGGTGTACTTTCACCACTGTTATGGCCCTGTGAGGTGCTAGGATGCTCTAAGTAAACCCTGAGCCATCATTTTAGCTGCCTCTTTCTTTGTCAATGGCTATCTTTCCAATTATTCTTTTACAATGTCTCTTAGATGATAAATGTGTCTGCATCAAGTTTGGCTGCTCCATTTAGGGAAACGATTTTTGTGTTTTTGTTTTTTGGATCAAGTTGTTGAATAATTTTAGAAACTTTTCTACAACATCCACTTCTAGGGCTTCTCAGTGTCATCCCTTTACTTCACCCCGTCATGTCTGAGCATTATCTAGTTTGTGTACTCCTTCTACAGAAGATACATATCTGTGTGTGTGTGAATGTATGTGCGGATGTGTTTGTGTGTTGAGTAGAGAGGCTAATAAAACAGATTTTCAATAGCTCAGCTGAATCAGTATAACATCCTTTTTACTTTGAATTAAGTATTAGTGTTCCCAGTTCTGTCTCACATTATTATCTCTCGGTTCATTGCAACAGTTCCCCATACAAAATTGGTTAGGAATACAGATACCTTTTTAGATAACAATTATTTTTCATTAAAGATTAAAATACAGAAAATTTCAAGACCATTTCTCATACTCATTGTCCAAGCTAACTGGGTTTGGAAACTGACAATATTGTCTTCTATAGACCCTAAGATGCAAAAATCCTTGGTGAAAAGACTATTTGACTTTTGTTTTTAATTTAACAAACAGTGGTAGCTAAGTATATGTTAACTGGTGAAAATGATAATTTCAAGTATTGTCTAATTATTTCAGGAATGCAAATGGCAGTAGAGAAATACATTTGTAAAATAGCTATGCTTACACACTCTGTTCGATGCTAACTCATTTCTATCCCATGAAACTTATACTCTAAGTTAAATAGTGCAGTGCTATACAAACATTAGCATTGAAATAAATATCCTAGAGTACTCTTTCAGCCAGTTGTTATCTCTAAGCTACTCCTATTTAGATAGCCTTGATTCTTTACTGCATTTGTAACTAACATGTGTATGGTGATCCTTATTTTTATATTGTATGTTAGTTTATATTTCTTGGTTAATCTCTTCAGCAATTCTGTATTACAAGTATTCTTTCCATTTCATAATAGAGAAAACTAAAAGTTAAGGATGCAAAGTGACTTGCCTAATATTACATGTTAGGATGAGATCTAGAATTCAAACTTGGGTACATGTGCCAAAGAACACAAATGAGATGTGTATTCTGCAGTTGTTGAGTGTAGTCTTCCATAAATAGGTTATTCAAGTATTCAACATCTTTACTGATTTAGTGCTTATTCTCTCAGTTACTAAGCAAGGCATGTTAATTTCTCCAACTATGACTAAAGATGTGTCTATTTTTTTAGTTCTGAGACCTTTTTGCTTTACATATTTTGGGGCTATTCTATTTGCTGTAAGTTTAGGATTGTTATGCCTTCCTGTTGAATGACTTTTTCTATTAATACTCTTGGCTTAATATCTGTTATGTCAGATACTACATCTGATTCCGCATGTATGCAGTTTATATCAAACCATTGTTCTCTAGAGACTATTGACATGGTATACACCTTCTCTAAGAGGCAGACCAAATCAACTTTGATAACTTATTGATGAGTCATTTGCAAAAAATTATAAATTCCAGAGCAAAGTTCATTTGACTTCTAGCTTACCACTAGCTGGCTTTTAACATTATTCAGTTGAGAATAAAAACTCATTCTGAAAAGCCATATCATAATTAGAAAGTTAATTTGCTCACCCTCAAAATCACATAATGAATATCAATAGCAAATATAAATGACTTTTGTATAATCCTTAATTTTGAACACTTATCCCCTTGATTCCTTTATTAATACGGATACTTAAGAGTTGAATATATAAGAATGCTAAAGTAATCATAATCTTTACCTTTCTAAATATAGAGCCAATTATTAGAACCCATATTTGAGACAGCACCTATCATGTATTTGGAACCAGACATATCTGTGGTGGATTCAGTAAAGAATGTACTGAACATTTGCAATAGGTGGGATTGGACCACCTTTGAGGACTAAATCATTGGAAAGATAGGTGAAGTCATTTACAAAGAGTACTATCTGGGTGCTCAGAGTTTATATTTTTCATTGCTATTAATTCTCATTACAAATGTTTGCCTGGCTGAGTGCCAAACCTGCCTAGAGGTCAAGCTACTACCCAAACATTGGAGAGGAAACTTAGCTTAGGGAATCTCCAACTAGCAGGTCAGTGGTCATCAAAGTTTTATTTGGTATAATTTTAAGCCAATTGCTTTAGTCAAGCCATCAGTGGCCAGAGAGGATGTCAGAAAAATTGACAGTGTCTTTCCTTTCCCTGATGTGTTCAAAGACTAAGGCCTTACATTCATCATTTTTTTTCTATTTCAAAATATTAAGGGGGTGTGAATGTTTTTATTACATGGATACATCGTATAATGCTGAAGTCAGGGCTTTTAGTGAACCTGTCTCCAGAATACTGTTCCTTGTACCTGATAGGTAAGGAACAGGTACCTTACCTTACCCCCTTCTCACCCTACCCCCTTCTTGGTTTCCAATGTCCTTTACATCTCTTTGTGTCTGTGTGTGCCCATTGTTTATTTTCCACTTACTGGTGAGAACATGTGGTGATTGTTTTTCTATTCCTGAGATACTTCACTTAGGATAATGGTTTCCAGCTCCATCCAAGTCACTGCAACAGACATTATTCATTCCTTTTTATGGCTGAGTAGCACTCCATGGTGTGTGTGTGTGTGTGTGTGTGTGTGTGTGTGTGTGTGCGTGAGCAAGCACATCACATCTTCTTTATCCACTCATCAATTGGTGACACTTAGGCTCATTCCATATCTTTGCAATTATGAATTTTGCTGTGATAAACATACAAGTGGAGGTGTCTTTTTGAAAAAAAATAAAAAGACTTTTCCTTTGGGTAGATATCCAGTAGAGTGGGATTGCTGGACTGCATGGTAGGTCTTTTATTTCTTTGAGGAATCTCCATACTGTTTTTCACAGAGGTTGTACTAATTTGCAGTCCCACTAACAGTGTTTAGGCTTTCATTTTTCTATGCATCCATGCAAGAAACTATTGTTTTCTGATATTTTTAATAATGACCATTCTGATGGGTAAAGTGATTTAATTTTAATTTCCATTGTGATTTTAATTTCCATTTCCCTGATGATTAGTGATGGTGAACATTTTTCATAGTTTGTTGGCCATTTATATATCTTCATCTTTTTTCAGAGATTTCTATTTCTGTATTTCTTCTCCAGATACATAGTCACCAAGTCCTCTACCTTATAAATTTTAAAACCACAAGGAAAATTAAAAACAGCTCCCATTCACAGAAATGTTAGGGAACTCTAGCTTAGATGGTGATGGGGAAAAAGATGTCACTCCCTTAAAATATTCATTGAATGCTGAGACCCTGGTGCCACTATTTTTGTTTCCACTTCTGAAAAATTCAGAGACTTTTGAGCACCGTTAGCCTTATTGATGGGACTGTCTTTAAACCTATAATCCTCATTAAATAGCAGCTTTGGATGGAAAGATCTATTAGGAGAATGAAGCCTCCATATAATCCCCTTTCTAAAAAAGGTGGGTTTCAAAATATACAGCAAGTATGGTCATTAAATTAACTTTCCATCTAAGCACTCAAAGGTAATAAAGATCAATTTTTTTCAATGCATACAGAACCTAGAAGTGAGATTGAATCTTTCTTATGCGTGCATTCATTTGCATTCTTATTAACTCAACAAAATCTTATGGAAATTTTAGTATATGACCAGGTTGGGAAACAGAGCTGCTCCTATTCCATCATACATGCATGTTGTCTGTGCAACGATATCAAGGTAAATTATTTGGGTTTATAAAGGGCCCATTTCCACAATGACTTATTAAGAATCTCTGAGGTTGGACTCCAGCAGTCGTGGCTGTGACAGAAACATGAAACTCCAGAGTCTTGTTCCCACTTTAATGGTTTTCTAAAATTTCCACACAGTAACCTGCTTTTCTAGTCTTTAAAATGAAAGAATTACTTGCCAAGTTGCATGATTATGGGACTGCAGAGAGGTGCATGGGACAAGTTATTAAAACTGTGTTTATGTTCGAGAAAATTTTTCTTCCAAATCATTGTTGTTTTGCCATGTCCTAAGGAAATTACACGTTCAAAGAATGCTGGCATTGAGCAAAAGAGAAGCTCACTCCTTGTTCTTCTATCAGGCCTTCTGCCCCCTGCAATTTACTACATTGTTTTCACTTTATAGAAATTGTGTCAGTCACACAAGAGTCTTCAGCATTCTTCCCCCAAATTGAGGGTCCAACCAACTTAAATTCTCTTTTCACACATTACTGTTTTTATTAACCTATTTCCACTCTTGCAACTTCTGTACTCCACATTCTTTCAGCAATTTCACTTGTATAAAAATCTTCGACCAATTTATACTTTTATGTTAGCCATTATTTATCGCATTGTTTCTTATTTATCCATTCAACAAATATTTGTTGAGCACCTACCATGTGGCAGGCATTGTTCTAAGTCCTGGAAGATGGTGAAAACCCAATCTTTTATGGTGTCTTGTTAATGATCCCAGCTAAATATCACTTGAACCCAACCACACTCATTTCTTTTGTCACCACCTTCCTTTAGTTATTATTCTTGCTAAACTACAACAGTGACCTCTAAACTGGACTCTTATCATCCATTGTGGTCCTCTGCTGATCTGTACTCCCCAATGCATGCAAGATGAACTTATCAGAGTTCAAATCTGATTATATTGCCTACCTCTCAGCTTGAAATTGTTTAATGACTTCCCATTGCTCCAAAATTAAGAAGAAAATATTTTAAAATGTAGCTGTAAAGATCTGCCTAATTCATCTTTGTCCCTCCAGTCTCAGCTTGCCGCCTTGCTCTCCCTATCCATGGTTTGCCACTCTTTCATACCATGTTTCCTCTCCTTGAGGAACTTTGAACATGCTGTTTCTAGTCCTTCAAATGTTCTTTCCATCCCTCCACCTATTAACTCTAACCTCAGCTCCATTGTCACAGACTTAAGGAAGTCTTCTAATAACTTTCCGATCAGGTCAAATCCTCACTTGTTGGCTTTCATAGCACTCTGTACTCCTTTTTTGTAATTCTTAATTCCTAATCTACAATTGTTTCTAGGATCATTTGATTAATATGTTTCCTTCATGAGATGGTGAATACAATGAGGAAAGAGACTAGGTCTAACCATGTTCTCTACTGTACTCCGAGGGTCTAGCACAGTCTTTGGCACTTAGTAGGCACTCCACACATACTCATCAATTAATGCATATTTCATACCATATGGGTTAGAATCTGAACCTTAAGGTAGTTCTTAATGTTGAGTGTGTGGATATGAGGAGGGCAGGTAGGTGTGGCCATCAGTGAGTATACAAGTCCTCTAAATTTGTATGCAAACTTTTTGTAATTACACATTTTGAGGGAAGGAGCCCATAGCTTTTACCACAATCTAAAAAGAGAAAGTGATTTTAAAAGGTTAATAAGTACTTGAGGGAGAATTTGGGATTTTATTTTTGTTTGTTTTATCACCCTTCAAGATTGAGCTACTCCCCAAACCTTTATTTTGTCAGTAACATGGCATGATATTTATGAAGGCCCAGAAGGACTGTGCTTAGTGATACATTAAGCAAATTCAGAAACAACAGGAGTTGCTATGAATTTAAATGAGAATTCAACTTGAGTTTGTTGCCTCGATTTTTTTTCTTTAAAGAGCAGAGACCTGGCCACAAACAGATGAAGATTAAATTTCAGAGAGAGGATGATGGATATAGCCTTATTGCTGAGGTTCAGTGGTCCAGTGGGGATTTGTGGTTATTGGAAGTTAATGCAGAGTGACAGATTGATGTGTAGAGTGGACATTTTTTTCTCACACAAACAAGTCTCTAATTAAAGCATTTTATGTTTATATAGTTGTCACATCTCATAATTTAAAATTAACCTAATTTAAAACAGCATTTAAGAAACTCTAATTAGACTGTTAATATTATGAATTTTCAAGTACTCATGTTCTCTTTTCCTGATTAAAATTAAAAAAAATTCCCCCACATCATCCTGCCAGCACCTGATCCTAGAGGTGAGTTAATTTAAGATAAGCAAATGATACAGATATTCTGTAGATGGGGAGGATCCTACATTCCTTACTCCATTTCTCACTCAAGTCAGGGAAAAACTTATTAATTTCCTCAAATAGTTTTGCTCATTTAATAAAATATAAGGGAGAGTTTAGTTTAAGAGATTCACAAATGTCAGTAGCTTTCCAAGAGTTGCTCATTTTAAAACTTGTCCTCCCCCAGAAGAAAAAGCAGGGGGAAACAGTAAACGCAACATTTAAAAAAATCAGAATAGATGTGTTTCAATATTATGTTTAAAATGAAAGTTGAAATAGATGTCTGTGTATATGGAGAAGATGGTCATATCTTTTTTCTTGATTACAGCATCCAAAAGAAATGCAGAGAGTTTGCAGTCAGTTTAATTTCCATCACTTTGACTGCAAACGTTGTGCCAATTAAAGATGCCTGGAGCTCTCAAGCTCAGAATGATTCCACCAGCACTTTTTCTTCAATTATTCTGAAGCACTAAATGTGAAAACAAATGTGTTAGATTACCACAGGGCTGGAAAAATTAGAGCTGGTAGAAAGAGGCAGCGACAAACCATGATAGACAAGACTTAGTAGTGTCACCTTCCTACAGGCACGCATTAATGCAAGAAAAGTTTTTCACATGGGAAGTGAATGGGAGGCATTCCCATCCCCTGTCTTCCTATCACTCAGCAGTTTCATTCTACAGTATAGACCCCAAAGAAACTCATGCTTGTTGATATACCACGTACATAACTGGTGATATGTATGAGATGGTTTATTGCAGCTCTGATCAGTAAAATTCCAGAAACAACCCAAATGTCCGACCATTAGAGACTGGTTGAATAAATGGAGAATGTTCATACAATAACATACAGTAGTCAGAACAAATAATTATTGGGTCACATGGTGACCCATAAATGTAGATGGATTGCTGAGGACCAGATGAACAAAAGATAAGATTTAGAAAATATGGATGAATTTTGATGATGTGCTGTTAGGTGAAAAAAGTAGGTCTCAACAGATCGTGATTGATATCCTTTTTATTACTTTGAAAATAACTCAGATGGATGCAAGGTAATGATGGATGTGGAATTGAGGAGGATGGTTACTTTGGGCAGGTATAGGGGTGACAGGAATTTGAGAGGAGAGACACATGATTACTTGCAGATTATCTACAAGAGTCTTGGCTTTTGTTTTAGGTGATGGCTTTGCAGGTGCTTATTAAATTATTAAAAATAATTAAAGATGTGGGCCATGCGTAAGCCAAAGATGAGTGTGAACTAAGAGAACCAGCTCGGGAGGAAAAATTTCAAATAGGACACTTCATGAGTATTCTGATGCTGAGACTGTGGAAAAATTGGGCAAAGGACTGGAAAGATTCTGTCAAGTTGCTATTAATTTTCCTTCATGAGAAAACAAATTGATTCATTTAAAGAAAATAAAACTTCCCCAAATTCAGTGGCTTAGGAAAAGAACAATGAGACTAGTTAAAAATATAAAGTTATTTTTTTCCCAGAAGAATAATAGAGAATAGAAACTGGAAGATGTCCACTCAATTCTTTAGGCTCAAAATCTCACGTCTTTTATGCAGCTTTTTCATTTTCTAACACTTATTATGAAGAACGTTAAACATATGCAAAGGTAGAATTGTATAATGTACCCCCATATGTACATATCTCTCAGATTTAACAATTATCATCTTATGAGCATATTGTAACTTTTCCACTCCTCCATGCCACTTTCCTGATTTTTTTTTTTGAAGCAAGTTCCAGATATGAGATTATTTTTACACATAAATATTTTAGAATGTATCTCTAAAAGATAAGGGCTCTTATTAAATATAATCACAATATCGTCATTTCACACCTCCCCAAAACAACAATAATTCCTTAATAGCATTGAATAACAGTTTCAATAGCATTGAAAACAGTGTTTGTTTATTCTTTGAGGTTTGTTTGAATTAGGACCCAAATAAGGCCTCTTAGTCTTTTTAATCTGAGAGTTTCTCCTTTATCTCTTTATTATTTGCACACTTATTTATATTTTGTTGAAGAAGCTATGTCCTTTGTCATGTAGTTTCCCAATGATGTGCCTATAGGGTCCATGTTGCATGGTGTAATAGGTTCTTTTGCCCTCTGTTACCTGAAAACTGGTAGTTCAACCTAGAGGTTTAATCAAATTCAGATTTGATTTCTTTGGCAAAACTGCTTCTTAGGTGGTGTCCTATACCTTCAGGGGAGCCATAATGTCTTGTTGTCCTTTCATAATGTTAGCAACTATTGATCATTAGTTAATTCATTAAGTAATGTAAAATAATGATATTCTAATTTGATCATTTCTTCTATGTTTATTAGTTGGAATAATTCTATAATGAGAAAATTTACCTCTGAGTATTGTATTGGCCACAATACAATTGGCCCATTTGTTTTGAAATGCAGTGATTCTGCTGTTCATTTCTAAACAACCTAAAACTTCACTAAAATGTAAGCTCAATGAAGGCAGAAAGTTTTGGCCATTGTTCATAGAGAATCCTCGACACCTAGAACAGGGCCTGGCACTTAGTGGGAACTCAGTAAATATTTCTAGAATGAATTCAGTTCATTTCCTTTTTATTCCAGAAGTTAAGTAGAAGAGTACTTCTATATTTCTAGGACAATTTCTAGGAATTTTTAAAAAATAATCTTTTGCTCCCCCCCCATGAATTTTTTTTTCCGTTTTGGACTAATCTATGGACTACTTTTACTATTGTTACATGAGTATTTGGGGGAAAAAGATTATTTATCATAGCCAGCTATGTATGTATGACCTACCATCTGTGGCTTCAGTGACTATAAGGGTAGAGTCTAGTGGCCAAAGAAGCAAAGTACCCTCCCCAAATGGCATTTGCTTAGGGAGCCACATTCCTCAGAATAGGATTGTCCTACTCTATTTTAACAAGTCATTACCCAGCAACCCACTGGCCTTTGCTTCTCTCCACACTTCTCCACCCTCATTCTATCCTCAGTTAATACTATGTTAATCTGCATTCTTTGAAATTCTTACCACTAATTGAAGTGTCAAATATATTTATTTGTGTAACTCTTAATTAACTGTTTCCCCACTGAAATGTAAGCACAGTGAGACTTCGGACTTTGTCTATTTTGTACTCTGACCTCATCAATGCTTGGCAGATGGAGAACTTGATAAATGACTGTAGGACTAGCTGTCCCCTAAGAATGACCATCATATGGCAACAGGGTCCCTGAGATCTCCCACTGGGCAAGGCACAGGCCATTGACTCCCATGAGATTGGCATGGGTGAGGATGGAATGGATTTGGGGGTGTTTTTTACCTGTCAAAGTTCTTATGGGTGAGTGGAAGCTTTCCTTAGGAGTTTAGTTGAAAGAGGAAGAATGACATCTGCAGTTAGCCCATGAGCCTTTGAACAGTCGTCTACCTGTCATCTGTCTTTTCATTTACATAAGAAGCTAAACTTTTTATGTATAAAGTGAAGCTATGAGAGCCGGACTAGTTGTTAGTATCATATATATCAGAGGCATGGTGATGACAGGCAACATTCCATACCTGTCTTTGATTACTTGGGTTAGCTTAACCTCAATTAAGGAAATGAAGCATTCACCTGATGAATTCAAGGTGCACAGATGGAGCTCACACAGCTGTCTGGGATGCCAGGTGGAGGGAGAGAATTTAGACCCAAGTGAGAGCAACATCTTCTCAGTTAGCAAATGTGCCATCTGCTCCTCCATGATTGTGTTTAAATGGAGGCACCTTAACCCTTTCAGGGAATGGCTTTCTAGGACAGCCACTGATATTCAAGGGGCCTGAAGGAGTGTGAACGGATCGAAAGGGAGCAGTTGCCCCCTACCCACTGACAAGAACGGGAAAAGAACACAGAGCAGTGTGTGCATATGGAACAAAGCAAGGCTTAGTTGACACCTGTGATGAAGCCAGTATGAATTGTATCATTTTCAGATGGGAGGCTTCAGCAGCTAAGCCAAGGACTTGGTGTATGTGATGCAAAACAGAATGCTGTGGAGAAAGGGAAAAATCACCAGGTGGTTTCAGTTAACTCCAGAGACTCTTAATGAACAAATAAATGGTGGTCCAATTTCCATTTTTGTCTGTTGCTATGTGTTGCTGCTCAGCTATTTGGAGTGGAATTTTCCACCTGAGCCAATAGATTAGCACATGTTTATGCAGCTAATCCATTTTGCTTTTATGTGTCACCTGCTATTCCATTCAACAAACTGTTTGAGTATCTAAATAAAACTTTGTGCTAGGTACTAGTAAGGATACAAAGACAAATAAGATAAAGTTCTCATTTATCACATGTTTAGCCTAGTGGAGGATTCGGACACATGCATCAGTAATTCTAACACACAGTGGGATTATGGCAAATCCCACAGGAGCAGATTCTCTTTGCATGCTTTGGGGTTGTCTGAATTTGAGCTGAAGAGTAAGTTGCAAACACCATCCTTTTGTGATTTAACTTATTCCCGCCACCCCATAGTAAATTGTTTACCAAGGTTCAACTTATCTAACTCTCAATTTCCCTGATTTTGGATGAGGAAACTGGACAACAAATTTACCAGCTGCCCACCTGATATAGGTTAGGGTAGGGATGATCTCAATGACTGATGTCCAAGGTTCTAGAGGCAAATTAGTCTCAGAAACGTACAGCCTCAAGCCTGCTCTGGGCCCTGCCCATATGGCTAAGACTCAGGCAATCGGGTTCACTAAAGGGGCTGCTGGATATTGTATCATCTAAGAGAACTTAGTAAATACAGTCCCTTTGACCTCCTGAATCAGAATAGATTTAGTTCTGCTATAATGCTTGTTTTGAAAATGTGAATTTATTTCAATGCAATTGATATATTAGGCAACAATTGGAGCATAATGCAAATTTCATGTTTATGTACTATTTTGTCCATGAAAAATACCAGGTGAATGAAGGAAATACATATAGCTGAACTGAACTGTGTAGGAAGATGACACACACATCCTCAACACCCCCAAACATATACCAGCTACCTTAGTTTACTGTGTGTGTGATGAGCCACATCTATCCGTGCCTGGTCTTATACCTTCCTATGCAATTTCAGAGAACTCTCCTTCTGCCACTTCACTATAACTCACAAGCTGCAACCCTTCAAATAAAAGCCGAATTCAGATCTTTCTCAAGGTAAATTGCCATATTTATTATAGTATTTCTTGAGCATTTAACAAGTGAAAAACTGCACTACCATTTTCATTAAGGTCTTACCTTTATTGTGTGTGTTACCGATGAAATTTTGTGCCCTTAATTCTGTTTCCCTATGAGCTCTGTAGTTTTTGTTACATGATGGCACAGTGAATTTAGGAATGCATCTGTCAATGTTATAGAACTGACTGTATCTGGTGATGGATTCTGGGGAGCTCCCTAGATGATGCCAGTGCACTGGGTCAAAGTGTTTAGGAACCACCGAAGCCCATGCAACTGCTCTAGCCACTTTCTGTCTTTTTGCTAGAAACTACAGATATATACCTCTTGCTTGTTCTGTGCCAAGAAACACCAGTGTAAACAACTGGTCATTCTGGAATCTTCTACACACCAACTTAATGTATTGTTGGCTACTCAGTCCCATAGGAACACTAATTTTATCATGACCATTCTCTAGACACTACTTTCCTGCTTGCATGGAGACCCAAAATTTCATTTTCCCTTCCTTTTGTACACCAGGGGCTAAAAGTCTAGAAATTAAAGGATCCCAGTTAGTTTCTGCAAATGAGAGTAGCTTTGGTGAGGTCTGGAGGGCAGATGGGAGGGACGAGCCATTTTCTTCCAGCACCAGCTGTGAGAAGGCATGTGGGTGTCCGTAGATGGCAGACATGGGGTTTTGTGAGTAGGTTCTGGGGCCCTCCTGGGAGTCATTCACTTCAGGACTGCAGACAGCTGACATCATCAGTAGTAGCTTCTAGCTGCTTCTAGGCACCCGTCTGAGGACCAACTATGGGGGCAGCAGGCAGCTGAAATTATTAGTGGGAGCTACCCTCTGGTTCCTAATTTCCTGAAAACCAGAGTTTTCTGACCATCACTCCTGCAGCCTTCCTGCTGCCGTGTAAGCCTTCAATTTCTTGGGTTTAGTCTCTTCTTAATCAAGGTACCTAGAGTGGCTTCTGTTTTTCTGAACAGGCCCTGATTGAATCATTTTATTATCTTGTATCATGTTATAGAGATTCAGTTACTTACAAAAAGATCAATAAAGTTCATGCCATCATGGTCAAAATTATCACCCTTCAACTCTAATTATGAAGCCACTGCTGTCTCTTTTTCTGCTATGTAAAAATATTTATCATACCCAATCCACTCAGGCCTTGAGGGCAAATGACTTAGAAGACTAAGTCTTTTTGGAAGAAGGGGATATTCTGAATATTACTTGTCTGATTTGGAAGAACCCAGTGTACATGTTTGTTGAATTCTAGCTGTAAATGAGAGCCTTATTGGTCAAAATTGCAAATTAAGAAGACAGTACTCTGGGTTTGGGAATTTGGTTGGTTCAACTACTTAGAATCTTCTGGCTTCTCCTTGGCTTTGCTGAATCTTGCCCTTGAATGTTGTGAACATGCCATTTCCATCTCTTGGTCATTTCTAGAGTGTTTTGGTCAGAGTAGGTTAGACTGTGTTGTGGTAACAAACAACTCCACAATCTCAGGAACTTACAAGGTTTGTTTTTTTCACCTGTTCCTGGTCTACTGCCTGGGTGGCTCTGCTGGGTAACATTCCTTTAGGCTCTTTACATGGAGTGACAATGCCACTCTCAGACCTGGGGCTTCTACTGTCACCAAGGAAAGGGTGAGAGGGCCACAGGATCACACAGGAGGTTTGTTTTTCAGGGCTGCTTGTGGCAAATATCACTGCAACCTATTTTATGTTGGCTAGAACCCAGTCATCAGATTCCCTGTTCCATTTTGGTCTCCAATTCAAAACCTGGCCATATTTTGAACATTTTTTGCTCCCCAAAGAGTTCTTTTACTCATGTTGTTTTCTTTATCTAGATCAACTGCACCTTCATTTTTCTTATTTAAATGATGTCAGCATGAATACACACCATAAGCCTGTTTAATCCTACTGATTATAACAATCAGTGATTTAGATCCTTTGATCATCTTAATTGTATTGTGGGAATAAGTAGTCTGACTTACTCTTCTTTAATGAAGCATTTTCTCATCATCCTGGCCTCAATAATCTCCTTTGCCTCTCCAGAAAACTAGTGTCTATAGTCCTTTCTGGTGGTTCTCAAACTTTAGTGTGCAGCAGAATCACCTGAAAGACTTATGAAAACAGTGATTGCTGACCCCATCCCAGAGTTTTGGATTATTTGGTTTAAGGTGGGGAGGGGGTTCTGAGAATGTGCCTATCTAACAAGTTCCCAGGTGATACCAATGCTGTTGGTCTGGGGAGGACACTTTGAGAACCACTGGTGTCTACCAAATAGCTTACCATAGAGTTTGGTGTCATCTTCAATCATTTGCTCTTTTGTCATATCCAAATCAATATGCTCTAAATACCTACTGTGTGCCAGGTCTTCAGCTCCCTGATATTGGAGGTCATTAGTTATATTTGAAGGGCATAGTTTTTATTTTTTTTAATCCTTTTTCATGTTAGTAGGTAATTAGCACATATTTATTAATTGGTGTTCACTAATACAACTGTCTTCTACTGTTTTGTTTTTACTTAAAACAACTGTCAGAATGAACATAGAGTATGTGCAAATATGGCGATTTTGACTAATTATGAAAATCTGTGATGGACTCTTTTGACTTCTCCGATTGTCTTGTGGGAATAGACAGTCTTACTCTGTTGTTATCATCATTCTCAAGCAATTTAATAAACATGGAATGCAAATTATTCAATTTCATGTCCTTGGTTATCCTAAAAGATATTGCAAAACATTAGGGGTGATTAGACTTGGCTCTTAATTAAAAGACATTTTGACTTTCCATAGATATTAATGGAAGTGAACTGAAAATCCTCTAGACTACATTTCAATAACTAGATAAAGAGGCTCAGAGATTTTAATTTTGCCCTAATGCTTCCTGCCCAAAGGTGAATTTTACTCAAGAGTATTGATCCTGTTTTATTTTAATGTTCAGTATGTTTGCCATGGGATATTTTGGCTCCATAAAGGGCCAATGAGTTGGAAGTCATGTAAAGTTCTATACCAATATCAACCACCCAGAAACTATTTTTGTTCTGATAACATTTACAGTTCGGATTCAGCTTCCTGAAATATAAAATAAATGATACTTTTCTCTTATAATTTAAAAGTTGGGGATAATTTCATTTCAATTTAAAAAATCAAATTTTATTTGCACTATAGATAGAAATTATACATAATAGGAATTTTGAGACCTAAAAATTATTGTAAATTTCTTTGAAAACATTTTTGAGGTGAAGCAAAAAACTTTTCATATTTACACAATATAACCACTCTACTCTTACTCATTTTTTCTCTCACCAAGTTTTTTTTTTTTTCTTTCATGTTTAACATATTTAAACAGATTTCTGGCCAAAATTCCAAAAGAATGTCCAAAGTTGCTGAGAACATTCCAGGAGAAGAAACTTTCTATTTAATTTCATTCCACTTTAGTTCAAGCTCTGTGGAGGAACAGCCTCTGGCTCTTTCTTCAGTACTGTAATTTTTCCTTCAAATTGGGCCTGCTTTTTGATCTTTTAGAGTTCTACGAGGAAATAAATATGCATGTAGATAAAAGGGAACATACGAATAAAATATATTTAGACTTTCTAAGACCTTTGGCAATATTTGCATAAAAAACTTATTAAAAGTTGAGTCACTGTAGCATTGCCTGTATTATTTTATCAAGAGTGGCAGCAAGTTTAAAGTATAGAAAGAAAGTAGAGTAATAAGGGGGGTATTTCTCTGAGAGAAAAAAAATGATAATTCATAGGAATTAATTCTAGGATAAATTAGAGGGTAATGATCTCCAAACTCAATGGGAAAGCTTTGAAAAGTATACCTTGCTCTTCCAGATTCCAAGTTGGTTTGGGTATTTTGAGGCTACATGAATGCTCAGAATATTGACAGATGAGTATGTGTGGATACTTATAAGGGAATATATTTTGGAATGAATTTCTGTATCTCATTTTGAGGAAATCCTTGGTTAAACAAAATTAAACTGGGGTCTACATTGTGGAACATTGTGAATGTGTGAAGAGAGGGTGGAGTATATAATGTTTCCCAAATTTATTTGATCATGAAATCTTTTTGCCCATGAGCCCTTTTAATAATTCATGAGACACTAGCAATCCGTGGGTCACGGTTTTAGAAATGCTGATCTAAGTTATCATTACTGGGACTATCATGATTCTTAGGTGTCATTATAGTATGTTAATTAAAATAATGGTCCCGAACGTTGAATGATCATCTAGTGTCGAGAACTCTCAAAAAGAATATTAAAAATGTGGTAAAATTTGTTATCCATTATTACGAAAAATCATGTTTTTTCCCCACCTACTATATAAGGCTAGACTTCTTCTATCTAATAGCAATTCTATCCCTAGATTTAGTCTTTTTTTTTTAGTAAGAACTTTGGTTCTTCAATTTTTTTCTTTCTTTCCTTAATCATTAATCTTGTGCTCCTAGAAGATTATTATCATCATCATCTACCTTGAGCATAGTGGAAAAGTCTGTCCTTGATACAGAACATCCTCTGTATTCTTTTCTTCTCTCCCTCTTTTCATTGTCACCACTTGTCTGCACAAGCTGATTCAGCTTTCTCACCTCCTACTCACACTGCACTCTGGCTTACACCCCAATCTCTCTATTGAAACTACTTTGTTCAAAGTTACCAGTGACCAAAAGGATCATGTAATTTATTGTCCATGAACTACTGAGAGTGAAAAGAGTCACTACTAATAATCCTGCAAGGATAACAGGTATTACATGTACTGCTCCAGGCATAACCAGGTTAAGGATGGTCACTCTACCAATGACATCTTTAGTCCTAGAGCCCATAGATAATTTTCAGCTCTCCTTTTACTTTATCATTTATCAGGATGAAATATAGTTGACATTTCCTTCACTGGTGTGTCATTTTCTACTCTTAATTCTATGATAAGATACTCTGACTGGTTTCCTTCTACCTCTCACCACTCCTGCTCAGTCTCCTTTGCCTGCTTCTCCTTTTCTACTTGACCTAAATACTAGGGTTATTTAGGGCTTCATCCTACATCGTGTTTTCTTCCTTCTCTTTCTTTTTAGGAGAGTTCAGCAAATTCCATAGGCATGCATGTCAATATTTTCTAGATGATTAAATGCCCCAAATTTTATCTGAAGTCCAGACATTCCCTTTGAGATGCAGGCTTGTATATCCAGCAGCCTTTTTGATGTCTCCATGTAGATTTTTCATAGGTATCTTAAACTAGGTCCTGAACTCTGAATTTTTATTCCAAATATGTTCCTCACTAAGTTTTTACCTCTTAAAAAAGACAGATTATTCCATTTCTTGAGGTAGAAATCCAGAAATCACTCTCAATTCTTTCCTCTCCTTAAATCCCCTGCTCCCCTAGCCCATACTTTTCTATTCATTTGTGTGTTCTAGCATAGAAACAAGCATACAACTCCTAATATATTTTGCCAGAATCCAGCCACTTCTCTTCATCTCTGTTAGCACCACCTTGGCCCAAGTCCCTGTCTCTGCAGCGCTCCCACAACTTGTCTCCTGATTCCACTTGGTCATTCTCCTTTCACTGTCCATTAGTAGCCAGAATAAACACTCCAAAAAATTGAATCAAACCACATTCTCTCTTGCCTAAAACACTCAGAGTTGTCCCACTCCACTTGAAATAAATCCCTGACCATGCCAGATGAGGCCTGGAGGGATCTGAATTTCGCCTCTACCTTCAGCTTCATATTTAGGCCATTTCCCTTGGGCTCACCAAATTATTTCTGGAAAAACAGAATGAGTCACTACATCTTGCTAGGATGAAACTCAATAAAGAATGACAAAACTGGATAAAGCAGAATAAACAGAAATACTGGGAAATTACCCATATTTTAGGTTGGGATCCCCAGAAGTGGATCCTAAAAACAAGAATATCTGTGCAAATAGATTATTTATAGGATTATCCCAAGAAGCATTAGAAAAGGAATAGAGAAATGAGACACAGAAGGAAGGGAGCCAGTAAAGGGTATATTAGCAAGCAGTATTGCTCTGGGTAACTGGGCCTATATCCCAAAAAGAATCTTTGAGAGTCAGTATAGAACCACATTTCAGCATTATCCCAAATAAAGAGTAAGGGTGATGGTGTATTTATTCACTAGTGCCCATCAATCATTTATTGAGGGCTACTCCCAGGGATGTTAATTCCCTGAAACATCTTGTTGGCCTTGCAGAAAGTCTTCTGTTGCAGGCACTTGCCCTTGGAAGCCTGCATTAGGTATACACGGAACTGTGAGTGCAGAGGAAGGGTGGGTGGGAATAAACATCTGCTACAGCCAAGCATCAGAATAAGGCTGGATAATTTGGTGTGAATGACTTTGAACTTCTAGCATTAGTCAACTTATCTGCTCAGAAACCGAGCCACTTCTGTGTCAAAACATGATCTGGCCAAAGAGGATCAGTGAATACATCTAAGGATTTGAAAAATCCTAAAATTCCTAAACTTGCTTGGATATCATTGCATAAGGCACCTGACCACAACATGGTAAATCCTTTTGGAAAGAATTCAAAGAGTTGAGGACTAAATTAAGTCAACATGGTTTCTAGTGTTCTATAAGTGCTCTTAGGCTTCTAAAACTTGCTGCATGACCTAACTTTCAATTTGCCCTCTCTAGACCTCAGTTTCCCAGTTACAAAAAGAGGAAACATTAGATAATGTTTAATTTTTTTTTTCCTGTTCTGACATTTTAAGCTTATGAAACTTGGAGTAAGGTGAAACAGAACTCACAGTTATTTAGGTACTGTGATAGTTCATTCTCTGTTTCAACTTGACTGGATCAGGGATGCCCAGATATCTGGTTAGACATCATTTCTGGGTTTCTGTGTGTGTCTGCAAGGATGTTTCTGGATGAGATTAGCATTAGAATCCGTGGACTCAGTAAAGTCAACTGCCCTCCCCAATGGGGGTGGGCACTATCCCATCTGTTGAGGGACTGAATAGAAGAAAAGGTGGAGGAGGAAGAATTTACCCCTTTTTCTTCTTCCCTGTCTACTTGAGCTGCTACATTGGCTTCCTCCTGCCCTTCCAGTAGGATTTTTAACATTGGCTCCCCTGGTTCTCAGGTCTTCAGAATCAGACTGAATTGTGCAACCAGTTTTCCAGGGTCTCCAGCTGGCAGAGGGAAGATCATGGGACTTCTCAGCCTTCATAATCTTTATAATCAATCTCCATATGTACAAGGGTATATCTGTCCTATGGGTTTGGTTTCTTTAGAGACTCCCTGACTAATACAGGTACTAAATGGGACTGTAACCAGGCCAATTTCCCCAGAGAACTTTCAATTTCTGAAGATCCCACTGGTATCTCTCAGTAGATCTACTGCCAGCTGTGTCATTTCCCATCTCCTTGTGTTGTCTCTTGCTAGCATCCATTTCATCAGCAGTATTGATTTTCTACAGTCATACTTGACTACGGCCTGACAGCTGGGAATGAATGAGGTTACCTCAAGACAGGTAGAGTGAATCTGAGTAGCTATAAAATATATTTAAGTGCAATAAAAACCTTTGTTAAATCAGCTTCTCTTTCCTTCACTTAATAATCTTATATCTTTTGTTTTTATATTTCGAAGAAAAACCTAATTCAACTGCAGAAGGATATTTTTCCTTCTCTGCATGATACACTGATACATTTTCAGGTGCTTCTTAAATCATAGGTCTCTCAAAGACATTTTCTTGGGGTTCTAGTAACAAGGTATAAAAATCTGTTATGACTGATTTAAGCAGCAAAGAGATTATTAAAAATAGATTGGGGGGCCGGGCACGGTGGCTCACGCCTGCAATTCTAACACTCTGGGAGGCCGAGGCAGGTGGATTGCTCGAGGTCAGGAGTTCAAAACCAGCCTCAACAAGAGCGAGACCCCATCTCTACTATAAATAGAAAGAAATTAATTGTCCAACTAATATATATAGAAAATATTGGCCGGCCATGGTGGTGCATGCCTGTAGTCCCGGGCACTCAGGAGGCTGAGGCTGAAGGATTGCTTGAGCCCAGGAGTTTGAAGTTGCTGTGAGCTAGGCTGATGCCACGGCACTCGATCTAGCCTAGACAACAAAGCAAGAGTCTGTCTCAAAAATAGATTGGGGGGGCTGAAAGAATTGCTGAAATAGCTGGGGAACCAGACTCAGGGCTACTTAGCCAGAGACAATGTCCCCTGCCCCCTGCCCCTTCACATTGCTGGTCTAGTGAAGACAGACATCAGAGTGTCACTGCTGAGCACTGGTCCCCACAGCTTGCACTGCTAGTGGCCTGCTTTTAAGTACTGGATGTAGCCACTACAGGCCCTGGTACCTAGGTGTAGTTGCCATCATTGCCTCAACCTATTGTTAGAAAAGATTGTGCATAGTCACCTGTTTCCAATTACTGGTCTGGAGCAAGTGCTCTGCTTTGACTAGGGACGCCTAGGTCATCTACTCATGCTCTACTGCAAAGGAGTCTGGAAAAATGGTATCTTGCCACTTCAGCTTCTAAAAGGGGAGGTGGGCTTTGCCTTCCACTGAGCCTCATTATGTGAAATTTTCCAAACATAGGAAGGAATTAAGATGCTGTAAAGGTGATACAATATTCTGAATGTTCAGGAAAATGTTCAGAAAGAATGACGAACATCCACCTCAGTCTGTTTTGAGCGTCCCTCCCATTCCACAGTGTATCAGCAGCCACTTGCAATGAAGCGAGAGACTTTCTGCCATCAAATTTTATTCTCTTTTCATGCATTCATCAGAATGGCAGAAGCATTCGTTTTGAGGAGAAACTAATTTTCCATTTTGTCTATTTTGAAAATTGTTTTTACAATGTTAGGTAAATCAAAATAAGCACCTGCCTTTTTTTTTTTTTATAAAACTGAAATCCAGTGTGAATTAAGATGCAATCTTTGCACTTATGACCTCAAATATTGAATTCATTAAGGGGACATTGTGAATGATTAAGCAATTATATCACTTAAAACCTGACAAGGAAAATCCTTTTTTTGTGCTTATGGGATTTGGGGTCACTGAAAAAATATCACCAAGACTATCCTTTGGCAAAATTGTGGAGCAGGGACAGTTTTAGGGCCCTCATTTTCCATTTCATTCATCTCTATGATAATTATTCTCAGGAAATGATTTCATAAAACTTAATTTATACTAAGTAGTCATTTATATAAATGACTGTTAAAGCCTAATGGTTACCTTTTTGTATTTTATCTTTGATTCTTTCCTTAAAGGAGCACCTGATGTTATAAGGACTCATCATTAGATCTTGACAATTATGGCTGTTATCTGTAGGCACTGATGGAAGTGAACTCAGTGTATCGAACTTATAACAATAGCTATGATTTTAAAAAATTCTTATAACATTTCAAGTATCTTTCATAGTAATGTATTATAATCCACATTTTATGGGTGAAGAAACCAAGTCTTGGTGAGATTAGAAAACTTGTTCCAGGGCACTATGTCAAAATATCTATGACCTAATCAGAGATGTCCTAGAATCTATGAGTATGTTACATGGCAAGGGGGAATTAAGGTTGCACATGGAATTAAGGTTGCTAATCAACAGATCTTAAAGTAGAGAGACTATCCCGTGTTGTCTGGGTAAGCCCAATATAGTCAGAAGGGCCCCTTAAAGTGAAAGAGGGAGGCAGAAGGGGAAGTTTAGAGAAAGAGAGGGGTTTGAAGATGTTATATGGCTGGATTTGAAGATAGAAGAAGGAGCTATGGCTCCTGTACTAGAGAAAGCAGGTGGCTTCTGGAAGTTGGAAGAGGCAAGGAAATTATAGTCATCCCTAAAAACTCCAGAAGGAAGCAGTCCTGCTGACACATTGATTTTAACCGATTTGGACTTCTGACCTCAAGAACTGAAAGATGATAAATATGTTGTTGTAAGCCACTAAATGTGTGGCAGTTTGTTATAGCAGCAATAGGAAACCAATAAAGCCATACAATCAGATGTTAAAGTCAGGATTCCAAGTCCAAATCCTGAATTTTCCCAGTGTAGTTCAAAGGCAAATATCTAACAGACACAGTAAAACGTGGCTCTCATTTAGATAAGAAGGCAGTAGATGAGGCCAAGAACAAGGCGGAAGGGATCTTAGGAGGGTAATGAATGAAAATCATAATGAGATTACTGGGGTATTATTAGAAGATGGTTTTAAAGATATTACAGGGCCCAGAAATCCTGGCATAACTGAGTCCTGACTTTGACCTCTCTTCCCAGGCAGTGAGCCAAGAGCCAAAGTAGGCAGCAGTGCACTACTGTTATTGAGAGTGTAAGCCAGTCTGGATGGCAGAGGTAGAACTTCTCTCTCTCTCTCTCTCTCTCTCTTTCTCTCTCTCTCTCTCTCTCTTTCTCTCTCTCTCTCTTTTTAAATTCAGCCAGCTTTAATTCTTGCTCCAGTTCGGGTATACAGGTAATTTATCTTTTAGTCTTTTAGTTTTGTCTTTGATTTTTCTATAATTTCACTGTATAGAGTTTTGTTGGACTTCATGAAATCATTGATGTATGAATAGTTTATCAGTTTGGAGAAATATATTATTTCTTCAAATATTGCTCCCTTCTTGTCTTTCCTTCTGAGACTCAAATTAAACTAGGGATATATCTTTTCATTACACCCACTATATCTCTGCCTTCTCATGATTTTACTTTTTTTTCTTCTTTTGTCTTTCTAGCTTTTATCATGAATAGTCTCCTTTGATCTATTTTAAAGTTGACCAGTTTTCTCCTTTCTTGTGTCTTACCTCATGTTAAGCTCATCCGGTTCCTTTTGTCTATTGATCCTTTCCACTATGCAAATTCAAGAAGGTTCTTTTGCAACTCTGTAATGTTGCTTATACAGCTTCCAATTTCTCATTGAAATTTTTAAGTTTGTCCTTTACGAGCATAATAAGCACAGCGTTGTTTACAGTTTGAATCTGATGATTTCAATCGTTAGATTTTCAGTGGACTATTTCTTTTGTTCATTGTTTCTGTTGATTCTGATTCATGTTGTTTTGTCCAGAGAGGAGAAATCCTTTGATTGTTTCCTCGACGTACATTTGAGAAATTATTAACATAAATTTGATACCTAGAGTGATGTTGACTTTCTTCAGAGGGAATTTTCTATCGCCGATGCCAGGAATTTGAGGTTCATGGTCCTTAGCAAGGTTAAGTTTCTCTGGGTCACCAAACAATCCCATGTATCTTCTAAATACATAATTCCATTTGAGAGTGGAGATTTTAGGGGTCCAAATCCTAAGGGATTTTGTGTTAGGGTTTCTGTCTTGGCAGGATTTGAATTGAGATTCCTTTTTCATTCCTAGGGTTAGTCAACCTGTGTCGCGCCCGCCTCGGCAGCAAGGAAGACGCGGCAACCGGAGTTCTTCTGACCGTGCTTTAATGGGATTCCCTTTAAACTTGCATGCTACGGAAGACCCTGAGCACAAGCTCTCACACACTTATATACTCTAAGGAAGGAGGGAAGTGATGGGGATAGGTTAAAAGCGCGCGAGGGTTATTACTGATAGGCCAAGCTAAGATCCTTCATATGCATACTTGATGAGACAGGAAAAGCCCCTACACCTGCGCGGTTCACCCTGTTTATCAGTCCTGTAGTATCGGCGTGACCAGGAAGCCGGCGCCATCTTGCAATGGCGTTAACACCGCGCCCCACAAACCTGCTTACCTTGCAGCTGATTTCCAAAGCCTCAAGGCACAAGAAAGAGACTCTAAGGGGGGATGGAGGGCAAGGACAGTGATATACTGCACTAGTACTATAGATTTACCAGTACTAGAGAACTGGGACTCCAGTACCGTCCCCTTTACCTCTCACCATTTAACAAATATTATTCCGTGTCTGCTCTTGCTTTTCTGCATGAATATATGTCTTGGGCCAGAAAGGTTCAGGCTTTTTTCCTTGAGTGACAATCCTCTCTTGATTTAGATTAGTTATTTTATCCCTATCTGTTAGATATTTTATGCTTTCTAGTTCTAGCTTTTGAATTTTATCTAGCTTTTTTTTTTTTTTTTTTTGTGAGACAGAGTCTCACTTTGTTGCCCAGGCTAGAGTGAGTGCCGTGGCATCAGCCTGGCTCACAGCAACCTCAATCTCCGGGGCTCAGCGATCCTACTGCCTCAGCCTCCCGAGTAGCTGGGACTACAGGCATGCGCCACCATGCCCGGCTAATTTTTTGTATATATATTTTTAGTTGGTCAATTAATTTATTTCTAATTTTTTGGTAGAGACGGGGTCTCGCTCAGGCTGGTTTCGAACTCCTGACCTTGAGCAATCCACCCACCTCGGCCTCCCAGAGTGCTAGGATTACAGGCGTGAGCCACCACGCCCGGCCTTATCTAGCTTTTTAAAATGCTTTATTTTAAATTGTGCTACACAATACACATAAAATGGAATTTATCACCTTAACTATCTGTAAGTGTGCAGTTCAGTAGTGTTAAATACTTTCACATTGTTGTGAAAACCAATCTCTAGAACTCTTAGTCTCTAGAACTCTTTTAATCTATTTTTTAAAGAGATAGGATCTTGCTATGTTTGCCCAGGCTGGTCTCAAATTCTTAGGCTCTAACAATCCTCCTGCCTCAGCCTCCTGAGTAGCTGGGATACAGGCATGTGCCACCACATCTTTTAGTCTTGCAAAATTGAAACTCTATACCCGTTAAACAATAACCCTCCTTTTACCCTTCTCCCCAGCCACTGGTAACCACTATTCTACTTTCTCTTTCTCTCTCTCTCTGACTGACTACTCATGGTACCTCATATAAGTGGAATCATATGCAGTATTTGTCTTTTTGGACTGTTTATTTTTTTCTTCACTTCGCATGAAGTTTCATTCATGTTGTAGCATGTTTTTGAATACCTTTCCTTCTTATGGCTGAGTAATATTCCATTATACATGTGGATATTTTGACTATGAATAATTCTGCAATAACCATGGGTTTACAAATATCTGTTAGAGATTCTACTTTTAATTCTTTCAGGTATATATATATAACCAGCAGTAGAATTGCCAGATCATATGGTAATTTTATTTTAATTTTTTGAAAAACTGCCATATTGTTTTCCATAGAGGCTACATCAACAATGTACAAGGGGCTTTAGTTAGTTAGTTAGTTTTCTTCAGTAGGGTGGTTTTAATCACCTAGTCAACCATTACTAGAAACCATTATAGAATTGATATTTCCCCAAATGACATATACAAATTACTAACAAAAGAATGTTATTGGTTCAATTGGCTTCTGAAAGAGCAAGAGCACCTTTAAATGTCTTCAAATGTTTTCTAAAGACATAGCATCTTGCAATCAAAGAAATTAATTGAAGGATAAAGGACTCTAGGCTTCATCTAATTTAACTTCTTCATTTAAATATCAGAAAACAAACTTCGCCAAGAAAATGATGAGAAAACAAACTTTACAAAGGAAATTAGATTCTATGTGGTTATCAGTTCTCTTTATTAAAAGTGACACAACTAAAGTTGGCTCTGGGTTTTCATTTGCTGGCTCTATTTGTTGGTCTTAGCCAGTCAGAGGGAACATAGACTATAGTTAAAACATTTTGACTCTGTTAACATGATTAAAAATTATTGAAATTTGTGAACCAAGACAAACCTAAGATGGAATATTTGTACTTCTAACACAAGCTCCAAAATAAAGAGTCTAACCTGTAAAAGGTTTTGGTACACTTTTGTGTAATTATGTAGATAAAGTCTTAAAAAGACACTGAAAATTCTTCACTTGAAGGTTTTCCTTTCTGATGGACCTTCCATCCATCAGCTTCCTAATATATTTAGACACAGGATCTTAAAATCAGGAAGGCCTTATTCTTGGCTATTCTAGATGGGATCCAAGTCCCATTTAATCCACACTCATTAATATTACAGATAAGGAAATTAAAGAGATATGAGGGATACATTACTCAAATAACTTCAACTCAGTCAAGCTCCCCTATGTATTTATAAAGTTGTAATAGTAAGGAGAATTGCCAAGCAACATGAAGGCAGCATGCTGCATTTAAGTAGTGTAATGTAGTGCCACAGTTGCTTTGAGGGGAGATCTACAGGCAATTCCTACCAGATGAGGGCACTTAGCCAGAGCGCTTGAACTTCTGGGTCCTGGGAAGTCAACCTTCAATAGAGACATCAAAATGTGTCACCTGGTTCCTGCAGGGGTCAGTGCACATATTGCCTGACTGATGCACAGCAGAACTTACCAGGTACGTGTCATTTTAAAAGACAGAGTAAGAATTTACTGGAATAAATAGAAATGCCCCAGAGTCTGGGCAAAATGATCCTTGGTTAATTTCAGTGCCATTCCTACACAAAAATTCAAACCCTAAGGAAGGAGCATAAATCAGTGTACAATTATTCAGCTTCTTTAGGTCATGGTTGGGTAATCAGCACATACTCTCCCATAATGGTGTGTTAGAATGAAAAAGTCAGAGGTTGTTTCCCAGGATATTTTCTTTAGAGTAAAAGGAAATGGAATTGAAAAGATATTATGGGTCTGTAATAATGTATATTATCCTTATGGGTCTATAATAATGTAAATAGAAAAATGCAGTGCTTCCCAATCCCCTTTCCCATTTTGACTCACATAGACATTTAAAACTATTTTAATGACACAGCTGATTGCTTTTGACCAGAGGTGACTGGCCTGGTTCCCAGCTGGTCATCCCAGGGGCTAAGAGATCAATATCTCAGGCAATACTGAAATTTCTTCCCAGTCCACCAGAGATCCATAGTTCTGGTATGCTTTATTGAGGAGGTCTCAGCAGAATTAACAGAACACAACACTATGTGTCAGGTGCTTTATATATTTCTTTCAATATTGCTAATATAAATATTAACTCATTTAATTTTCACAAAACCTATGGTACCGATAACAGCTCATTCCCATTTTATAAAATATGTTAATTGAGACATAAAGAGGTTAAAGAACTTGCCCAAATTGCTGGTAGGGGGTAGAGCTAGGATTTGAACTCAGTCTGGCTCCAGAGTTTGGGTTCTTAACCACTATTCTAGATCTCAAACTATAAGAAAGTAAAAAACAACAACAACAACAAAAAAACTTCATTAAATCTGTAATTAGAGTCTTACCAGTACCAAGGGGGCTTATGCTTGGAAAGCCCAATATTACTTGAATATTTGTGTACTCTATAGTAATTACACACCTGAGCTCATTGTTCCGAATTGATATCAGGACTATGAGGAAAAGGGTGCCTCAGGGAGAAGTATCCAAAAAGTAGGGACAAAGTAAGGGTTGGAAAGAGAAGGATCCACAAACTTTGAGAAAGTTTATTGTGAAATTTGTTGTCACTGAAATAGCTTTGGAATTTTAAGACATAGTTTCCAGAACTTAGTCTTTTTTTTTTTTTTTTTTTTTTTTTTTTGCCATATATGATGTTTGTATTTGTGATAGTGGCCCATTTGAGTCTGCTCAGAGCAGCTGTGCCTCTTGTGTTCCACCATCCCTGGCTTAGATCTGTAACAACTGAGATTAAAAATAACAGATTTCCGATTTCTGGTCAGACCTGCAAGGAGATGACAACAGCCCAAAGGTGAGGAAAACAGGAAATGCTGCTGTGCCTTTAATACAGTAAAGAGTAAAAGCATTGAACAGCCTTCTTATGGGCAGCCTGGAACATCTTTTACTTCTAGGTTGCTTTATTTTGGTTTCATTAAGTTCCTTTTTTTATATCTAGGCCATCTTCAGTAATTCAGAAATGCATTATAGAAATATTTTATAGAAAAATATTAATATAAACATAATAGATAAGACATTTCCAGCCATAATCTTAGTTATTGGCTTTACTTTAAATGCTTATGTAAAAACATATTTTTTTATTCAGACACAGATGTTTAGAACAAGATTTTGGTTGCAGGTACTTTATTTCAAACCACCTGAGACTCACAATTCCCTCAGGATGAAAGCAGGAGGATTCCAAGTCATGGCAAACCTGCGGTAGCCCACTGTGTAGCTCTTTTAGGAGAGTATCAACTGAGAGATTTTAAGGCTCCTATGAAATTTATAAGTGCACATATCTGGTCTCTGAGAATCTTGCCTAGGGTGTTTGCAGAGTTGCAGAGTAGGGTTGCACATGTTTTGCCTTTATACTATCTTCACCTTTCATTTAATATCTTTGAAAAAGTGATCCTGAAGTCACTCCTAGCCTAATCAACAGCTTGGATGCTGATGTGTGCTCTCAGTAGAGTGTTCTTTGAAAAGCAACAATTTTTAATGTTCTGCAGGATTAGAAAAACACTTCAAGGTATGAAACATTTTGGTTGTATCATTTAGACATTAAATACTTTCTTATATATGTATATAACCTATATATTTTATGTTTACATATGTTTTTACATATATACATACACATACGTACATACAATATCTATCTTAAGGTTCTCAACTGGTGTTCTCGTAACTCAAATAGATTCATGTATTCATGTAGTTCTGAGGTGATGTGTTCCAGCTCATTTCTTTCAGTCTAAACCAGGACATGGGGTAATACTGAGTTCTAATTAATGGATTTTTGGATAAGAAATACTGATAAGAGACATTTGGTCAGGCATCATGCTGGATGTGCCTGTGAGAATGTTTCTGGATGGGACTGACATTCGACTCAGGAGACTGAGTCAAGCAGATTGCCCTTCCTACTGTCGTTGGGCCTCATGCGATCAGCTGAAGAGCTGAACAAGACAAAAATGCTGAGTAAGAGGGAACTCTGCCTGCCTGACTACTTTGAGCTGGGACATTGGCCTTTCCTGCCTTTGGTCTCAAACTGAGTCTCAAGGCTGCCAGCTTTGAGACTAGAACTTGCACCATCAGCTCTCCTGGTTCTCAGGCCTTCAAACTCAGGCGAGAACTACACAATTGACTCTTCTGAGCCCCTAGCTTGCTGATTGTAGATCTTGGGACTTCTCAGTCTCCATCTTTGTATGAGCCAATCCCTGTGATAAATATCTTTCTTTCTCTCTACACATCCTATCGGTTCCATTTCTCCGGAGAACTGTAATATATCATACTATTCACTGGTCTCTCTTTTATATATCTGTGTCTCTGTATCCTTATTTCTTCTACATCTTTGACATGTATGAACTGTTGTCCTCTTATTCTTTGTCCAGATAATGCTATAGGTTTCAGCTTTGATATCATTTCTCAATAATCATCCCAGGCAATCCACCTTAAATTGGGATGGGTGCCCTTTTGTTGGTTCTCATGGCATCTCTTGCTCTCCCCTGTCTTCATGCTTACCATACTTCATTGTAATTCTCAGTTTGTTTATATATCTTCTTTCATTAGAATATTAGCTCCTTCAGACCAAGGGTAATAACTTGTTTACTGTTTTATTCCATAAACCCAGCATAGTGTGTGGTATATACTCAGTGCTCAATATATATTTGTTGCATGGATGAATAAATGAATAGAGAGTCTGGTTTCTTTTAGGCCCAACCTAATTGCTTTTACCCTATCAACAAATTAGTGATGCAGATGGCATAGTTTACTCTAGGAATGTGAGCCAGTGGATTTATAATCAGTTCATTTCAGCCAAGTAGGTTTTGAGATGATTGAAAATGTTATGTGTTATTTTTGCCTATTGACATTCATGTGTGTCACTTTCATGAAAACCTGAAAGAAACTGTACTAATATTTGGAATGACTACTCCTATCTGTTCTCAAAACCATATGCCTTGATATCACAGTTGCGGTATCTCCCATCTGTTCAGCAGGCAAGGCTATTTCTGATGGAGGGAGAATAAAATCATTTCTGAGGGCAGCGCCTGCATAGAGCCTAAATCAGATGCAGTAGAATGTCCTGTTCAGGGGCAAACACTTGACAATGTTGATGATGGAACTGTAGCAACTATAAGAGTCACCTTCTACTTCCAACCCCATGCTATGTTTACACCTATAATGCAGTTTGTTTCTCAAAGACTAGGTTCTTTACTTTCAAAGAAAAAATGCATGATTCATTTAACTGCAACTAATTGTTTCTTAAGAGAAAAAAAAAATGTCTGATGAAACTACATATTATTTTTACTTAGCAAATGAGTGAATGTGGGCAGACACTGTTCCATGAGCCTGTTCCCCAAGGTGTGGCTCTAGAAATACTTGGCTATGAGTATGGACAGAAGTAATGACAGACACGTTCAGTCACATAAGTGATAACAGTAAATCACTTTGCCCCAGAGTTTCAATGATATCAAAGGTTTAAAAGACTTAGGAAAATAAAAATGCTGCCTCAGGTAAGAAGTATTAAGAGTGAAACAAGAAGATGTGGTTGGTCCTACACCTTGGCTGAGTGTAGGTTGTTAGAAGAGCTGGGCTTTCTTGATAGTGCCTCCTTTCTGTGTGAAACTTTGCATGTGTAGGTTTTGATTGAGTTGGAGAGGTGGGGTGAGGCAGGCTAATACCAATAGTTCCTGGGTTCCAGAGGCCTCAGTACTGAGAAGGGGGGAGAAGGGTTGGGGACTGTCACTAAAGGCAGATGTGTGTACCAGGAAGTTAATGAATGGGGGGCTTCTGTTCATGGCACTGTGTCATGGGATCAGATAGATCAACCTATGTGTATGATATCTCACAGCCCAGTATGATGAAGCACTAGTCTCTTGGCAACAAGCACAGGGGTACCTGTAAGCATTTCTATTATTTGAAAGCATCTCTGGACATCATTATTAAAATAGAAAAAAAAAATTAAAGGAAACACTGACTTTCTGTATTGGTCCTTGTATAGGCTTAAAGCATAAACAATGTTTTGAATCTTCCTTTTCTGATTAGATTTCAGTTTTGTGAACTTGCTCTCCAATTCTTTGTATAGAGTTGCCTTTTATGAACATGTAGGCTGGAATTAAAGATAGTGATATCTCACAGCCTCACTTCTCTCTAGTTACGAAAGTGTGTCTGTGCAGACGTTTTGGAGTACACAAATTCCATCCTGTCAACATCCCAACTTCTCCCAAGGCTCCTGCCAAGAAAATGCATCTAAGCAGGCAGGGTGGACCCACATGCCAGCTAAATGCTGTCACTAGTCCAGTTTAATCAGACATCTCACTACTAATTTACATTTAGAGATTTTTTTTTTTTCAGCTCATTAAATGAATTTGAATAAAAACCTGGCATGTCAATTCTTCCATTCTGTGTTTCTGCATAACCACTCGAGGTCAAATGTAGCTTTGGAAACAATGGTTATTTAAGTTTTGATTATTTACAAATGTGTGTGTGTTTTTAATAGGGAATTCAGTTAACTAAAATAATCTATCATTTCTATTCTAGTCAGGACTGAAGGTATGTTTGGGATGTATGAATGAGTGAGTGAGAGGGCTGCTAGTTGTGTGTTCAAGTAATGATGTCAGAATATGAGATGAGGATCATTTGCCCCTCTCCTCAAAGCCAGAGAAACAGGCTTTCTAAGAGACTGTTTAGAGAACTTCATATGTGTCCCACAGGCCTTGGGTGAAGCAGTGGACTCATGTCTGATCCCCAGCTGAGCTTCCACAAGGGCAGACTTCGATGGCAGCTGAATAAGGAGATCTCACTGCCTTGGGAATGGATCTCCTGTTCATGGGCTTGGCTGGGCCAGAAGTGGTCCCTAGTGTAGAGAGCCACCTTAGATCCTGTCCAAGAAAT
This sequence comes from Microcebus murinus, assembly GCF_040939455.1. Classification (NCBI taxonomy): domain Eukaryota; kingdom Metazoa; phylum Chordata; class Mammalia; order Primates; family Cheirogaleidae; genus Microcebus; species Microcebus murinus. Next base: position 19,534,328 of record NC_134120.1, read on the forward strand.
CCTCCTGCTGGGGCGAGCAGACCATAGCAGAACAGATTTGGAAGGTGTTGGGTAGAGTAAGAAACCAGCTGGAATACAGATGCAACCCCTGTCCCCAAGAGAATGCTGCGTAAGAGCCCCAGCAATGGGGGTGTGAGAAGTGCCTCTTGGGACAACCCATGAGGGCTCTACCCCTGTACAGTCGACAGACTTAGCAGATAAAAATCAAGGATATCAAGTTAAATTTGAATTTTAGATAAATAAAAAATGATTTTTCATGGCACTAAAATGCTGTTTGTTGCTTTTTCTGAAGTTCAAATTTAAATGGGTGTTTTGTGATCTGGCAACTCTACCAGTCAGAGGAAGTCAGATTTCAACATTGGCCAGGCTAGGTGGGCATAGTGCTAGCCCAAGATGCTATTTTTCAAAGTAAGAAATTTACTGCCATGTTTGTGTCCTTTTTGATCTGGAGGGTCAGAAGCTGAATTAGAAAGAAAATTGAGGTAGAATCACAGAGAGAAACAGAAACAGCCCATCACCAACCCCCCACACCCAAAGCAGCACATCTGAGCTGGGAAAGGGAAGTACTGTGAATAGCTTTGATTATTTCTCTGTGATAGGTCTATTCATTACAGACTTGAGGATCTTTTATTTCTGAGGAAAATCAGAAATGTCGTGGGATTGCTTGCATTTCAGCACAAGTCCAGGGGGAGAATGGAACCCCACAGAACACTTTTAAAGGGACCATGGGAAGAAAAAAATGTTTTGTGATCATTACATCATGAGTCCTTCATGCTTATCGTGGTGCTTACACTATTATTGTTATAATTGTCAATGCCTGAGGAACAGGATATTAAGTGCACTATTTCTGTAGTTTTAGAGCTTCTGAGGACTGGGGACCCAGAACTAAGAATGACAGGTGACAAGTCTCCCCACATTCTGAAAAGGGGCAGCACATGAGAGGTGGCGCGAAACCATTGCCCACCTCCGGGACACACAGAATACCAAGGAGTCACTGAGGCAGGGGTGAAGATTTCTCTGAAAATAATTATCAGAGTGCTGTGTTTCCCCTTCCTCTGCCTCAGAGGGAGAGAGGGGCCTTCAAGAGAGCCACTCACAATGTGTGAGGGTGCCTGTGGGGGTGGGGGAGACTGACATCTCCCCGACTAGACTCCCCCTTTGAACTGAACGTTGCTCAGCTGCTGGTACTCGGAGGTCTAGCACCACCATGGGCCCAGAGCAGGGTGTGCTGAGTGAGTTCTTTAGGAAAATTCAAGAGGCTTCTCATGGAGTTTGGGAGGAGGGTATGAGGATCAGTGTCTGGCTTTCACATTGAAAACCACATCATGATGAAGGGCTGGTTAGATCTTCTCCTGCTGACAGTATAAGAAAGTACTCAGAGAGACTGGTCTGTGTAGAGTTTCGAAGGGCAAGAGTATTGAGTTCCCCTGTGGGCCAGAGTAGACGGATTTGGAAGGATATCTAGAAATAACCTATCAAAGAGCTGTGCCTGCCTGGGTGATCCTGGCAGCCCCAGCAGAAAGAGGCTATGACTGCTATTCCATTGGCCATGAGGGCTGAGGGAACACCACGGGAGTGGCTGGAGTAGGTATCATTTAGCCAAGGAAGTGAGGCGATGGGGGTACCTGATAGGAAGAGACTCTGAGGAGCCCATAAGCCGAAGAATTAGTCTCTGGGTGTCTGTCACAATGAGGTCACTGAGGCAAGATTATTTTTGCTCCCAAACTCTAGAGGAACATGGCAGCATGTGACGGTATTAAAACAGCCCAACATTCTTTGACATACCTCCCATCAAGAGGTGGTTTCCCATCAGGGGTCTTGAATCTGGGCTCTGCAACTCCTTGATATTAATATGGTAGAACCCCATATTAAGAAATTGGCATCTTCCACTTCCTTTCTTATAGGGTATTTGCGCTTGGGACCCAGCCACCATGCTGTGAGGAAGCCAAGCAGCTACATGGACAGGGCCTGGGTAGGTGTCCAGGTGACAGCCCGGCTTTGGTCTCAGCCAGCAGCTAGTGTCAACCTCCAGACACCTGGGGGAGGAAGCTTCTGGTTGATTCCAGCCTCCAGACTTCGCAGTTACTCCCAGACTTTGAGTTGCCCTGGCTGGTGTCACATGGAGAGAATTCAAAAGCAAATTGATTGCCTGTTGTTAGCTTAAGTGTTTAAATGTGGAGTGATTTGTTACCCAGCAATCATCAGAGCAATACGCCAGAAAGAGCAGAAAGGGAGGTGGAATAGGGAGAGAGAGGAACCTGCCCATTCCCTGCTGCAGGTTTTTAGGGCCTGAGCTGTGGGGATGGGAGACCCTCAGGATGTGCGGTGAATATTTTGATTTAGATCCCAGAGTGTTTTTTAAAACCTGAAAAGGACACTGCTCCAAATCTTGAAAATGATGAGAAAGGCTGCAGAAGTGGCCCGAGAAACTTTCTTCAATGGTTGAGAAAGGATGTGGCTTGTTTGCAAATCAGTGGCAAAAAAGAATAGAGTCATTTTTCCTTCGAGCCCTACCACATGCATCCTGGTAAATAAACTGGACACCTGTTTATTTCATACAATCAAGTTGATTGTCTTGAGCAAAAAGAAAAGATTTGGGAATTTGGTTTTTGGGTCTCTTTCTATTCAAGTATATAACACTATTATATTTTCTAGGTTTGAAAAAGAAGTGATGTATCAAATAAAGACTAATATCTTATGTTTGGATAGTAAATGTCATTGCGGAATAAACACGCCATTCTGATTGCTTTCTCTTTCAAAGTGGTTAAGAAGGAGATTTCTTGGCCATGGTCACATTAGAAGTGACTGTCATAACTCTGGTGAAGCTGAAATTACTTAGCACGAGCAGGGTGACTTTCTACTCTCTACTTCATACTAAATATTTATAATAAGTAGCTATAATAATATGAGAATAAATGGATGTTATATTTTTTCAATACAATAGCATATTTATGAGAAACAGACATTACAATGATAATGTTACATTTTAATTGAGTCTTAATACTCCATTAATTCTGAAGAGCACTTTATAGTCTTATGAAAGTTCTTTCACTATATTCTCTCAATTGTTCCTCACAACAAACCCATAGGAGAGGAAGTGTAGAAATCATATTTATTTGAAAGTGTTACCAGGGCCATGGGAGAGCTGGAGCCATGGAGGAGGGCTGCCTTGAAGGCAGGGGTGGTTGTCACATTGAGATGAAGTCGTTGCCAGAGGTTTGGCTGCAAGGTGGAGAGGATATGAAAAAGAAATACCCAGGCCTCTCCACCCACCCGCCCACCTGTCACTCCCATTTGCCAAATTCCCTAGAAGTGAGATGACAAGTGAGCCCTGTTGGTGCAATCAAGATGAGTCATGTTTCCAAGGCAGAGAACAAGACAGAGAAGGGTGGGGGACAAATTATAAATCTGATGAGGAACAAATGGGGAATAACCAGATGCATACCATATGCATTATTCTGAACCTCATTTTTCCTATTTCTTATACTTTACAGATCCTTCTGTATCAGGACAAAAGGTGCTTTTTCATTCCTTTTATCTGAAGCAGAATATTCCATCTATATCAATTTACCATAATTTATTTATGCTGCCCTAGTACCATGAATACTTAGGTTTTTGCCAATCTTTTGGAATGCTGCAATGGAAAATCTTGTGCACATAACATTTTGTTTGTGTTTAGCAATCTCTGAAGGGTAAATTATTAGAGAATGGTTGTAGAGCCTGTAATTTTGGTAAATATTTCCAGATTCCACTCTAAAGGTATTGTACCACAACAAAGTGTGTGTGCCCGTTTTCCCCCCAGCCTCATAGTGTTTTTGAACTTTGAAGTATTTGCCAAAATAAGTGATGTATAATCTCAAGATGATTTTTTTTTGCATTGCTGTCACTCTGAAGTTGAGCATCTTTCTATCTGTTTAAGTAATGTTGCATTTCTATTATGAAATGTCTGTTCATGTGATTTGCCCATTTTTCTATTAGATTGTCATTTTCTTTTTGAGAAGCTCTTTTTTAATTAGGGACATTAGTTCTGGGTGGTATTAGTTGAAGATATTTTAGCCTATGTGTTATTTTTTTTTCTACTTTGCTTCTCTTGTTTTTAAATGCAGATTTATTTCTTAGCTTTAGCATCACATTTGTCAATTTTTTCTGGCCTCTAGATTTTTGAATCATGGTTAAAAGGCTTATTCTATAAAGTTAAGTAGGAATTTACTAAAATGTTTTGCCAAGTGTTTTTTTTATGATTTTAATAATTACAGTTAAATTTTAAAAATCTATTTATAGTTTCTTTCTCACCCTCCTTTCTCAGGCCCATGATTGTTCTCCCAAGGTTCTCTCCTATATTAAATAACCTATGTTTACCACATGGATTTGAGGAGCCACCTTAATCATTACTAATTCCTTTATTTATTTAAAAAATCTATTTCTACACCTTTTAATCTACACCACTGGTTTGTCTCATGTACCAGAACCACAACATTTTAATTATTTTATGAATGACTTCAGACATTTTAGTACATGATAGGGCAGGTTTCACATCATTGCACTTCTTTTTTCAGAATTTCCTTAGCTATCCTTGTTTGTTTAATTTCCATAAGAATTTAATAATTTTATATAATTCCAGAAAAAAGTATCTTTGGGGTGTAGGGATTGTGTTAAATTTATATATTAATTTAGGGGACAGGGAAATCTTGATCTGTTCTGGGTTAGGAGAGGTGAATTAGAACTCCCAATGCCAGTTGTTATTTCTTCTTCTAGCTTCTGTAAAGTCTGCTGTAGTTGCTGACACATTATTTGGTGCAAGTGTATCCATAACTGCTTAAATGCCATTGTGGGTTTTACCCATTATCCTTATATAATGCCGGTCTTTGTGCTTTTTGCCTGAATCCCATTGTGCCTGAAATTAATATAACCTCTGGTTCTTTCTGTTTAGATTTTCTTCAAACATTTTTTTCTCATTCTTTCCTTTTCATTTCTGAATCACTTTGTTTTGGGTGTTTCTCCTGTCTACAGCTCAGAGTTCATTTTCAATTGTCATGTAATTTGAAAATCTGATTTGTTTAAAAGGGAATTATGCTCATTTATATTTATCAATATGGTGAAAAGATTTGTTATCCTATGCACTTATTATTTTTATATAATGTAGAGATTTTACACAATGTAGTCTACTTATTTGCTTTAGAAACTTGTAATTTTTCTGATGTTAAGGATGACTTTTTTTGTTGTTCTAAAGATAAATAGTTGTTTATAGGTCTACTTCAGTATCATGTCCTTAGTTATCTCTTTCTTTTAACAGATTAAGTTAGTTCCCTACTGTGAGCAATGATTCAACTGGCTTCCATTATCTTTATTTGGTCATACTTCCTCTTCTATAGCATCTAATATTAGTCAACAGGATGGTTAAAGTTTAGTATTTACCTTTTATTTTGAAATATGCATATTCTTCTATTCTCAATTTCTTACATCTGATTGATATGCTTCAATTGCCATCTCATGGAAATGAGGCAAGCAGCTTATTTTATCTTCCTTCTCTACCCTTCAATTTTTTTTTCCTAAGTCATACAATTCTTATGATGGACAGGTCATTTTATAGCCCCTTTCCCCCTCATTTGTTTTTTGTCTTAGTTTTGCATTTAAATGTTTTCAGTTTCACTGTCAAGTTTTTGCCAAAGTTTTGCCCATCATCTTTTGGTTGGTTGGAGTTTAAAACCCTCCAGTGGTAGTTTTCTCAAGAAGAGCTCATGCAGACAGTATACCCTGATCTGTTAGGTTTCAAAACCGTCTGGAGCCTTTATGTTTGATGAACTGGAAGCTGAAAGTAAAATCAATGTCTCCTACTTTCAAGCATATACAATCCTTGACTGTATATAAATTTCTTTACTCAGACTTTCTTTTCTCAAGTATCTTGTAGGCTTTGCTCTCCTATCTTGTGGTATTGATTATTATGGGGTAGAAGCCCAATGCCAGGTTAATTTTCCTTTTCATATATATGTGACTTGAAATTTTTGCCGGACTGTCCCCCCAATTTTTCTGTATAATGTTCTTTATTTTGTAAAGTATTTGTATTGATTGACTTGAGTCAATTTTCACTGATGGATAATATGCACTTTCAATATATAAATTTTTTTTGTTATTCTAGGAAAATTTTCTTATTCTTTAAAATACATGTTCTGTAGTTTTTATGTTTAGTTGGGTTTCTTTTTTCAGGAACTCCAAATATGCCTTTGTTAGAACTCTATTTCTTGTCTTCTCTATGTTATTTTCTTATAATTTTCATTTATAAAAAATTTGTTTCATTTTGTGAATTTTCTAAATTCCATCTTGCATATCTCTTAATGTGCTTTCCACAGCATCCTTTTTCCCTCTTTTATTTTCCAATTTTGTCTAAATCTGTAATGATTTTCCTTTTTTCTATTTTTTTCTGATGTCTGTTTATTCCTATTTCATTTCCTCCTGTTATCTGACTGTTACCTCCTGTTGTGATCTTTGTTCATAGTTATAATTGCTTCATTAAAATTTTAAAAAAAATTCATGGTAGAATATTCTGTTACAATTTTCTTTTTCATGGGAACACTTTTTTTCTGGTGATTTTTAATCGCCTATAGAAAAGTTTTGATGCTCATTTATATATAGTTTTCTTTCTGTATGGATTTTATGTGTGTATGGTTTTGCTACCCATATCCAAGTAAGTTGAAATTTCCTGGACAGGTATTTATAGATTCCTATAGTGATAGTGGAAGAAAGGGAATGATAGGGTTGCCTTTCTAGTCTGTAAATGGCAGGATCTCTTTTCTGTTGCTACAATGATAGGCTATTTTATTCACATGTGGTGCCTCTAGGTATGTCTTCTTGGTTTCTCCAAACCTAAGTTTGTTTAGGAAGATTTTTACCATCAGTCTCACATTCTACTTATATCTTAACTGGCCACTACTGCCAAGAGACATAGATATAGCATTCCAAGGTGATCCCCTCACTTCCAAAGGCATATTTATGCTGAGACTGTCTGGGATCTCCTATCCCTTTCCTTCTGCTATCCTTTGTCTACAGCTGACCACAGCTAAGTTCCCTGCACTCCTTGTTTTCTGTGTCTTCTCTGTTACTGCTTCCTCTGAAGCTTTCTACATGGCAAAGTCTCAGCTGCTCTTGGCGGCACTTACCCTAATTTGGAGTCTAAGGTTTTCTCCACCAACTCGTTCCACTGAAAATGATTATTTCCATTTTCCTTTTTCTTCATGGTTTTTTGAAGTCAAAGTGGAAAAAGTCAGAACCAAGTACTCCTCATGAAGTATGTAACTCCTTAAAAATCATTCTGTCAAAATTGTCATTTGAGAATCTGGTATCAATAATGCAAAAACACAAACAGATAAATAGAAAACCATCATAACATAAGTGACAACATTAATATACAAAATCATGGAGACAATTCTGGACACAACTGAGCAAGCAGTTATATATGTAAGACCTTATATTCTGCTTTGAATGGATTGGGGGATGAATAGAATTCCTTTGATGACAGAGACTTCTTGTTGATTTCACTAGGAAAACGAAATTGTGTCCAGAAAGAGTGAAGATTCTATAAGAGAAATCTGTGGTTTGTTGGTCACTTTCAATGTGAAAAGCAAGTAGTCCAAAAGATGTGCCACATTGAAGTCAGGTTTCTACTGAAAGGAGTAGTGTTTCCATCAAACCACTCTAGATCTCTGTCCACTTTCTTATAGAAGTTCAACCACACAAGTCAGGTGTATGAATTGCTCTTTTACCCTTTCTATTTACAGTAAATGTACCATTGAACAAATGATCATAAATGGTAGATATTTACACCTTTCAAATCATTTTACCCATATAAACTGCTGTATTCTTTGTCAGTTTATGGATGTTGAAACTCAGAATTTTGCATCACTGTCCTTATTCCAGAAAGTTGCTTGTTTCAGTAGCAGAGAGTGTTTTACCAAGAAGTTAATGAAGGTTGGGCTTCAGAGACCCTCACTTTTGTGGAACTATTTCAAGGCCCAGGGAGGAGCCTCAGCAGTGTGTATACATGATGATATGGCTTTGTACAATTTGCAATAGTCTTCAATAGGCTAAGACTAAGACCCCTCTGATTCCAACTTTCCCTTTGTCACACTTATCTTCATGTCAGGTGGTTTTGTGTGACCATGGGCACTTTGAAGTTGTGTTGGGAATACATTATTTTGTGACTTATTGGAATATAGTTATGTAGTTTGCCAAGACTTTCATGTACCCAGTTAAATTATTGCTGTCCCAGTATAAAATGTCTTCTAATAATATTCCTACCAGCTCTCTACCTTTGTCAATTCAACGAGTGTAATGAAAAAAAAAGGGAAGTGCCAGAGGTTGTTTCACAATCTAAATAGAAATATATAAATAGTGGAAGAGAAAGAAAGCTTGAATATGTGAAGCCAGAAGCTTATCATCAGACATATAGAATTATTATAAATGGAGGATTAGGTTCTCATCAACATGTTATCAATTCAGACATTTTCTGTGCCAAGAGTAAATGAAAATGTAGTGTATATAATTATATACAGATCATACTTTTTTATTTTTATGGGGACTGTACATAGTAAAATTTCTATAATTCCTGTGTTTGTAGGAAATAAACTGATAGCAGTACTATAAATAGCAAGCATTTCTGTGTGCACAGTTGTATGTCAGCTTTTTAAGTTTGTAATTTATTGTGACATTTCCTCATTGTAAATAAATATTTGTTTTTGTACCTGATTTTTTATTTTTATTTTTTTCATTTTTCTTAAAGAAGGCTTTTAAAGTTTTGTGAGCCTCAGGCCCTACAAAACCCGAGTCAGTCCCTGCTCCACAGGATAAAATCAGGATTTCATGTAACAATGACTGTGGTTTCCAACTGGGATGGAGGGGAAAGCATTCCTGCTGCTAATCTCAATAGTTTCTGTGTTCTGAATGAGTATGCAAGATAAAAACGAATCTTTAGTTTGCTTGGGGAATAGTGAAGGAAAAGGAAGAAGGGACACACTGCTCTTTGTGTCATTTCCTGTGTTTCCAACACAGACTACATTAAGAATGGGTTGAGACTTGATTCAATTCAACATGATTTAAAGCTTACTTTGAACCATATGAAATGCAGTGGATGGAGGTTAACTTTGCCTTTAGATTTGAGCAAGTAAGGCCTCTGCCCCAGGCCCAGGGCTCATATTGGAGAGCCTTGTGAAGTTGTCCTCCATTGTGTGGTATGGGCTGCAGCTAGAACTGCCATTCACGTAGGAACTTTGAGCCTAGACCAAGTTGTATGGGGGTCCTGGTATTGAGAAGCACCTATCTCAATATTTTGTTAGTCTCTGATGGCTAGGACTGGCCACGGCTGGCAATACCATCCAGATGGGTCATTCTGAGCCTGGAGCTGGACCCATATGGATCTTGGTCTCTCATTTTCTGTAGGATGCTCTCCCCCTCTCTGCCCTGTGACCCCACAGAGCCCCAGTTCCAGGAGGGAAGTTTGGCAGCAAGAAGATTGTTCCTGCTAGCCTGTGCAGAATATCATCATGGAATTGTGTGAGATTGGACTACCACAATGTGCTGACATGCTGATTTTGGGTGACTCTCACACGTATTAGAGCCAGATGGTTTCAGGGCTGTGGACTACCAATGGTCGGTCCACTGATGAGCCTTGGGTTTGAGCCACATGTGTGGGTCTTTGGACTCTTGCTCTAGTGCTCTCTGTCTGTCTGTCTCTTTCTGTGTGTGTATGTGTTGGCTCCTGCCCATTGGTGCTCCCCAGAGTGCTGCTTCCAGTCTATAGCACCTGAGGGAGGTATGAATAGTAGGAGGCATCCTTTATTATATGGGTTTCTCAGCACTGCCACCCAAGGAAGTTACCCCTACTTCCTCTGCCAGCTTTGTGCCAGTGTCAGGCAGTCTTCCGGTTGTGGCTGCACCTATTTCATCCTGTGGCTTTTGAAACCATTGCTCCCCAACACCAATAGTTCTTTTGTATGGATGTCCTCTCTGGATTTGCCTCCTGTCAATGTGGTGACATTGAACTTTTCTAACTCAGTCTTAGGCAGTGCTAAATAAGGAATAGACATTCCTGTGCAAATAGGACCTCTTATCTTCCATCCCTCATGGGTCTGATGGTGATATTTGGAAGGTAGGGGTGCAGTTAACATGAAAGAGATCACATTCTAGGAATGCAGTGGTTATGGCATAAAGAATTCAAGAAAAGACATGGTTGAAAGATATATTCTACATTTGCACTATAAGATTTTGAACTATATGTTCCATGACTAGGCAAAGAATTATTCACATTTCCTGCATACTTTAGAGAAGATTTGAATTTGTGTCCATCATCAGCACCGTAATAACCTTAGAGTTGTTATGAAGCCAGTATTTATAGATAATACAGCACCATGAGTAATGATGTAGCCAGTATTAAATAAAAGTTATTATGCAACTGCTAAGGCAAGAAGCTCAATATTGTTTCCATACAAATAGGTTTTTAAGAGCCATGGAATTTTGAGTCATAACAATGTTTCTACCTTTTACTTGAAGTGGGAGATAGAAATTAGCCAAGAATGGTGCCTCTGACAAAAGCCAGCTAACCAACCAACCACAAAGGGATAGTCCCTGATCCGAACAAGAAGAGATGGTGTCTAGACACCATAAGGGATGTTTCCATGCAGATTGGGCATGAACAAAAAATACAAGTACCTCTTCTTACCCATTATTCTAAATCTTCATCTATGTATCATTATAATTCAAAAAGGCCCATACATTTGTAATACAGTTTTAAATCAAACTGTTTATTTAGACAGAGACCCTACAAAAGGGTCATCTATGACATCACATATGCTGGTGGAGGTAGTACTTAAGACCAGTAAGACCTGGTTCCTGCTACACACACTTTTGCAATCGTTTTGTCTCCCTCAGAGAGTCCTTCCCCTTTTTGATGAAATATTATCTACTTGATCATTCTCATCTTAATTTCACTGTATCATATAATTAGAAGCTAATGAAATGCTGTAAATCCTATGCTCTAATTGCCTCTACCTACAATTTTACTATTTGTAAATTAATACTGTCTCATATACCATCATAATTGCTTATTTATAAATTATTTCACACACATTTACTTGCTGTCTCCAAATAAATTATGAAATCCTTAAGATCAGACATTACCTTTTAAGTCATTTCTCAGTGAGCATAAAGCAGATGCATAATAAATACTTGATTAATTAAACAATATAAGAAGCTTGTAATTGGCAGAATTGGAATTTAAATAATAGATTGATATAAAGAATGATAATGCGTGAAGATATGTTTTGAGCTTTTGGGTAGTCTAATTAAACACAAAATCTAATTGCAATTACAGTTTGGTGCAGTTTGAATGTACTATTGGAAAACATGGGGTAAAGTAGGTCATTAAATGTTGATGCTAGTGAAAAAAAAAATAAGTCTCCTTCCATTAAAAGATACTCATTTTATCCTCCGCTTCTGACTTTGAAAGTCTTGATAGAAGTCAGAAAGAGCTGTGCCCCTTTCAGTTCAGGGAAGCCATCATCACTTATCATGCAGCTAATTTCTATTCTGTGCAATCAATCAATCTAGTTAATTTCAAGTACCACTGACGAGTGTTCATGACTCAGTCATCTGGAGGCATTTGAAGGGTTGGCACGATGGCTTGGATTGAAAAATAAACAGAAACAAAAAATCCTCTAGTCTAAACTTCCCTACAACTTGAGTGGCCTCCCTGGAGCTGCAACTCAGAGAAACACGGTGAGGCCCTTTTCTATTGAGAATGATGTCACCTACTCACTTAAATGGAGTGGGAAGGAATGGCCCATGGCTGGCTGGAGGTGAGTGCTCTGCTTTTAGCTTTAGCACCAGAATGGTAGACGTGGCCCAAAGGAGGCTAGTTATTAGCATTTTTCTACATCTATCCTCCCCCATAATCTTACCCCATCACACTGGATTGAATTTCCCACCAGGGCAGGCACTGTGTTTGTCTTCTTCACTGATGTTTCCCTCACACCTGGCACATGGATGTCTGGCTTGTAGAGGACCTCATTATGTATTTAATGACGGACTACTGACATGTGGCTAAATTCTTTAAGGGGCTTACTTGAAAGCTTGCTACCAGATTTCATGCCATTAAAAGGCCTCTAATGATATTGTGGTCATTGAGAAGAAAAGTGCACTATCACTTTCGTATACACGAATCACTGGAAATGAGAAAGATCCACTTATATTAATATTTGTCCCTTGAATTCAGATGGCTAACAGAAGATTGTACAAAAGACCATGGGGGTATAAAAGGACATAAATTCCTTTTAACTTTATTGTCTGTTCGTATTTTACAGTTCTGAGTACTGCTTCTGAATCTTTCTCTTATCTTTTTGTGCTGGCTGTAAAGTTCTTTTGCCTGGGTCAGGCAACCTTCCAAATCATGCCTTGTCTAGGTTAGTTATCATTCCTTAGATCCACAAACCATCACCCAGAGTTGAGGGGACAATCAGAGGGGCAAATGTAGATAGCTCAGGATTTAGTTTAGCCCTCTCTCTGTACCTGCCACTTGGGTTCTTTTTCCTTCTCTATCTCTGTATATTTACTTGTACTTATGACAAGAGTACTGAAAAGCTCACCTGGGCATCAGTAACCTCTAAATCTTACGAATGCTCAATGATTGAATGAAGGGGTACATGCATTGAGCAAGGTGTATCATTTCCTTTGATACCTTTTGGCTTCACATTTGCTTGGTATTCTATCAAGAATTTTTAGTAGCAAATCCATTGCTGTGTGAAATGGCATTTGCAGAGACTTCTCTACTTGAAAGACTGTGTACCTGACACATTTTGACCAATTACTGATGCTTTTCTTCACTGGGCTCTGCTGAGGAAGTGTCTGGACAGAGCACATCCTGTAATTAGATAAATTTGAGTGGATTTGTCTGAAAGCAGCCTAATAAATGACACTCTGCTTGTCATGGTGAAATCCTCTTTAACTCAAGGTGGTGTGGGGGGCTTATATTTACTTATCCCATTAATCAGAAGCAGTACAGATATGCTTAATTTGACCTTTAAGTAGACATAACTCAGGTGCAACTGTCTTTCTTTATATAACTATTTGGCAAACTTTTTTTTTCTCTCTTAGCTAGCACTGATTCCTGATTTCCTAACTGTTTCAGTCTTTAAACAGTGGTGAAATTTTAGTGTCAACATGAATGCAACATTTAATGAATGCCAATCATGTGGTGGAAACAGGGGCAATTTCAGCTATAACATTTTTTAGAACTTTATTCCTAACTCCAGGCTAGTCATTTCACAAGTGAATTTGACCCCACTGTGTGATCTCACGGCCTTCTCTGGAGAGCCCTGATTTAGATTTCCGTCTTCAAGACCCCCATCCCTGCTGGCTGCAGGATGAAATTTCATTTCAGCTGTTGACACAGGTGTCACCAGGAGGAATTATGCAAAGATATTCTCAAATGTCTGACATTTTAAGGATCAGTAAGGAGATTGTAGGAGGTGCTGGGAGAAAAAGCCTAAAGGGGCAGTAATAGGAGAGAGATGTTTAGCAGAGTGCCTCAGGTGGTTAAAATGAGGCAGACGTGGAATTACCGTGGTTATTTCTACTAAAGCCAGCCCTGGCAAACACAAAGCAGAATCTAGAATTTCTACGTGCCTCTGTGGGACTGTGATGATGAAGCTCCTGGTCCTAGAAAGGCTGGGCATTGTCTGGCACTGTTCAGGAAGAATGAATATGCCCGAGATCTAGATAGAAATGATCTCAGTTAACACAGTGCTCTGAGTGGCACAGATAACATGCTTTTACTTCTTTTGGTTTCCAGATTATTGAATGCACTGCACAATTTAGGTAGGGAAAATTCTAGATACCTACTAACAGCAGTACATGAAGGATGAAGGCTTGACCTACACCATCGTGTGAGGTCTACTTTATGAATGGCATTCTTGGGAATGCTTGTATGGAAGTGATGTTCGACCCTTCCCACTATTTTGAGGGAAGAATGCCTTCTTTAAGTTGAGCTACAAGGAGAAAATTGATGCTACACTGAGCAGAATGGATGAGGCAGGGACGCTTCTTGTGATATCAAAAATCTCCCTGTCGGAGTAGTTCAGGGTATTACCAATTAATCATTTACTATCCAGAATCAGAGGAGAGCTTTTTAAGTTTAGATTATCTCCATGATTTGCTCACTAAAGAAAAATAGAAAATATATAAACTTCTGTTTAATGCTGACTGAATATCTAGGGATATCAGAAGTTGGGCTCTCATGATCCCAAAAGTATAATAGCAATTTATAATAGGTATTTACTCCTTTATGATACTTAGAAAGACAGGTTAAAATTCCTTTGGACACAATTTTTTTGACTCTTAAGACTATAATCAAATTATCCCTGTAATTTTCAATTCTTTTATTAATCACAAATAATACTTACAGTGTAAAATCAGCTATATGAGTGTGAACTTAGCAATATTTCGGGATATATGTCTTGGGTCAGGGAGAGAGATTTCCTTAATTCTTTATTGGACCAGATCTTCAAGAAGGAACTGGAATTGATACATTCTTCTAGGATCATCATTTAACTGATTCACTGATATAAAGGTATCTGGAAATAACTCTTGGAATGATGTAAAGGAGAGTGGAGAGGAGTAGTCCTTTTTCTGAGCTACTCCAGGAAAGAACCAAGATCTTTCTCTGTTAAGACAGCTTTGCAGAGATGAGTGAGGTTGGTCAGCACCCCAAGACAAAAAGTGATCTTCAGAATCTTAAGAAGTGGACTTAGAAGTCATTGCTTTGAATTCTTCAGGAAAGTTGATAATAAAGGCCTGACAATTTTATAAAGAATTGAGTCTCTTGTCATTTGAGAAGTCTGTGTTATTTTATGCTATTGACATCATTAGCATTTTCATAATTTAACATTGTGTCTCGGGGAGTCAAAGCAGTATACAAACCACTGCATCTTTAATCACACTGTCAACATCTAGAAGACAATTTTTTTTTCTTTTTCATGTTTGTAACTTTACCACATGGTTCAGCACCAACACAGTTATTGCTTAGTACATGGTTGTCAGAGGAATTATGGTTAAATGATGTTATAATCTAATTGTGAAGTGAACCAATATACATAAAATAATAAATTACTAATATAAGGAACATGGGCAAATGCCCAATAAGATTCAGAGATTAAAAATGTTAGAGAATATCTTCTCTCTGGGAGGCTTAAAGAAGGACATTATAAAAGAAGGGTAACTTGAGCAGAGCTCTAAATATAGTGAGAATTTAAAGTAGTAGTGGGTGGAACAGACTCTTTCTGTATTTTTCTCCTTTTGTGTTGTTCTCTTTTCTCAGGGGATATCATTGATCTGATTGAGAATCCAAAGGGAAAATTATGGTTTTAGAGGAAAGAATGATGTCAAACTCAGTGCATAGAATTATTGAGATCAGTAAATTCAGGGGAACATGCACAAGTCACTAGTATTTTTGGGGGAGATTGATGAGAGAGAAATTGGTGGTCTTTTGACTTCTTAGTGATGAGAACTGAGAACATAGTTAAGTTTAGCTATTATAAGTTAGGATTTTAACGAAGGTTGAGTTGTGTGTATTCCCCTTCACATTGCCCTGGCAGTAGGGTTTTCAATCTTATGATAATGACAATTTATTGGGAAAAGAAAACCTCTACATGCCTATTAAATATATTGTAATCAGAGACCGAGCAATATGTGGTCTAATTAGCTCCACCTTTGGAAATGATTTAGGAAGGCATTTGACAGTGGTTCATGAACTAAATAGTTTATGTAGACACAAAGTGGTGAAATTAAGCCTGCTTACCTGAGATAGTCTTTAAGAAAACAGACAGCAACAATGGATTGAAACATGTTGGTAACCAGGGCAGGCTAATAATTTGGGCTACTTTAAACCATTTTTACTTAACATTAATTTTTTACTATTTATGTAGGGACGAGGATGATCATTGTGTGCAGAAAACCAGAGATCATTGTGCGTAGTGGTAGGATCAATGTCTCCTCTATTGTCCAGAGAATTCAGCCCTGCTGCAAACTTGTGTCTCCATCTCATAACATTAAAACCCTGCGCTTGACTGAGCGGGCACTCCGTATAGTAAGCATGACCCCATGGGAGGTAGGCTGTCCTGCTTCCCACTCCAGTTGCCTTATCAAAGAATTCCTTCTAAGCACCTATACTTTTACTCCCAAAAGGAAGTTGGTAAATACGAGGCATGACACCATGTACACTTCCAGGGTTGTTTTAATGCCTTTAATAGAGTGTGTATGAATGACTTACCCTTCTTATGGTGTTGATCTAGTTCAGCTTTTCACCATCTGATGCCAGAACTATTGAAAGTTTCGTAACTAGCCTTTCCACCTATGTTTTATCCTTTCAAATCCATCCTCTCATAGCCGCTAGACAGCACAAATTTGACCACAACACAGCTGGGCATCAAACTGTTAAATATCTCCCCTTTTCCCACAGGTTGACACCTGAACTGTAATAAAATACAAAGGCCTTTGCTGATCCGGCCCTTGCTTCCCTTTCTTTTCTCACTCCTGTCATTGAGTTTTATTTTTCAGTAATTTAAAACTTGCCTGTATTATTCTTTATATTTCCTGCTGTTTTTGCATCTGCTCTCCTGTATTTGTTTTCATTTCTTCCTAAAATGTTGAATTCCCCCTTCCCCCAATCTTCTGCTACCGGTTACCTGGCTACATCTACTTACTTATAGTTGGAGAGACAAGTAGGTGCCATCTCCTTTAGAAACCATTTCCATTCCTCCTAGATGAGTTAGACATCCCACCAGCTCCTCTTTTGGTGTGATATTATGTGACCTTGTGCATAGAGTTGGCATTAAACTGTTATTATAATTATCTGTTTAAATATCCTGTGCAAGCATGTAAAAGCAAAGATTATACTTAAAAAAACAACTTTATATCCACAGTTTCTAGATCAATATCCAGCATATAGTAACTCACATATTGTAGGAACTTACAAGAATAAATATAGCATACAGGGGTGTTATTTTTATTTTACAGAGGAGAAAGTTGCGGCTCAGAGAAATGATGCAACTTGTGATAATGAAGATTTGTGTTGCTCTTCCTTCTACAGAAGAGGCTGGAAGCCTGCATTCTACATTTTCTAGACTCACTTCACAGTAGGGTTTTGGTTTAGGCTTCTTCAATAGGAAGCTCTTACTTGGGGTTACAGAGCAAAGGGAAGGTAGACGCTATTATTTTGGATTAGTAATAGTGGTGGCAGTAGACCAGTGCGGATTCCTATGAAAGTGGTAGTGATGGCAACAAGAAGCGTGGGTACCTGCAGCAATTGTAAAGTGGAGGGAGCCCCTGGATGGAAGCTTGGCCTGGGGGTTCTAGCAACAGCCTGAGGTGGCACAGAGTATGGGACTGGGCAATGTGTTAGGCTTCCTACTGTTCCTAAGTTCTGTACAGCACCATCTTCCTTCCTCTTCTCTATTATGCTACTCTAGCCCTTTCAGGAATTTTGTAACACCATTCCTTTCTCAAACTCTGATGATGTTTTTGCTTAAAGTCATGCAGTAATTAAGTGGCAAAGCTGTGATGCAACTTAAGTTGGCCTGACTACAAGGCTCATAGCCTTCGGGCACACTGCCTTCTAATTGCAGAAGAAACCTCTTCTTTGGCAAAACAACAACAATAAAACAACAACAACAACAAAACTACCTTTATATATTCTTTGTCAGGGACTTAGATTTCAACAAAGAGTGGAGACATCATATTGAAGGAAGGAACCTTCTTGTACGTAGCAGCCTAATCTTCATACGCATAAAGTTAGTCCTGTGCAGAGTTTCCTCATATGATTTTGAGGAAGAAAGTCTACATTTTCTTTTGGGGAATCAATACTGAGCTGATCTGAAAGCAAAAGGAAAAGGTCAGGACTTGTCTTGCCCAGCAAGTTCAACAATGGGAAAACAAATCAGGCAAATGAGCTCCTTAGAATCTGGTGACCAGAATGTGCCTCAAATGCATTGCAGTGAGTTTTTCACTCTTCACCTTGTGACACTACTTTTATAGAGGCAAAGCTAAAGTCACAGATAAACCATGCTGCACAACTGAAGAGATTTTCCTTAATCTTCTGAGCAGCTTTAACCCACCTCGAGTCAGAGCAAGAAGGGAACGCGAGCGAGAACGCTTGGTTACCCTTAGTAGATGGCACAGCAGGTGCATATGAGCTGTTTCCTGTGGGTGGGAGAGTTAAGAATGTATGATGGGAAAGTGTTGACCAGAATTTGTTATCTAATCTCTCTTAGTTTCAATTTCCACAGCACAAAACACCTACCTTGCAGGATTATGTTGAAGAATAAAATGCTCAGTTGGTGCTAGTATGCACCAGTATATGGTAAACATTTAATTAATGTTTCTCCACTTAGAGTCAGTAAAAATCCTTGAGTATTTCTTAGCTGCCAGGCATTGTTCTAAATGCTGTGAGCAAGACGGTGCCCACCTAGAGTTGACATCTAGAATACGCTATCTTCTGTTTTTCTTTTAAATATTTATCCCCATATCCACTAGCTCTCTCATGCTCCTGAATTGTTTTACATCCCTCAGCAAATTAAATAAGTCAATGAAATGAAGAAAAATTAGATTAAGGGTTATGATATCCAGTCTAAAAGCCTTTAAAATAGCTGAGAAAGGAGAAATTATCAAGGGGTTATTTGGGGCTTCTTTTCTGTAATTTGTAGGAAGCAAGTCGAGTGGATTCCTAAATCTGAGAATGTCATATGTGTGGAAAAAAATACCCCTATTTTAAAAATGTCTCAATTATTTTGTTGTATATGTGTCTTTATCTTGGACTCTTGTATCTGGGAACATTCATAAAATCGAAGATTGTGGTGATCTTGTGATATATATTCAGGAGGTATTTCTAAATGGACTTTAGCTAGAGTGGGTATCATGGGAACCACCTGACATTCTGCTGCATGTAGGAGGGATTACAGTTGACATGTCTGAGCTCCTTATTTTGAGGAGAAGCAAAGAAATCTTCAATTCTTGGAAGCAGGATATTTTTGTTTGTTTTGTTTTCACACTTTAGCAGAGTGGATAGTTATTTGCTAATGAACTGCCAAACTGGCTTGCACTTAACATCCATGTCCTTTTTTCTCATTATTATCAAATAGCATTTACTATTTTTTCCCTCACATTTCCAGGCCGAAATATGTCATACACTCAATTTACCCTGATTCTGGGTAGTAAGAGGCCAGATTTTGGCACCTACTGGTCTCCTTGTCTGATCTTGAACTATTCCAAAGTATGTAATTTTGAAGTTGGCTAGATATAAATTTTTCTGATCTTTATAATTTATAGAAAATGAAACATTTTAATAGAATTAAAAGGCTAGTTTGCTTTGTATTTAACCTATCTACATATTTAAAATGTTGGCTTTTCAGCACAACTCACAATTGCAAAGTTGTGGAAACAATCCAAGTGCCCATCAATTCATGAGTGGATTAATAAAATGTAGTATATGTATACCATGGAGTACTATTCAGCTTTAAGAAACAATGGTGATATAGCACCTCTTATATTTTCCTGGATAGAGCTGGAACCCATTCACTAAGTGAAGTATCACAAGAATGGAAAAACAAGCACCACATGTACTCACCAGCAAATTGGTATTAATGGATCAACACCTAAGTGGACATATAGGAATAACATTCATTGGGTGTTGGGCAGGTGGGAGGGGGGAGGAGGGGATGAGTATATACAAACACAGTGAGATGTGCAACATTTGGGGGATGGTCACACTTGAAGCTCTGACTCGGGGGAGGGGAGCATGGGCAATATACGTAACCTTAACATTTGTACCCCCATAATTTGCTGAAATAAAAAAATTTAAAAATTCACTAAAAAAATAAATATTGGCTTTTATTAAATATATATGAAATTCACAAATCTGTGTTCCCATGGATATAAAAAATAAACATGTGGGGCACCAAAATTGTGTATCCCAGTGCTTTTCAAACTGTCCATGGTAAAGATCCTATTTCTAATATTATAAACTAATAATTTTATAAAATATAATAAAGATGAAATAAAAGAAGACAAAGATATACAAAATATAAGCCCACTAAAAAGGATTAGATTCAACAGAAGTAGAATTACTCTGTCAAATTGTATAAAAGTTTCTAATGGTGTACCTTCAATTTATATACATTTGAGGGACCATGACACATTTGTAGGCTGAGGTCATCCTGTGGATCTCATTAGGAGTGCACCATGCTGCCACTTTTATCTCTGAGCTTTTACTTGGTTGTATAGACCACATCCATAACAGCATCTCCATAATTCTGTTTCTTCTTGGTTTACACTAACTTCATAGCTCCACCTACTCCAAGAATCCTACAGAACAGTGTCATCCAATAAAAATATGCCATGAGCCCACATACGTAATTTTAAATTTTTTAGCAGTCACGCTAAAAAATAGAAGCAGGTAAAATTAATTTTAATAATATATTTTCTTTGACCTGATTTATCTAAAGATTAACATTTTAACATGTAATCAATATAAAATATTATTAAGGAGATATTTTACATTCTTCTTTTCGTATTGTCTTTGAAATCCACAAACTCATTTCAATTTGGACTATCCATATTTCAAGTGCTCAGTAGCCACGTGTGACTAGTAGCTACCATATTGGATAGTGCAACTGTAGAACTTCCTCTGAACTGCCCTAGAGCAAGTAAGACACATCTACAACATCTTGTGTCTTGGAAAGAAATTACCTCCATGAATAGCAAATTTCAAATTCTTTTTTTTGGAAAGAGAAAATGTGCTGCATAAGTTTAGGGAAACATCCATGGCAAAGGATCTATGTTCCTTTTCTTATCTCTGTGTGATCCCTTCATCTTGAAGTGGCTTCAGCTCAACACTTCTGGAATCTCAGTTTCAAATATTCTGATATTTTATCTTTTTATTTTCAGGTCTGTTACATTCAGCCTCTCTGAGTCACCTTCTCATATTTCAAATAAAGATAATGGTTTGTATCTTGCATACCTTACAACTCCTTGCAAACCACAAATAAAGGATATTTGGAAAGTTATCAGGATATTTTCAAAGTATTTTTGTTGGGTTGGCCTTGTTTTTTGTCTTCTCCCTCTTTTAGTTTTGCTCTGTAGGGATGATGTCCTCAAATCTGCCATGTTCATATTGATTGTTGTTGTTGTTTTGGGATAATGATGGCCAAGCTGTCTGATCTGGCAGTAAATTACATGGGAGAACAGCTCTGTTGCCGGGTGGAACTGCACTCATGTGTACTTAATCTCCTTAATGATATTCACAGCGACAGTTTCAGCTCGGTCTGCTCATCATCCCCACAAGCTCATCAATCCCCTTGACTATCTTCCAAGTTATATCCATGGGGGAAGGGAAATACCTCCAATCAGGTATTCATAAAATTCTGAGCAGTCAAATATTTATAGTTAACCTCATGTTAGCTTCTATTTTACCATTAGACACAAGCACTGCATTACTCCTATTTAGTTACAATCTGAAAAAAAAAAAATCTAAACTACACTTGGTTGAAGAGAGAAATAATTAGTTTTAGTTAGGTGATCTGTCATTTCACAGGTTCAGAAAGAGCAAGGTAATGAGTAATATAGTTAGTACTATAGTTGGGTTTCCTGAATCCTCTCTCTCCAGCATCCCTCCATCTTGAATGTATCTCTGGATCATATTATCACAAGGATAAGGTCTTTAATAGATGATAAATTTTGCCAATGCTAAATTTGGAGTGTCTAATTTTAGGATTTTGACTTTTATAAGAATGAAGTTAAAATGAGAGCTTCAGCCCGAGACTGCTGAAGGCATGAAGAACTCAGGGCAAATCAAGTTTCATTTTGTTAAGAAAGGCCAACATTTGAACATGGGAAGTGCACACTAAGTCTAAAGGCCAGAGGATGGGGTCAGGGGTCAGAGCAAATGGGGCATAAGAAAGATAAAAGAGTGGTTTTAGGTGATTGCCACAGGTGCTAGAGGGCGTTGTGATTCACCTTTATGAAGGATGGTGTTTTGTGCAAGAAAAGGGCTG
The DNA here is from genome assembly GCF_040939455.1 of Microcebus murinus. NCBI lineage: Eukaryota > Metazoa > Chordata > Mammalia > Primates > Cheirogaleidae > Microcebus > Microcebus murinus. The sequence goes on from NC_134120.1 coordinate 19,556,413, forward strand.
CTGACTTCAAGAGTCAAAAGTCAGAGACAGGATATATCCCTCCTCTAGGGGTCTTCCTTCTAGGCAAAGTGGAATCAAAGCCTCTTGGGATTCTCTGGTGAAGGATTCTGGCTTGTTGTGGAGTGTTATTGAGTTTGGAGAGAAGATCCCGAGTTTGGAATAGTGGTTCCTTAAAATTGACCTGAGAGAGAACTGGTATTCCTCATTTCCCCCTGTACAATTCCTCCTCCATTTATCTTTGTCCAGATGACTGACCAGGAGAGAAATGAGGAAGATAGAAGGATGAGAACAGACAGTAAAAGAGAAAATCAGTACATATACTATTTTTAACACTTTGAGAAGGTTAGCAACCTGAGAGGTATACTTATGATCTCAAAAAATAATTACCCATGTTTGTCCTTAATATCCCTAAAATCTGAATGCAGGTTTGTCGAAGTGTCTAGTTACCTATGAAAGGACCAAGAAAGTACAGAAAGTAAGAAAAACCATTATTTTCACAGGTCGCTTATGGCCCACATAATAGATCTTTCTGAGATTTGAAAAATGCCATGCATCTATCATTGAAAAGTCACATCTAAATATGCTTGCTACCTTCTAAGTAATCTTTTAGTTTTAATTGTAATATTATTTATGAGTTTTCACTCACCAGGAATTCTGTGTTGCTTTAAAAGCAATGGTACTATACCCAATACATCAGGAGAAAGACATGTGCTGATGAAATATGGTCCTGAATGTCATCATTCCTGTGATTTATATTAGACTAGGGATGGAAGAATGAAGTTGAGGGATGAGTTTGTGTGCTGTGCATTCTTGAATGATCCCTCTGAAAACAGTGGTAATTATTATCCATGTGCAACAAGGGGTAATCAGAAAGTGTTTGCCTGCAGAGGGAACCATTTGCAAGGTAACTGGGAATATATACACTAATGCACTGGGCCACATCCACTTTAAAGGACAAAAATCAAACAAAGCATAGGAAAAAATGGAATAGATTGTGTGTGAGTAAAGTCAAACTAAATCCCATCCTCACAGCTCAAGGGACTTCTAACGACATAGATTTGATGGGCTGGTAAGGACAGGCCAGGTATATAGTACTAGTTATTTAGAAAGTTCAGTGAGTGAAGTTAAATTCTTAACTCTGAGAATCCTGGTTATATGTTTCTATAATTATGCAGTAGATTTCTTGCACATCTTCATATTCATAATTACCTGGTATTTAACTTTCAATGATGACATTATTAAATCTAAGGTGACAGCCCTTCACTTGTGACATTTAATTTACTTTTCAATTTTCCTTCTCCCCTTGGTCCTTTAAATGGTTCTTAAGGGCAACTAACTGAGGAAACGCTGTCAATCCCACAGAATATCAGCCATAATTATTTTTCTTGATAAATATCTTCAAATTAAATGTTCAAATCCAAGTGTTGGGTAATGTCTTCCGAGGCAGTATAGGGTTATTTCAAAGTACTGTTCTTTATGTACAGAATGGCAGTGGTCAGATGCTGAATATCTTTTCACGAGTTGCATAAGGAAGAGTGCTTTAGGATATGCCAACGGCCTTTATTTACACAGCGAATGTCCTTGCTGTCTGCTTTTTCCCTATGGTAAAGTCACAAAAGGTTACCTTTTACATGAAGGTGAGCTGAAGAACAAATCTCATTTACTCATTTTCTTATAGGTAAATCTCTTCTTCTGGTTCTTTTGCACACATTTAAGAATTAACAGAGAATATCCGCAATTATTTTTCATGGAGTGAGGAAAATATTTTAAAAAGAAATATGTAAAATGAGTAGGAGAACAAAATGTATTGGACTTCGGAACTTTCAAATTGGGGAGTTTTATTTGGGAAGTCATTAAGTTTTAATGAAATCTAAGCTGGATATAGAAACTAATAAGCATATTCTCATGATTTTATAAAATGTGTAATACACTCAATCGTAAACATTATTGATGATTGCTCAGCTAATATATTTTATCCAAATGGTATGTCCACCATCATGCCCTCCAAAAATAAGGTTTTCTGTTTGCCACAAGGTTATAAATGCTTATGCAGTTGGCACCACTTCTTTAATTATCATATTGCTCAATTTGTCTTTATAAGCCACTTATCTCCTATTATACAGAACTTGCTTTAAAAGTGGAAGAAGGAGAATGTTACTTTTGGGACTCAATGCCAGGTTTTTTCCTGTTGATTAATATAATACAATATTGTTGCTTAAAGGACAATTAGAGGGCACGTCCCTGATATTAAACATAATGTAGAGATCGATTTTTGCATTATTAACTCATAATATACTGGACTTCCAGGGTATCATTCTCTCTCTTTCTCTTTTTCCATCTTCCTGACCATCCCATCCTGTGAAGGAGGCTACTCCCCAGCCCATACTCTCTCAGGCATTATCAGTTCAGTGTGTTCCAGCCAACTTTCAACTATCAACATTTGGACTTTCTCGGGCTACTGAAGCCCACTTGACCCAAACGCACAGTAGGCTCAAAGTACCAAAGAATTAAAGCCTCTTGGGAATAAATCCCAACTAACGATTGATGGCAGTTGTTGTCCTAGCTTCTTTTCTTTTTGGACGGCTAATTTTGAGGCATCATTCCACATTTGTTACAGAGTTCTCCAGTGACATTCATCTCCAGTTGTGCACGGTGATAAACTTGCTTGGTAATGTGCCCTTTTGTTGGCTGTCTTCCCTTTTCCTTCTCTATTCTGACTCTCTTACCAGTGTTTCCAGAAAAAACTTCCAAAATAAACCATTTGTACTCAAATATTTGCCTCTGAGTCTACTTCTGAGGGATCCCAAATTAATATACTTCTTATCTGGATATATAAATGTGAGAAAAGCCAAGGGCTTAATCTTTGCACCACCTTTCTTAAGTAAGTTTATTTCCTAGGTAATTTCACCTAAACCTAATATTTCAAATACCATTCAAAATTATATGACAATCTCTGCCTTCTTTTCAGAACCTCAAATTCTAATTAATTTCTCCATTTGGATGTCTGCCAGGTATCTTAAGATTATATTTTCCAAATCAAATTCTTGAATTTTTCCCACAAAGTGGTTGGGGAACTGAATATTCTACATAATATGCAGATTTTTATGTTGAATACATTGGTCCTAGTTTTGTCATCAAGCAGTGTATGCAAAACACAATTCCTGCACCTTCAATAGAAAAGAACTTCAAATATTTAAAGAAAATAGCCATGTTTCTCTTCCTCTAGGATTCTCTAAGATCCAATTTTAATAAACCTATTTCACTCAAATGTTCTTATGTAGTAATACTCATATACTCACCACATTCCCCTCTGTAAATATCCCAGTTTTCACTGTTCTCAAAATATGACAAGTAACATTAACATATTGACTGGCGCACTAGAAAAAAAATTTTTTCCCTTGGGGCCATGGTATTTTATCATGAAAATAGAATGAAAACTTTGAAAACAAAATGATCTTTCCTAATTTAATGAAAAACTTATTTTTATTTTCTGTGCATGAGTTATGTGCAATTAAATTGTCAATATTAATTATAACAATGAGAACATCTACAAGTAAGATTTTCATGAACCAACTGCAGTTACATATGCTTCATGAAGCCCCGAGCTCAAAACTAGCATGAGTTAAATACAACTCACATGGCAGTTAATGTGTTAAATCTGATATTTCTGGTATGGTCTGGCCAAAGTAGGATAAATCACATGTGCACAGCTGCGCTTGTTTGTGCCCGCTCTCTGTCACACACACACTTTATCAGAATATATTTATCTCTTGCAAATCCCTATATTGAACTTCTTTGTACTTGCCAGCAATGTTCTGTAATTTTTAATAAAACTGGACAATCATAATTAGAAAAAAAAAACCCAACACATCTTGACAGATTTTCACAGAGCAGTCTTGTTTTTTAAGTATAATTTTAAGATACTTTCTAAAATCAGGAAAGGGCACTGTGAAAAGATTAAAAAAAAGCAACACAAACCTGTGTGAAAATGGAGAATGCAGTGTATTTATTTTGACTAGTTTTTTTCTTTGAGACATGGATCTGGATGGCCTATTGGCCTGTTCATCCTTTTTCAGGGCAATCTGCAAGTCTGAGTATGAAATTTGAAAGAAAACAGACTATTTTTTTTTTGTCAAAATGGAGAAGCTTTATATTCTCCTGTCAACTAGGAGTAGGTTAGCAATAATTGTTCTTTTTTCTTAAGAAGATGTATTTGTTTTGGTTTAGAAATTGCCAAGCCTTAAGAGGGGAATCTAGTCCTACCAAGAAAGCAAGAAACATGAGCATAAGGACATGATCTGAGAACAACTTATCATACAATAAGGAGATCAGCCATTTTCTTGGGTGACAATGAAAACAATAACAACATGTACTCTTAAATGTGCACAGCATTTACAGTTTTCAAAGCATTTTTGCATACTATTGCCTGCCTGCCTTCCCTCCCTCCCTCCCTCCCTTCCTTTTTTTTTTTTTAAATCAAGTATTAGGTTATTAAGTATGGAATGTCTGATTTCCTTAAGTACTAAGTTTGACAGTTGATATCTCTGACATTTCACTTTAACACTTTTTTTTTTTTATTGTGAAGGTATATCTTCATTCTTTCAAACTCACATTTTGGCTTGTGATTATCTTTCAAAAAAAATTTTAGAGCAATTTTTGGGAAACCATGGATAAGTCAGAAATTTGTGTTATTTTTGAATATGAGATCTGTTGCAGAAACAATGCAGTGCAGACACTCAGAATGTAAATGAAATATTTGGGAAGGATGTGGCTAATGAGTGCACAGTATGTCGATGTTTTGAGAAGTTCTATTCTGGTGATTTTAATCTTGAAAATGAGCCATGTGGGTGACTTGAGACCAAGGTGGATAATGATGAGCTTAACGCTGTAATGGAAGACAATCTATTTCAACCTACGCACGAATTAACAGCAAGGTTTGATGTTACTATTCCAACAATATTGGACCATTTGGAACAAATAGGCTAGGTAAAGAAGCTGGATAGATGGGTACCACCTGAATTAAATGAACATCAGAAGAGAAATGGTCTCAAAGCTTGCCCTTTTTTGCCATCATGACAAAAAGACAAACCATTTCTATGCTCTATTGTTATGTGTGATGAAAATGGATTCTTTTTGATAATTGCAAGGGTTCAGCAGAATGGTTGGATAAAAATGAAATGCTGAAACACAATTCAAAACTGAATATTCATCAGTAAAAGCTAATGGTGTCCGTTTGGTGGTCCAGTACTGGTATTATTTATCCACTACAGCTTCATGAAACCTGGTAAATCAATACAGTGGATGTCTACTACAACCAACTGGATGAAATGATGAGGATGCTTGTGATTAAGCAGCCAAGATTGGTCACTAGAGACAAGGCCAATCCTCTTGCAAGACAATGATTGACCACATTGCACAAACAACGCTACACAAATTACAGAAGCTGGACTGGGAAACTCTCTGTCATCCACTATATTCACCAGACCTTGCACCAACTGACTACCACTTCTTCCATGCCCTGGGACACTTCTGGCAAGGAAAAATATCCAGTTCTCGACAAGCTGTGGAAAACTCCTTTCGCAATTTCATCGCCACTCACTCTCCAGGTTTCTTTGCTGCTGGCATAAGCAAGCTATCATTAAGAAGGCAAAACTGTGTCTATAGTTTAGGCACATACTTTGATTAACTGTACTGCTTGTTTGAGATATAATAAACTAAATTTTTGATTCTAAATTGGACGTTTCATATTTAATGACTTAATTCTTAGTGTGTGCTAGGAACTGTGCTAGATACTAGAGATACAAAATAAAATGAAACATTCTTTCCTTTCAGGAGGAGAGCATGAAAATTTTAGAGGCTGCCTTTATTATGGGGTAGTATAACCATTAATTCATCTGTAGGGTGACTTCTATAAGCTCCATGAGAACTCACTCCATTTGTGCAGCAAGGCTGATTTTCTTGATGCCTCCCTGTAAGTCGATAGGTATATAGACATTTGGTATGCATGTTAGCTATAAGTCAATTATTCCTCAATTGTCCAACACAAGATGACCTAAAACATGATTCTCATAAAAACTAAAACCAGAAGCACAATGTAAGAATTTAACTCAAAACCCATGACACAGAAGCTTACATCAGTATTCCAAAGATTGAAACTGATATTTTAAACAAAATTAAATTTGCCAATAAAAATTCAGTCAGAAGAAACTTCTTATCTCAATGGCTTAACATGAAAATATTACCTTATCAGGGGTATGACTAGCAATGAGAAATTGGTTTATAAAATTAGCTTTATAATGCAAAGAGTTTTAATATGATGATATTGAAAGATTATAAATGTGGGCTATAAGTTCAAAGGGGGCTAAAATTACTAACGATGCCTGAACTTAGAAATCTACGCAATTTACTGACTAATTTTATGATGTGGGCCATTGATAATTGGACTTTCACCATTATTAATTTTTAAATGCTGCAGAAGAATAAGATAATTTTTCATGTATATTTGAGGACTTTAACATTGACATGGGAAGAGCTAATATAACTTAATTTCAACATTAATGAATGGAGCTATATTTAAATGAGGCTTTTTACATTGAGTTGTGAACCCAGATTTTTCAGGGAACTGTTATTTTTATCTTAGCTTGACAAAAAAAGATAGGTGGAAAATATGGATAACAGAATAGAAGTGTGGAAGTCCTTTATGCTGGTATATACTGGGATTCGCATTTAGTTGGGATTTATGGGTGATTTAATAAGGAAAGGGGCCATTATTTTCAAATTTTAAGACCAATGAGATCTTTGAGTTCCTGAGGCTCATTTTTTCGGTATGAACATTTGTAATCTTTAATTGCAGAAATATAGGACTTAGCAGAATCAGCATCATTTTAAGGATATCAGCCAAGCATTAGAGTCTAGATTTATTTTCCTCATCTAATGATGTGAGAATCTAAATGGGTTTTAATATCCTTACTAAAGGTTAGCATCCTTTTCGGTGCTACCCTACGGTTTCTGTGGGAGGTGTAGGAGAGCACATCATGTCTATTTGATATATGTTCAGCACCTCTGAGAGCTTAGTTTATTTATTACTTGACAGCGAAGGTATAGAAATAATTGAAATGTGATGGGCTTCAATGTTCTTTTGGTAGGCAAGTCCTGTGGAATCAGGCTTTCTGATGTCTTAAACCTTGAAAGAAATGGGAAAGAATTTGACCTATTCATTATGGTTTCTGTTTTAAAAGGTTATTTTCAAAAATATCAGCCAGTTTGGATTTGTGGAGGGAAACGTTGAAAGTGTTTAATATAACTCCACAGCTATTTTCTAAGCTTTCAGTCTATTTTCCGTATCAGCTATTTAATGTTGTGTAAACAAAAACCCTGAGTACCTGACTTTACATATTCCATTGATTTAAATTAGCAATGTGGAAACAGTGAAAGAAAATGACTCTATATATTTAAAAGCTTGCTATCAGAGTCAAAAAGTAGGAAATGTTTTATTGAAGTGAACATGTGTCATCAAAGAAGAATTGGTTTGTAAAATATGGCCACTCCCTGAGTCTGGACGGTTCTGATGTAGTAGTTTTTAGAGACTGGGTACTGGAGTGTGACCTTTTGGGCTTAAATCTCTGATCTATGTTCACAAGTTTTGTGGCCTTTGCCAAGTGCATAGTGGTTGGATTGCTACATTGAGTAGTTACGTGAATTAAATAGGTGAATTCTTTTAAAGCACTTCACGTAGTGTTCAGTAATTATTGGTGACTGATTGCCTTTGTTACATTCCATTCTGTGATGTCACAATTACAAAAGACTTGGTCTTTATTCACTCTACTGTTGTAAAATATTTCAAACTGCCATCTCTGGCAGACACTGTATGAAATCAAGTATTGCTTTTGGGGGAGCTGAGAGGAAGAGACCATACCATTCCTAATTCAATAGCTTTGAAAGATAATATTTGTATTTATTTTTATAAACTTTTTTGAATGTAAGAGTAATACTTATTGAAAAATACTCAGACAATATAGAAATATCCTAAGGCAGAGCTTTCTTTGTGGGAATGTAAATATACCTGTATATGCACATGACATTACTATACTGATTAGTATTTTGCTTTTTTTAAAACACAGGTTTATTAAAACATAATTTACACACCATGAAATTCACGAAGTGAATTCAATGATTTGTAGTCAATTGGCAGAGTTAACTGTTCGACCATCACTATAATCCAGTTTTAGAATATTTCCCATCACCTTGGAGTGATGCCGTTTGGATTCACCTCATTCTTTTTAGTGGCTATACATTATTTCATTTTATGACTATACCATAATTTTAAAGATTCTCATGAAATATTTTAAGTTGTTTTGATTGCTTACACTTTTTATTATAAATAATTCTACATAAGCATTCTTGTATAAATATCTGGGTGAACTTTTATTAGTACTTCTGCAGGATAAATTCCTTAAAGTGGAATTTCTTGGTTAAAGGCATATTTACAAATTGCTTTCCAAAGGATTGTATCAATTTACACTCCCCCCCATAACATGAGTACCTATTTCTCAGTGTTTTCACATATGCTGTTTTTATTTTTAAATGTTTGTTGATATGACAGGTAAAAAGTGAGAGCTCTTTGTTTTAATTTATATTGATTTGATTATTAGTGAAGCTAAGCATCTTTTCATATCTTTTTGAAAATATTATACTTTTTATTATGGTATTTAAATTGGCAAAATGCTTTTGTGATTTGGTGGATCACCTGCTCATGTTTTTTAAACCATGTTTTCTCTATTATATTTTCCTAGTTGATGTATAGGAAGTTTTATATATTTAAAACCATTTTTCTTACCATTTATATTGTTTTTCTACCAACTTTCCTATCATATATTGTGTTTTTCAAACTACAGAAGTTTTATTTTGTATTTTTTTTATGCTCTTAAACCTATTAATAACTTCTATTACAGTTTCTGGTGTTGCTGACAAATGTTGCCTTGCCCCATCCTAAAGTTTTATAATACATTTATCTGTATTTTATTTTAGTGTTTTTGCATTTAAATCTATAATTTATATGGAATTAATTTGGCAGGTTTTAATTTTTTTCTTGTTCCTCTTTTCAGTTTTCATACTCTACCTGGAATAATCTGTTTTTTTCCCTTTTTTTCTCTAGTTGTTTAAAAATTTTAGATATTTTTCTGTCCTACATTTATTTAAGAAATATTTTATTTTATTTTAATTTTTTTGAGACAGAGTCTCACTTTGTTGCCCAGGCTAGAGTGAGTGCTGTGGCATCAGCCTAGCTCACAGCAACCTCAATCTCCTGGACTCAAGCAATCCTCCTGCCTCAGCCTCCCGAGTGGCTGAGACTACAGGCCAGAGTTTATTAAAAAATCCTGAGTCTAAGGGCTGCATTACCTTTCACTTTTCATTGTGCTAAGGAAACACATTGAGCTGCAAACCATGTCCTTAATCTGTTTTTCATTTTCTTGTCTTGAAATTCTTTGGCTAGGGTCCCTTGAGCACCACTTTGATTATGCATGTTTGTATCGTTTCAGATGTTTATTAATTGTGAAATAAAGTTCTGGTTTGATAACCTTGGGAAAAAAAAAGGCATATGCCACCATGACCAGCTAATTTTTTTTCTAAATATATTAGTTGACCAATTAATTTCTATTTATAGTAGAGATGGGGGTCTTGCTCTTGCTCTGGCTGGTTTCGAACTCCTGACCTCAAGCAATTGGCCCACCTCGGCCTCCCAGAGTGCTAGGATTACAGGCGTGAGCCACTGCGCTGGCCATTAAGAAATATTTTAATGCTTAAATAATTTTGCAGTTTTTATACAACTCTCCCCAAATAAGATGAAAAGGCCCTTACAAGAGAGTTTGAGTTATATTCTCTTTGGCACTGGGAAGCCACCAACAGCAGATGCTATCAGTGCTTTCTCATTACCTTCGATTCCTTGACCACGTCGTGCTCTTCCACTCACATGGCCACTCCAGCGTCTGTTGCTAAGGGCTGTCTACCTGGCAGAGTCTGCTTGCTTGCTCGTAGGATAGGAGGGTCTGGGAATGTTTGTCCAGTTACTGACAGTGCGGAGTATAAATGCCCCAGCTGTCACCTCCCTTGTGGTGGTGACTCTGAGGAGCAGCCGACACTGTCTCCAGCTTCCCTAAAGGATTGAGCTGGAGTTACCAACCAGAGGACTTGGTGTTTACCCTTGTTTGGTTTCCTTTCCCTCCACAATCCACTTTTCCAATCTCCTTGGGTTTTCCTGGAAATACTTTCAAGTAAATTCATTTCATATGAATTCTCATTGCAAGGTAGGTTGCAATTCTCATTGCAACAGTAGAAATCAGAAGAAGATTTTCCAGAACTGAAAAACAACATGAGTGTTTAGATGGAACTAGTTCAGATAGTGCTAAGCCCAATGAATGTGTGAAGAGACACCTAGAGACATTTTCGTGAAATTTTAGAACACCAAAGTTTAGGAAAATACTCACAAACATGGGCCATGGAGAAGTTAAAACAAAAATTGTCTACAGAGTAGTGAGATTCAACCTGGCTTTAATTGAACGTGTAGATACAGTTGTCAGAGATGAGAGAAGGATGAAGGGAAAGAGGGGAGAAGAAAAGGATGGATGCTTTAGCTTCCTGCTGTCTTATAAAATGGAGAAACAAGATATATTGTTTATAATTTATGGTCCAAGAGTTGGAGTTTTAACTAATTTTGTTATTGCAGGGGGGTTCAGAAGACAGACTAGGATAATGAAGCTATATATAGAGAGGAGGGTGGAGAGTGGTATAAATGAGTGAAATCCTTATCTATCATAGCAGGAGGCCAATAGATAAAAAGTAGTGAAATAAATGTGCTAATTATTTGGAGGCAAGCCTTAGAAACATGAAAAGCAAACAGTTAAAAGTGTTAGCCTCTGGGAATCAAGACCCTGTGGGTGGGAGGCATGAAAAATAGAATTATTGATTTTCTTTATAAGCCCCTTTATTTTTTCTTTGCTTCCTAAACCATACTTACTTATGACTTTAAATAAAAATGAAGAAAATTAAATGAAAAATTATAAATAGGAAATTGTTATAGAACAAGGTCATTAATTAGGAATATATTGAAAAGAAAAGTTAAAACAAATAAAAAAAAAACACCAATGAAGCCTGGAGTCTGTGTTTAAAAATACCATAATTGGAATCCTACACCTAGATAAGTTCTTTGAACTGAAATCCTACAGGACTAATTTGCAAAAATGCAATTTTAAGAAAAAAATGATTTTTTGAAAATGAAATGAGGATGGAAAAATTACAAAGTTGCAGATCAGAAATCACGCATATAGGCAGGCTCCTCCCTTCCCCATTTCTGCTACCTAAGTTTATAAAGGATTTTGTAATAACTTTAGAACCAATACTGAGAATTAATTAAAAGGTGGACAGCAAGAAAGCACCAAAGAATTAGTGGAACTAACTGAAGATCGTGGATAAAAAGGAGATACTATATAGCAAATCAAGTGTTTCTTAGGTCTTTATTGAAGAAGTGATTAAAAAGATTCTCACATTTTTAATTGTCTTTTGAAGCAATTAGATGAAAAAGAATGGATCAAATAGCAAATAAGGAGAATTCAGAACAAAGATGGACATATTTGACACAAGGGCCACCAATCTCTCCTCCTGTGCTCATATGGAGAAAACCCCAGAAACTTCATCTAGTTTTCCATGATAGAAGCTGAGATTGGTATGTGAGATGAAGGCTATGATATTGGCAAACCCAACTGAAAACAAAGTGTCGCTTAGTTCCTGTTGAATTTATTAAAAAATTAGACCGAAAATTTGACAGTTTTAAGAGGAAGAACATTTCACTGCCTTCTGTGGCACAAATAAGAAATATATTCTGAAAAAGGCAAGAAGAGCTCAGTGAGTTAGTGGAAACACAGACACTTTAGCCAAGGGAGTTATCCAATGTCCTAGATTCATTTCGGTTTATTACACCATGATCGGTGTCTGAGTTCAAGTCAAACTAGCAATAGAGGGAAAGACCTTAATCACTCATTATATATACCAGATAAATTGAGCTTGAACGTTAAGTGACATGTCCAAGATCAGAAATAAAATTATCAGATAATCTGACTCTAGATCTCAGATGTCCCAGTCTAGACCCTCACACTAAATAATATAATATTCACGTCACAACATGTCAAACCCATTCAAGATCCTAACACTAGGGGCTTTGGATTGAAGGGAACAGTTGTGATAACTGGAAAATGGCTGTACTGGGTACTATTACATTCACATTCATCTTAGTCCCCAAAGAACTGATGTCTTTTACATTCCTTCAGGTGGTAGATACTACAGAATGAGATGTAACAAAGACTGCTGGATATCTACTACTGAACCAAAGTCCTGATTTCCTTGGAAAAGTACTGACTCATGCCTATTGTCCCAGCACAAGCAATGATAGCATCTTCTTTCTTTCATAATAGTGTTCTATGTTGAGAGACAATTCTTTACTGGTCTCTTGTATTTCTGTACATACTATGAGTAAGGCAATGGCTCCTTTGTTCTGGACTATTTTTTTAAGCATGTCTGTATAGCAAGCAGCCTTGGAAAATAGAGATCCTGTTTTCCTTCAGAGCAAAAAGTGGGCATGTTACTATCATCATAAAATATTTGAGTTCCTTAAATTCAAAGTTTCTCTTCTGTAACACAACCGTGAGTGCAGGCATTTATCCGCATTGCCTTTGTGAGACTTGGGGGGCTAGTTAAACCGATACAAATATGGTGATGTACAGACTGCTTGTGGTGCAATAAATAATAAATTTTTGTCCCCGACCCAGAAGTCCCATGTATTTTGCCAGTATTCATACTGTGCCAGGCAGGCTTGTTATCTTGTAAGTGGGGTAAAATCTCAGACATTGAAGAGTTCTTAAAATTCTAGTTAGTACAATAAATCATATGGTTGAATGCATTTTTTTCTTCTTTTAGTGAACGTGCACCTGAGTTTTGTCTGGACTCCTGAATAGAGACTCCATTTCCCATCTTCCCTTTTATGGCCATGTGATTAAGTTCTGGACAGCACAATGTGAGCCAAAGAGCTAGGTACCATTTTCAGATCATGATCATAAAAAGAGTGGATATCAACTGCCATTGGCATTTCCTCCTTCCATCTGGCTCGGACACAGACCTAAAGGCAACACCTTGCACAAACACTTTAGCCTCAGGATCCAAGCCATCTGTTGAAGATGGCAGAGCCATTCTATTAGCCCTGAACTAGCTGCCTTTAGACTATAAGGGAGGTATAAACTTCTACTTCATTTAGATCAATGTATTTTTTGCTCTTTTTAATAGCTAAAATACAGCTTGAATGTATACTAAGAAATGAAGAAGTAAATTTAGAGTTCCTTTTGTTATTTTTTTTCTTTTAAAAAATTTTCAAAATATTAAGGGGCTACAAATTTTTTTGGTTACATGGATTGCTCTTATAATGCTTGTATCATGGCTGTAAGCGTGCCCAACATCCAAAAAGTGTTCATTGTACCTGTTAGGTAGGTTTTCACCTATCCCCTTCTACCCCTCCCCCTGCTTGATTTCCACTGAGTTTTACTTCCCTTTTTGCACAATTGTGCAGATTGGTTAGTTCCAATTTAATAGTACATGTGGTGGTTGTTTTTCCATTCTTTAGATACTTAGGATATAATGGTCTCAAGTTCCATACAAATTGTTGCAAAAGGCATTAATTAATTCTTTTTAATGACAGTAGTATTCCATGGTGTGTGTGTGTGTGTGTGTACACACACACACACATTTTGTTAATCCACTCATGAATTGATGGGCACTTGGGTTGATTCTATATCTTTGCAATTGTGAATTGTGCTGCAATAAACATTCAAGTGCATATGTCTTTTAAAATGACTTATTTTCCTTTTGGGTAGATATCCAGTAGTGGGATTGCTGGATCAAATGGTAGATCTACATTTAATTCTTTCAGAAATCTCTATACTGTTTTCCATTAAGGTTGTAATAATTTGCAGTCTCACTAATAGTGTATAAGCATTCCTTTTTCTCTGCATTTGCACCAGCATCTGTTGTTTTTGGACTTTTTAATAAAAGTCATTCTAACTGGGGTAAAGTGATATCTCGTTGTGGTTTTAATTTGCACTTCCCTGATGATTAGTGACATTGAGCATTTCTTTATATGTTTATCAGCCATTTGTCTATCTTTGTTTTGAAAACTTCTGTTCATGTCTTTTGTCCACTTTTTGACATTTTTTTCTTGCTTATTTGTTTGAGTTCTTTGTAGATTCTGGATATTAGCCTTTTATCAGATGTATAGTTTGCAAATATTCTCCCATTTTGTAAATTATCTATTTGCTCTGTTGATTATTTTCTTAGCTGTGCAGAAGCCTTTTAATCAAGTCCCATTTATTTATTTTTGTTTTTTGTTTTGTAATTACCTTTGGGGTCTTAGTCATAAATTCTTTGGTTAGGCCAATATCTAGAAGAGTTTTTAATACGTTTTCATCTAGAATTATTATGGTTTCATGCCTTACATTTAAGTTATTTATCTATCATGAGTTGATTTTTGTGAGTGGTGAGAGAGATGGATACCGTTTCATTCTTCTGCATGTGGCTATCCAATTTTCCTGGCAACTTTTATTAAGTAGGGCTTCTTTTCCCCAGTGTATATTGTGGTCTGCTTTGTCAAAGATCAGTTGGCTGTATGTGGATGGTTTTATATGTGGGTTGTCTGTTTTGTTTCATTGGTCTATGCCTCTATTTTTGTGCCAATACCATGCTGTTTTGGTTACTATAGGCTTGCAGTGGAGTTTGAAGTCTGATGATGTGATGCCTCCACATTTGTTCTTTTTGCTTGCATTGCTTTGGCCATTCACACTCTTTTCTGTTTCCAAAGGAAGTGTGGAATTATTTTTTCTAGATCTCTGAAATATGACATTGGTATTCTGATGGGGATTTCATTGAATCTGTAAATCACTTTGGGTAGTATAGAACTTTTGTTACTATTTTTCATAGATGGAGAAATTAAGACCTAAAATCAATAAGTGACATGCTCATAGTTGGAGATTTAGTAAAAATAAAACTAAAACTCCCAGTTGTGCTCTCCCTCAACCTCCTGTTCTTCACATTGCCTGTATCTAGCATTACCAGACAATACTGAATATATAAGCGTACAAGTCCAGGGAATTAGGAGAGTGGGGAAAGCTTTACAGTGAATAAAAGTAAGTGTATAATAACTGATAAGAGTTTTCCAGCTCCATATGAATAAATGCACATAGAGGCATAATTTGAGCTTTGTGATCTACCAGTCAAGGTAACACTGAGAAATTGCAAGGGCAAAAAGTAGCCAGGGGAGGATGCACGATTTACACCATAGTGATGTAGTCAGCAGCTTCTTTCAGTTTTCATTGTTCTGGAAGCCCAATTCACCACCTTCTTAGAATGGTTTATTAAGCAAGTCAAATTTTAAGAGGGATCTGATAGAATTGAAATAGTTTTCATGGCAAATGGGCAAGGGAAAACAGGCTAAGAACCGACTTAATAAATCAAGCTGTGTCTGTATGGAAGACATTTCATGAAATGCTTGTGGGGGTGGTGAAGATACAATGATTTAAAGGCAATGTTTGTGACATTAGAGAATATATAATTTTGTAGAGCTTTAATACCAACATTAAAAATAGTACAATTAACAAAGAAGGAAGTAGTGAGTTTTGTAGGGAATATGGCACTGGAGATGTGCCTTGAAAAATAGGATACTGGGAAGTTGAAATAATGTCCAAATGGTTCCTCATTTAATTGGGAGGTCTCAGTAACAATTATTATTGTTATTTTCTTTTTTTTTCTTTTTTGTAAAATTAGTAAAAGCCCCTTCCTTATCTTGTCTCCTTGGAATCTTATGGTTTCATAGATCATGGCTGGTATATATAAACATAACTATTTTTTGAATGTTGATTTTTATACCCTACAACTTTGCTGAGTTTGTATATTATTTCTAATAGTTTTTTGTGGGACCTTTAGAATTTTCTATGAATAAGACCGCATTGTCTGCAACCAGAGATGATTTTACATTTTTATTTCTACTTTTAATGCCTTTTATTTCTTTTTCTTGCCAAGTTGCTCTGACTAGGACTTCTAGTACTATATTGTACAGAAGTAGAGAGAGTAGGCATCCTTGTCTTTTTTCCTTCTCTTAGAGGAAAATCTGTCTTTCACCATTGAGTATGATGTTTCACCATGGAGGATACTACTCATTTTTCCAATTGGCCATATAATGTAAGAGAGCCTACTTTAAAGTTAAAATGGCCTTATCTCTTGAAACTGTTAAGAGTTATATTGTGATTTCCAAGGTAAAATTTTATATCTTCTTCCGTTTAATCTACTCATTAAATAGTTGAGGAAAAGTTCAGAAGGTAGCTATGGCTATGTGATAATTATTGACATTGACAACAATAAGACATGGCCAGAGTCTCCTCTTGGGGCTGTGCTGCTTCTCAAGTGCCTCTTCATTTCTAAGAGTTTGTTGCAATAGTCAGTTGAACTTTGCTGTGAGCAACTCTTATATTCACCTCTGCCCCTCACTTCTTTTTTTTTTTTTTTTTTTTTGATTCTTTTTTTTTTTTTATTTCGGCATATTATGGGGGTACAGATTTTAAGGTTTCAATAAATGCCCATTTCCCCCCCTCCCCCCAAAAGTCTGAGTCTCCATCATGACCATCCCCTAGATGGTGCACATCTCACTCATTATGTATGTATATACCCGCCCCCCTCCCCCCTCCCACCTGCCCAATACCCTATTACTGTAGTACCTATGTGTCCACTTAGGTGCTACTCAGTTAATACCAGTTTGCTGGAGAATATATCTGGTGCTTGTTTTTCCATTCTTGGGATACTTCTTTGTTCTTTCAATCCAAATACCCCAATGCCTACTTTATGTTCCAATCTCCTCTTTAAAGGTTTTCCTGACTCAGAATTCAAATAAGCATATCTTCTAGGACTGAAATTGTGCCATATCAAAGGTTCTCAACAGCACAGGCAACATTTCATATAGTCTCAGGAAATAGGTCTCTCACATAACTGTGCCTCTGTTTTTCAAATGCATAAAATGCTATTGTGATGAATAAAATATAACATATTTACTTACTGAGGGTTTTCTGAAATCATAACATTGGACAACATCTTAACCAGAACTTTATATACACCCAGTAGATTGGAAATCTGAGATAACTGCAAGAAAATTAAGCAGACTTATTCTGAATTTTATTATCTAGGCATTTTGATATATAAATGTCATATCATAGGATGTTTATCATAGGATGTGGCAACTGAGGAACAATGTGTCTAGATAATCTGAAATGGTATTTCCATAGTCTATGCCATTCTTGAGTAATGGTTTTGACAACATGCTGGAAAGAATATTTTCTTACTCTCATATCTATTTAGGAATATCTATATAGCCCCTATATATTTATGTATTTAAAAAGGCTTTTTAATATTTGGCTGTAGTAAAAGTTATGGCTGTTTCAGTGAATATACTATACAAGTGAACATTGCTTTTCTGCTCAAACTTTAGCATTCATTGAAATATCACTTGTCTTTTTAGGGCAAAATACTTACCCCATCTCCCCTCCTGATCTCCCACTCCCTAGATAGGCAGTTATACATCACTTAAGGCAATTTAGGGTGTTATAGGAAGTATGTCAGCAAAATACTGGCCAACAAAAATAAGCATTGGAAAGAAAAACATGTCATTCTTATGCCCCACACTGCTTTTGATAAGGAAATAAATAACAACTGTAACAAACTGCATTTGCTTGGTACCCAGTGCATAACCAGCACCAGAGATCTCTGCTACCGGCTGGTTTGTGTTAATGAAGAGTTGTTTTGCTAAATATGGACTTATGTAAATATCAACAGAAAGTCCTAAACAGCTACTTCTGACAATTGGGATCATCTCTAGGCTACTTTTTCAGAATTTTCTTCTGCTCAAGAATGGGGAAATGGTAGTGGGGAGATTTCTTTCTGATAGATTTCAAATTTATTATGAGTTGAAAACCATAAAACAAGGAGCTCTCTCATGTTCCCTATTGGAGGGACAGAGCTGCAAGATGAAGGAGATTTATTAGCTAACTTGGTCATATTGTAAGAGGATGGAAGAGTTTTGGATTTCCAAGAGGTCCAAGTTTCTTTGCTCCAAACACATCGTCTGTGTTTTATATTCGGTAGTAAAACATGTGAGCAGCACACTGTGGAAGCCACACAATTTCCTGTCCATCTGTGCTGTGCTACCAATCATTGCCCACAAGCTCAGAGTGTGTCATCCTCAAAGATAAATAGTTCTTCATCTGAAAAAGGCTGTTACAGCACTGTGGTGTGTGATTATTTGAATAAGAACAGAGTGATAAAATTGTAATTGGGAAAAGGGACTAGAGAATCAGTTTTATAGACTCCAGAGGTAGAAAACAGAAGAGAACTCTCTGGGATTCCCAAATAATTTTAACTAGCAGCTCAATTTAATGTATCGAGTCATCAGAATTGCCTGTGAATCACCCGGCTCTCTTGATTTCACAGGGACTCTTTCTTGCCATTAGTGAGACTAAGTGTATTCTGATATCATGCGGCCTAAGTTTCTGCTATTTCCAGGAGGGAAAGAGGGTGTTGAATTCCTCCAACACGGTGGAGAGAGCTGGCCCCAAGGAACTGCAAGTGCATTGATGTGGGAACATTCTTCTCAGTGTTGGCTAAGATCCAAGCCTGGTTCCACATCTTCCAAGATAAGCCCCCAGAGCACCCTCATGCAGGACTTGCCCCCTGTCCCCTCATTCACTAATGATTATAAGTTGATTGACATTGTAGAGGCTGAGAGTGGTCAAAGATTGGAGAATTTTTTAGTTCTCTCTGTTTTTTGGGCACATCAGGGCTAATTAGAGGGGCTTCAAGGAGAATGCGTAGAGAGATTTTTGTGTGACCTCAATAATGGGGGGATAGTAGATGACGATCTGACTGTTGCCTGAGAGCTTTAAAGGGCAAAGTGGGCTATGGTCCCATGTGTGTTTGGGACCGAGCTGCATTTCTGCCAATCATGGCAACAGTGGCGGAGAGGGAGAGAAAGCCAGCCTGCCAGCGCTCTAGAGTCATCTTGCAGGGACTCTTCCAGATGGTTGCCTGGAAACGAATGGAACCCCCAGAAAAAGGGTCTGTGAGGAGGAGGATTGCAGAGAACCAGGAGTCTAAACATGGTAAGCAGGGGGAGCTGGGGAGTGCACCACTGTGGCAGGGAATGGCAGGGGAGAGGTCCACAGCAAGGGGGGCTCTGCAAAGACACACAAAGGTGCTCACAAGAGGCAGCTTTAAAGCTACAGCCAGATACAATTCCAGATGGAGTCCAGTTAGGAAAGGCATTATCTATACATTTATTCCTTTACCCTCTTCTTTCCATCTCTGCTGTACAAGAATTTTCAGATACTTTAGTTCAAAAGAGCCCCAACCCCCTTCCTATTGCCTCCTTCTGGCAACTGTATTTAGATAAACCTGGAATGAAGGTTGATATTGCATTGGACAAAAATTTTTATGATTCAACTCTGTTTTAGAATCAACATGAGGGACATCATTTAATCATGGGAGTATTTGCACATAAGTTGTAGAACTTGCCCTGGTTTTCTCCCAGGGAGAGAAAGAACAAGATCTACAGATTGGGTTTGAGATAGTTATGAGTAAAAAGAATAAAAGACTTTTTGTCATATTATATGCCTAACTAGTTCAATGTGTTAATTATATAGGAAAAAATTGTGTGCTTGCTATTCAATTATAGCTCCAAGATCAATCACTCATCCCTGCCCTTCCCACACTATGACACTATAACAGCCTCATTCCAAACTTGTTCTGAATGTGAAGACCAGACTGTAATAGGTACTTTCCCATGTTCTTCCTCATTGCAGGCTAAATAGCTAAAAGGAAGAACTCTTTGATCTCAAACCTATGAAGAGACAGCAAATATTACTGCTATTTTGGAAGTGGAGATTGTCTAAAGTAATTTTAAAAAGCCAGTTATATGACTGAATATACAGTTGGACTTGGAAGTTTTAGCTAAATATGTTATTAAAACAATATGTGGCTGGGATAGGGTTTTGTAAGAGAAAATAAGAAATTAATCTTGTTTTTTGATGCCCTAAGTCTCCAGATATGTTTTAGATTAAAAAATGTAGGTATATACTGGCTGCCTTAGCAGGGAATGTCCTCTCAAAGCCCCTTTTGGCTAGCATGGATGTATGTAAGAATGGTCATTTCAGTTGGACTCTGATTCTTTCTGGTTTATACAGAATGTTGGTGAATTAAAGAATGTATTGCAAGGAGCCTGGAAAATTATAAACCAGACTGACTAAACTCTTTACTAGCTGCAGCTGAGGTGTCTTCAGGGGCCCTTGCATTACTTTGCAAAGTTTTTACCTCTTGACCTTTCTTAATGTCTTCTAAAATCCAAACATACCTCACGTAGTGTTCTGAAAATCCAGGTGAGTATCTTATTTCATTTATTTTCATAATAATAAAGTCATGCGTGTTTGCTCACTGGAACAAATTACCCACTTATTAAATCAGGAAAGAACAATATTCCTTACAAACTGTTCTCCGCTGGTACCCATAGAAGAGAAAAGATTGTTCTGGCATAATGTAATGGCATGCAAAATATTACAGCATTAATTCAAGTAACCAGACAATAAGAAAAAAAATCAGACCCTGAGCAGCAGTAATATTCTGCTCCCGGAGCTAATTAGTTGTTTAAAATACAAACTGGTAGAGGAACCTAGGGACCACAATGGGAAAACAAATATAAGAATGATTTGGGAAGAGAGCTTGGAAAGAGAAAGGTAGTCACCTATTGGTCAACTTCATTCTTGACTTCTAAAATGATTTGGAAGTGAGAAGAAACACATTTCCTTTTAATGCAATAAAGTGATTCTAAGTGTAATTCTTAATGATGCTGTCCAAACTACATTCATATTGTTGCTGCTGCCCTGAGAAGTATAAATGAATGCAAACATCTGTGCATACCCCATGCATTTGTGCACAACATGCTCATGCTGTAAAGATCCCCATAAAACCAAGCAGCCTATCACTCAAGCTTATTTTATAATTCTGCCTGTGTTTGAAAATGCATAGAGAAGGTTATTATGTACTCATAAATTCAGTCCAATTAGGAAGAGAAACATTCCAAGAATAATGCCACATGTTCCTGCATTCTATTACCTCCTTTAGGTGCTGTTCTGTGGGAAGAGGAAACCTCAGCAGAACTTTACACACAACTTGTTTTCTGGCAAGTAGAGAACACATGTCTGTAGGATTTGGGCTGGTATAAGTCTACTCTTTAGTGTGGGATGGTATCCACTAGCTCCTAGGTATTATGTGTTTCAAAAGGATGGGAAATGACTTAATCATTTAAGTGACTGAATCATTAAGCTTGGGTAGAAGGGTTATAGAGAGAGAATTTAAGAATGAGAAGTTGGTGGGGGACTATTACTCAAATGCAAAATAATGCATGTCAGAGTAAATATGAATATCCTATTGTTCTAGAATGTGAAGCTCAATCCTTGAAGCTTTAAAAGGTTTAAAACTCATTCTAAGAAGTATCAATTCACAAGGAAGTTGGTAAACATTTCTTCATCAACTATTTAGTAATTTTTATGAAACTCAATTTATTAAGCACCCACTGTGTGCCAAGTATTATACAAGGTGCTTAGGACACAAACTTAAGACAATATTCTTGATTTTATGAGCCTTCAATTTAACAAGCATGAAAAAGAAACTTATAAATGAATATTATAATGCAAGATGATAAAAGTAACTAAGTAAGTCCCAGATGAAGAGAAAAAGATTGGAGAAGTATTTAGAAATTAGTTTGGATGATCTTGCTCATTGATTCAGGTTGGGGGCCGAAGGAGAGGCACCCCTTAAGTGTGGTGATAGGTTTTCCAAAATGGGGAGCAAGGAGGATAGAGATTCTGTGAAGAAAAATTATCATGCAGGGGGAAAAAAAAACAGTTTTAAAGAGTAGCTGAAGACTTAAATTTTGACAAAACTGAATTAGTGTTTCTGAATATTTGGGAAGAAATTTGCAGGAACCAGGGACAAAGATGGGTCTGGCTATTAGGAGAGCATTTTGAGCTGGAAAACTAGATTTGAGATACTCTTCAGTAAAACTACCACATTTTGCTGCTTTTTTATGGGCACTGTGAAGGCTCCTCATTTTATATTATTTTTCGAATGGATTATAAGCCTCTTGGAAAGCATATCAGATGTGTTGAAGATATTTTAATTAACTTTAAAAAATCTATAGTTAAAAATCAATTGTATGGTATGTGAGTTACATCTTAAAGGAGCTGTTATGAAGAAAAGAAAAAGAAAAAAATCAATTGATGTAATTTTCATCTTCCAAAATATTTTCCATAGGAAGGAAGGAAAGGAGTAAAGAAATAAGGAAGAAAGGAAGATAGACAAACAGCTTCTAAAATTGAATCTATAGAATTAATAAAATGAAAGTATCTGAAATGGTTAATTTTTTGTGCGACTTGACTGGGCTATGGGGTGCCCATATTAAACATTATGCCTGGGTGTGTCTGTGAGGCTGTTTCCAGATGACATTAGGATTTAAATCCATGGACTTTGTAAAATAGATTACCCTCCACAATATGGGTGGACATCATCTAATCTGTGGACTGCCTGGACAGAACAAAAAGCAGAAGAAGGAGGAATTCGCCCCTTTGTTTTCTGCCTCACTGCTTGAGCAGGGTCATCTTGTCTCATGTTCTCTTGCTCTCAGACATGGATTTACACCAACAGCCCCTGGTTCTCTGATATTTGGGCTTGGACTGAATTACACCACCAGTTTTCCTGGGTCTCCAGTTTGCGGACAGTAGATCCTGGGACTTCTCAGCCTCCTTAATTGTATGAGCCAATTTCTCATAATGCTCACTTGCTCTCATTTGATTCAATCTCTTTCTTTTGCTGATAAGGAAACATAGACCAGAAGAGTGAAAATGGAAAAGTTTATTCAGAGTCACACACTCAGTTACTTCTAACATCTAAGCTTCTTCACTCAGTGTTTTCTCTCTCTCTCTCTCTCTCTCTCTCTCTCTCTCTCTCTCTCTCTCTCTCTCTCTCTCTCTCTCTCTCTCTCCCCCCTTCTCTCCCCCTCTCTCTCACACACACACAGTCAGTAAAAAGCAAGATAGAATACAGAAGTGACCCTTCACAGAGCAGAAACTTAGAATGAGGTTATAAGGAAGGAACAGGCTTGGTTTAGGCCATGGAGGATCTTATTTTTAGTGAGACTGATCATCTCTATTTTGAATAAAACCCTTAGTTTTGGCAGTAAGTGTTCAACAAATCCACTTAGTATTTGTCAAAAACTTAAGGTACTTAACTAATTAAACATTTCTATCTTTCTGTGTTTGACATTTTCATCAACTAGAAATTTTCCAGGCTAAATTATGGAGTTTGAAATAAAATCTTGCATAATAAAGCATTTAAAAAGGAATACTAATGCATTTCAAATAAAGAGCCAGCCATAAGGATTAGGCCATCACTTCATCCTAAAGTGGGCCAATTAACAATCAAGAGCTTCGAGGACAACTTGTTTGTTATGTTTAAAATGAAATAAAAAATCTTAAGTGGATGAGTTGTCAAGAGGAGCCCATATGATTTACATCTGCCACAGGATTTCTATTTTTCACAAAATAAGTACATGACCCAGTCTTAAAATTTGATTTTCTATGTGTGCATTCTGCCACAGTGCTAACAACTGTTCTAGTTAGTGAAATCATGACTGTGGTCGCTCAGAAGGACACAGGCTCTAACAAGTGAACAAGTGAAGTGGTAGACAGGTGGTAGCTTTAAGAACTAAAAGAGTAATCTCTCTCTCTTTTTTTTTTTTTTTTTTTTGAGACATCTCACTCTGTTGCCAGGGCTAGAGTGCTGTGGGGTCAGCTTAGCTCACAGCAACCTCAAACTCCTGGGCTCAAGCAATCCTCCTGCCTCAGCCTCCTGAGTAGCTGGGACTACAGGCATGTGCCACCATGCCCGGCTAATACTTTCTATATATATTTTAGTTCAGCTAATTTCTGTCTATTTTTAGTAGAGATGTGGTCTCACTCTGGCTCAGGCTGGTCTTGAACTCCTGACCTTGAGCAATCTGCCTGCCTCCTTCCTGGGCCTCCCAGAGTGCTGGGATTACAGGCGTGAGCTACCGCGCCAAGCTGATGATCTGTTTTCTTTCATCTTTTCCCCCCTTTTCATAAAATTGCAACCTCCCGGATTAATCCTCTCTATCTACAATTTGCCATTTTTTAAATCACTATTTCTTTTCCTGAGTATATGTTCAAGAGTATATATGATGTTAGAAGAATAATTCTTCTGGGTCTGTTCTTTTCTTAGTTTAAGATAGAGGGTCCATTAGGGCTATTTTTTGTCACAGTGCTTGGCACTTAATATTTGTTCAGTAAACACTCAATGACTAAATGATTCAATGAAAATGGCTCTTGCATTCTGCTCTGATAAATAAACATGTAGGTAAATGGACCCTTTTTTTTGCCAGCTAAAATGCTCAGGCCACTTGACGTTCTCTTTTGGCATTTGTGTAATCTTTAGTTCCTGAAAAAGATTGTATGGGTCATTTGTTAGCCCATATGACAATTTAGTGGGAAAATCAGTCTGCTGCTAAGGGGCCAGCTGTGATCAGCTGCATATCTGACTCAAAAGTATTTCATGCCTTTTACAAACCTGTGCCTTTGAAAGACAGGGCAAAACAGTTTTATTGTGCTACATTGGATGTGAAAGGGTTAAAGAATAACAAAATCCTGATCTTTACAATCAGAAAAAAAATGTTTAATAATATCACATAAGAAATACAATTTGGGGATGTTTCTGTCTACTGGAGGATTGCTTTTTAAGTTTGGATTTCAATCTGGAAGTTATTCTTTCAGCCAAAATGAGAAGAGGTTGGGAAATGGATCACTGTAAATCAAATAATGAATGCAGAGCTGTGTAGAGCAGGTGATGTCTGGCTGTAGCAGAGAATACCTGAATAGAAGGGAAACATCTTCAGAAAGTGAAGATGGTATCAGTATGAAGTCTCATGAAAGCCCTAATTGCTGGAGTTCAGGTAGAAGAGAAAGGCAGGTTGATTAGCAGACAGAGTACTACAATCAAAAAACTGAATCTGCAGAGGCATGCAAAGTCAAAGAGAACCCTTCTTCAACAAGAAACTAGTGAAAGACATTTTTGCAGTGGATGTTGAACTGTGGTCTTACCAATAAAATTAATAAAGACTCTATACACACCTAACGGGTGCAGTGTGCGCCGTCTGGGGGATGGACATGCTTGGAGCTCTGACTCTGGTGGGGCAAAGGCAATGTATGTAACCTAAAGATGTGTACTCCTGTAATATTCTGACATAAAAATAAAGATTCATTTTAAGACAACTTTGTACATATGCAGTGACTTATATTGCATTTGGGATGAAAATGGTAGAGGGGAGCCTAAAAACAGTATCAGAAAAAGAGAAACACGGACTTAACAGAATTCCTTCCCTTAAGTGTATCATTTCACCCCTTTCTTTCTGGTGAAGAATTGCAGATTACTGTATATCTCCAGTTTGTTTTATACAAATAAGTTTAAATTAACTGCATTATAACTGATAGTTCTCATTGCATGGGTTTAGTCATTCCCAATCTGTTAGAGACATGTTGTCTCTATAAATACTCAAGTTAAAAAAGTCATTGCCAGTGTTGCTATAAATATAGATTTAAAATGGGCAGAGAGCCCCAGATTTGCACCCAAGTTACCAATGCTGAGGTGGACACAGTGTCAGCAGCATTCCTGGATGAGAGTGTTATATTAAGAAGACTTGCTTTTCCTTAGGTGTGCGGTAAATACATCTCCCTACTTAAAAATAACCTAAAGCACATATTCTATTAATGATGTTCCAGCAATATCATCTTTATGCAAAACACTTACATGTGGCTTATGCTAAGGTTATACTTGAGCCTTGTGAATATTATGAATTTCATCTACTTTGCACAATAACACGGTGACTAGACTAAGAGTAGAATTAAGAGCTTTGAAATATCCCTTTGTGAGGCTTAGCCTCTCTTATCATGTTATTTCCTCATTTAATAACCTACAATTATTTTACACCCACATTGTACCAGGGCTAAACCAATTGTGAGGTTTTTGTGATCCTTCATAATCTGATATTATCTTGGCTTCCTGAAGATGTTTGCATTGTATTCAGGTACTCTCTCCTATAGGAGCCCTCCTGCACTGCACTCTCTGCATGCATTTCTTGTTTTTCCAGGAATGTCAAAAGTTCTCTTGTCTTGCTTTTATCTCTGGCTTATCTCTGCTATACAGATGATGGTCTCCCTCCTCTTAAGGTACTGGTATACCCAGTACTGGTGTCCCCATGCTGAGCTTCTATGGTATAAATTTTGAATACTACACAGTTTATCACATAACTGTGCTACCTTTCATAGTTTTCTCATTTGCTTTTTGTTAGTCTTATCTTTGCTATTAGAATTGTATTTCTTGAAGTCAGGGACTTTCTGGTAGCTCCACAGCACCCAGTTCAGAGATAGGCATCAAATTATTTTAAACCTCTTCTTTTTTAGTTCTGTTTTAAAAGTTTTATAGAAATAAACACTTTTCCATAGAGCTATGATACTTTTTTTTTTGAGATCCTGATACCCTTTCATTTGTTCATTTCATAACTACATCTTTCATCCCTGACATTGCAATGGCTGGCCTGGAAAATAGCATACAGATTAGTTTTGAAATAAAAGATTAATTTTGTTTCAAGAACTTTACAGCACCCCTTGAGAGTATAATTAGCATTTCTGCATGTCATTGCAAAGCTTGATTTCAGAAACATTCTCAGAATTACCAGTAGAGCTTGTGTAATACACTGGCAAACAACCAATGCCAGTTAAGCTAATGGGTTAATATGGTCTCAAAGTGCCACATACAGGGAACATAAAGCCAAAATTCAGGAGAACAAAGTGTCTGTGGGCAATTCACCATTTGAGGCAGCTGGAGAAAGTGAAAATGAAAGATTTGACAATGGTAAGGCACAACACAAATGTAAGGTAATATACTGTATTATTAACATTATTTTAGTAGTCTGATATTTATCATGATATTAGGTATTCAGTGATATTCAAAAAACACAATTTGTCAACCTTTGCAAGCAACAGCTCTTATGTTGTTTTCCTTGTCATGAGTATGGTTTCAGAGGAGGCAGACTTTTGCTGGATTTACATTGATTGATGTTTGAATATTACCTGTTATATTTCCTCATACTGTAATGATGAGTGTAATGTTTATTATGCTCCATCTATCCCTTAAAGAGTTATTTTTGATGAGAATGTCAATATAAATTTTCTTTATTGTCTTTCTCATTCGAGAAGTCTTATATTGCTAAATTATTCATTGGACTAAAATTTTATTAATCTAAACTTTAAGTCTATAACCTAATCCTATTATTTGAAAAAAAATTCCCCTTCAAATTCAAATCTCCTGACTTTTGATGATGGCCATTTGCACTTTCAAATACAGCCCCATTGGCTTAATCTCACATCCCTTGTTACACTTTCTTCCTTTAAAGTTTTTCAATTCCAATACTTAAAGATAAATCATTTTTTTGTTCTATCCTGAATGGCCTCCAATTCCCAGTGTTCTTTTAATTTTTCTTTTGAATATTATTTTGAAAACAGTATATGTAATGTTTAAATAACTATTACATAGATGGAGCTTATAATATTTCTATTGGCACTACTTATCAAAGGCATTTGCCTTTTAGGCATGGAAAGAAGGCAACATTCAGGTTGATCTACATTCATTGCAGTCAGTCTGCTTCATTATTTCTGTGGCTGTGACTTCCCTTAGAGGTTCCCATATGGTTGTTCATTTCATGTCTTTGTTCTATTCTGCATTCTGTCAACCTTATTTGACCTTCATTGCATCGATTCCAGACCATTTCTCCAATTTGTCAAATGGTATGATATTATAACTTAATCTTTTGTAGCTTTTTGAAGTCTTTCCCAGACATGAAATGTCTGCACGTTTTAATGGTTATATTAAAGCAAGCTCTAGATAAAACTGACACTCCAGAAGGTTCTATGTAGTCATATCTTTTCAGTTTAATACCATATGATTTACAATTGTACTTTAATTTCAAATACTTTAATTAGAAGTCCAGTGAGTGTTATTTATCATACTTCCTATATGAGTGGACCACATGCAACTTGCATTCTTCTATGTCACTTAAAATTAGGATTGGAAACAAACTCTGACTGAAGAGAAAAGAGTTCTCCTAACATACAGTTGGAATGTCTGGGGGAGAAATAATTACCTATTGGTGTAATTTTTAGAATTCTAGGAATACCCCTTATCTAAAATATGCCTCTTCCGTGGATAACTGATGCTGGGAATTCCATTACTCCAGATTTAGGTCTTATTTTATTCACATCTTTGAATTGGTAGAAGTTGAGAACATGAACACTCGGCAAAAAGACGGGACAAACAAGGAAGGGGTTTATGGGGCACCCTGAGGATAAATGTGATGTCTGCTTTATTTGTGGCAGGGTAATATTTTGCTATTAATCTGTGTACTTTTCCTATTTCTTTTATTCATTCTCTAATCAAGTAGCATAAAGGGCCAGTGTTCTGGGCAGAGTGTTATTGTAGAAAATGCAAAATGTGAGAAGCAAAGATATACTTGATTGTCGTATTAAGACAGAGACAATAGTCATGAACAAGATGTCTGATTGGTACAAGTCGAGTATTTTAGGAAAGCAAAATTTTATGGTTTCTAAAAGTTTGGTTTGCAGTATCAAAATCAAAGCCTCAAATGAATCAAGTCATAAAACTTGTGCCATCTGTGCAGTATCAGCTTTAGGAAGAAAGAATGACAAAAGAGGTACTTTCCCTTACCCTTGTCTTGATAAAGACCCTGTGGGATGGGGAGAGGAGGAATGATGCTGGAGAGAAAAATTGGTTGAATAGGATATATATCCCATTAAGGGGCATGAATCTATTATCCATCTGAGCCTTGGGGATGGGGTGAGAGAACCCTCTAGATATGTTTTGGGTCCATACTACCCAAAGTAATTTACAGATGCAGTACAATAGCCATCAAAATACCAATGTCACAGATCTAGGAAAAATAATTCTATACTTTGTTTGGAAACAGAAGAGAGCCTGAATAGCCAAAACCATCTTAAGCAAAAGGAACAAATGTGGAGGTTTCACATTACCAGACTTCAAACTATACTACAAGGCTATTGTAACCAAAATAGCATGGTATTTGCACAAAAATAGAGGCATATACCAATAGAACAGAAGAGAGGACGCAGATATACAACCAGCCACATACAGCCAACTAATCATTGACAAAACAGACAATAATGCACACTAGGGAAAAGAAGCCCTATTCAATAAATGGTGCTGGGAATATTGGATAGCCACATGCAGAAGAATAAAACAGGATCCATATTTCTCATCACTCAAAAAATTAATTCAAGGTAAATTAAAGACTTAAATGTAAGGCATTAAACCATAAGAATTCTGGGAGAAAATGTTGGTAAAACTCTTCTAGATATTGGCCTAGGCAAAGAAATTATGAACAAGAGACTCTGATGGCAATCACATAAATAACAAAAATAAATAAATGAGACCTGATTAAATTAAAAAGCTTCTGCACAGCCAAGAAAACAATCAACAATGCAAATAGATACCTACATAATGGGAGAACATATTTGCAATCCATATACCTAATAAAGGGTTAATAATCAGAATTTACAAAGAACTCAAGCAAATCAGTAATAAAAAACTCAACCCCATCAAACAGTGGGCAAAAGACATGAACAGAAGCTTTTCAAAAGAAGATAGACAAATGGTCAATAGGCATATGAAAAAATGTTCAACATCACTAATCATCAGGGAAATATATATTAAAACCACAATGAGAGTCCCCAAAGGCAATCACAGCAGCAACAAAAATAAATAAATGGGACATGATCAAACTACAAAGCTTCTGCACAGCCAAAGAAATAGTCATGAAAGTAAACAGACAACCTACAGAATGGGAGAAAATTTTTGCATCCTATGCATCCGATAAGGGACTGATAACTAGAATATACTTAGAACTCACGAAAATCAGGAAGAAAAAATCAAATAACCCTGTTAAAAAGTGGGCAAAGGACTTGAACAGAAACTTTTCTAAAGAAGACAGAAGAATGGCCAACAAACATATGAAGAAATGCTCAACATCTCTAATCATCAGGGAAATGCAAATCAAAACCACAATGAGATATCACTTAACTCCAGTGAGAATGGCCTTTATCAAAAAGTCTCCAAACAATAAATGCTGGTGTGGATGCGGAGAGCGAGGAACACTCCTACACTGCTGGTGGGACTGCAAACTAGTTCAACCTCTGTGGAAAGCAATATGGAGATACCTTAAAGCGATACAAGTGAATCTACCATTTGATCCAGCAATCCCATTGCTGGGCATCTACCCAAAAGATCCAATGACACTCTACAAAAAAGACACCTGCACTCGAATGTTTATAGCAGCACAATTCATAATTGCAAGGCTGTGGAAACAGCCCAAGTGCCCATCAATCCAAGAATGGATTAATAAAATGTGGTATATGTATACCATGGAGTACTATTCAGCTCTAAGAAACAATGGTGACATAGCACATCTTATATTTTCCTGGTTAGAGCTGGAACCCATACTATTAAGTGAAGTTTCCCAAGAATGGAAAAACAAGCACCACATATACTCACCAGCAAATTGGTATTAACTGAACAGCACCTAAGTGGTCACATAGGTACTGCAGTAATAGGGTATTGGGCAGGGGGGAGGGAGGAGGGTATATACATATATAATGAGTGAGATGTGCACCATCTGGGGGATGGTCATGCTGGAGACCCAGACTTGGGGGGGGAGGGGAGGAAATGGGCATTTATTGAAACCTTAAAATCTGTACCCCCATAATATGCTGAAATAAAAAAAAACACAATGAGGTATCACCTTACCCCAGTAAGAATAACTTTTATTAAAAAGTCCAAAAACAAAAGATGTGTGGAAGCAGAGAGAAAGGGACACTTCGATATTGTTGGTGAGACTACGAATTAGTGCAACCTCTATGGAAAATAGCATGGAAGTTCCTCAAAGTACTAAAAGTAGACCTATCATTTAATCCAGCAACTCCATTACTGGGTATTTACCCAAAGAAAAAGAAGTCATCTTATCAAAAGGACATGTGTACTCAAATGTTTATTGTAGCATAATTCATAATTACAAAGGTGTGGAATCCACCCAGGTGCCCATTGATTCATAAGTGTATTAAGAGAATGTGGTATACGTATACTACGGAAAACTACTCAGCCATGAAGAAGGATGACCTAAGACCTTTTGCAACAGTTTGGATGGAATTGGAGACTATTATCCTAAGTCAAGTATCTAAAGAATGGAAAAACTAACACCACATGTATTCACTATTAAATTGGAATTAACTGATGAGCATGCATGTGCATCGAGGGAAGTAAAACTCAATAGAAATGAAGCAGCGGGGAAAGGGGGATGAGAGGATGGGTGAAAACCTACTTAACCAGTACAATGAACACTATCTGGGTGATGGGCACACTTCTAACCATGACTCAAGCATTATAAAAGCTATCCATGTAACCAGAAATATTTGTACCCCAATAATACTTATAAATTAATTAAAAAATGAGAGTTCCTTGTCTAGGACAGAGTACCTGTGAATAGAAGTCTCCAGTGTCATTATGGAGTGAACACAGACAGGAGATGGCTATGGAGAAGGAGAAATCCAAAGGGAAGGGAAATACAAAGGAAGGGAACTCTGCTGCTTTACTCGCTTGGTGTTAAGTGATTGTATGTATTTAGTATCTGTGGATATAAGATACAATCACTTGGTGTTAAGTGAGGGAAGCAGCTAGAGTTTTCTGTGCTCCCCATAAGGGAATTTAGCCAAGAGGTCTCTGAAGCTGGAGCTTTGCAGGGGTGAGGAGGGAGTTTCAGTGAGCATGAACTTATGACTGGAATTGAGTTTGTATTTAGACATCAAGTCCATTCTCAAAGAGTGAAGAGATGACCAAAGCATCTTGGCGATTCCACTGAACTGAAATCATTCTCAGGTTATGGCACATCTTCCAGCAGCTTTGTGATCCACCTCTAATTGTTTTTGTAGTGCAACTGCATAATCACAAGCTTTTTCCTTCTATCCCTCCAGTAATTATTTTGAAGACCTTACTAACCTGGGGCTTAGTTCAGGGCATATTCATGGGTTCGTGGAAATGCTCATCATACATCTGGTCCTTTTTTCCTACACCTACACCTCACATATTTTGGGAGTTATTAAGTAAGAAGCAATTCCACATCACTTACATGACCTGAATTTTTCAAAACTTTGCTTTCATTGTTAAGATTATTTTATATAACAATTATACATTATGTCATAACATCTCACAACATGATACAATATACATCTATCACACAAATGTACATTATGTCATTTTAATCCTTGTAATAAAACTGAGTAAATTTATTTAACTCATTGTACACAAGCGGAAAATTAAGTTTAGGGAGTGTATTAGGGTTCTCCAAAGAAATAGAACCAATAGATGTATATATAGAAAAAGAGATTTAGTGTAAGGAAATAGCTCCCGTGATTATGAAGATTGAGAAGTCCCAAGATCTGCAACATGCAGTTCCAGTTCTGAGTTTAAAGGTCTGAGCACCAGGAGAGCTGATGGTGTTAAGTTTCAATCTGAAAGCTGGCAGGCTCAAGACTCAAAAGCCTACATTTCAGATCAAGTCTGAAGGTGGGAAAAGACCAATGTTGCAGCTAAAGACAGGCAAGAGGAATTCTCACTCAGCTTTTTTTTTTTTTTCCCTATTCAGGTCTTCAATTGTTAGAATGAGCTCCACTCACATTAGTGAGGACAATTTGCTTTACTCAGTCTACTGATTCAAATGTTAATCTCACCCAAAAACACCCTCACACACATGCAGAATAATATTTGACCAAATCTCTGGGTACTTTGTGACCCAGCCAAGTTGGCACATAAAATTAACCATCACAGGCACATCGAGTGAATGTTTGTGATCACATAGCTAGATGGCAGTGAGATTTGAAATTTACTCCAAATCTGTCAGATAGAAAAACTTTTGCTTTTAATAATTATGTTACATTATTAGTATTTCCTTTCATATCCCATCCGAGTCTTCCTTGAAATGCTTCTTATTCCCTTTATATTTCTGGAGCCATCCTAATTGAGGCTCTCTTTATCTCATTCCCAGACTATTGGAATCATCTATGAATTGGTGACCCTTCTCCTAGTCTACTCCCAATTTTATTTTTTCAATGAATCTCTTCCAAAATCTCTAGATTAATATTCTTAAAAACATTTTTTCCATGTCATTTGCTTGCTTGGGAATCTTCACGAGCACCCTAATCTTATGGATAAAATGTGAACACCTCAACCTGGACATTAAGAGTTTCTGTGTATGGCTCCACCTGCAAAGATAACAGAGATGTATTTTGCCCAGTCAAGATTTTGAAATCTAAAGCATAAGGCAAAAATTGCATGGGGTAACAATTACCTTGGAAAAAATCTCAATTTTCTGCTTAGTATGGTATACAAAGTTCATATTTATAGCCACATAAGTAATTCTTATATGTACTAAAATGTGATGTACCCTGAGCCTAGACCAAAGGAATGAAATAAAAGAGAGTCCGTAACAGAAGTTTGGGCATGCCAGCAAATTTACTTTAAAATCATTGTCAAATCCCTAGTATCTAATTAGGTACTGGTGGAGAATTCTGTACTCCTATTTGCTTGCTGAGGGTATTCAATTTGTTTTATTATTTGTCCTCTCTAAGCTTTAGATACATTAAAAGATTTATTGTGAAGGTTACATGAAATAGTGGAGCTTTCTCTCTGTGTGGAGGAGCAGTGTTTTGGTGAGAATGGTGGTGGGAAGAGAGGGTCTTTCTAAAGTTGCCTGTAAGTGAAGTGTACTTAGGATGTGACCTCACTGTGCTGCTATATTTCCCTATATTTATGTATAGTTGCTACGTATCATTTCCCAATAGCTCAAAGGTGCAGTGTGGCTGTAACTCACACAGTACCACCATATGACCTTCCCTATTCCAGTGAATATTTCTGCCCACCAGGAAGTATTTCTGATGGTGTTATGGACTAAATATCTCAATGGAGATATTAATAATGGAATTTCTACTTTAGTAGACAGGCTGGTCAGGAGGCAGCAGACTGGGATTTTCCAGAATGTCTGCATCTGTAAGTTCAAACTTGTCCTTGCCCATATTCCTTTACTGTCAGGAGTCATTGATCACATTTCATCCTTTCTCTTCATCAACCACAAGTATTAGTATATACCTTGCTATTTCTTTTTGGTGATATCAATAAACCTAAGTGGTTTAGATAAAATAATGATGTTTGAGGATTAGTATAGCAGGGGAAAAAGAAATATTTAGATGATACTAATATTACCAAAAGGAGGAAGATAGGTCATTAAATGTCAAAGTCAGCCAAAGTATACTGTGTAGCAAAGAGCAGTGGATTGGCGTTATTCTGCTCCTAACTCTGTCACTGGTTCCCTGGGGAGACTTTGTGAAAGTCATCCACCCTCATTTACCCTTAGTTTTCTTACCTTTAACAGAGGAACTAGGTTCTTTTCAAGGTTCTTGCCATTGTTATGTTCTATGTTTCTGATGCTGACGCATTCATTCAAGGTGCAGCAGATGGCAGGTGTACTCTCTGCATGTCACACATTCAGACAATTACCAGCATTGTTCTTGTTACACACAGTGGATGAGGATGCTACATGCTGACATGGCTTTTGAGGCACTTGAGTGTCTATATTATAGTGTTGATGGGATTCATAGTACAGTACAGGTCTAGAAGGAGTTATATATGTGAATGAGTTTGTGAATATATGCACAGTTTTGTGTGTGTGAGTCTATAAATGTCTGGGTTTCCAGCCATCTCTTCAATGGCCTCAGCTAGAGAAGATTAATTTGTATTTCACTGTTTTAGATCATCCAAAACACACTGAACACAACAAAACCAGAGGAAGAGACTTCTGCTTCCTATTTTGGTCCTACAGGAATGAATAAAATAATCATCCTGAGTGTATGTTCAGAGTATCTGAATGAGGTCTTTTTCTTGTTCAATGTGAGAGCCCTTTTACCCAAACTCATATTTATCTTTTGTGAAACTTCTCTTATCTTTGACTTGAGGAAATAAAGGGAGAGAAAAGAGAATAAGGATATAAAAGGCTCAGAGATGATATCCTGACAGAAGGTCCATTTACAAAAAAAAATAAAAATAAATTCAGGAAATGAAAAAAAAGGTGCCAGAGAAACACAGATAATACATGAATAGGATAATGAGAGTAAAGCACAATTTTATTTTTGAGATTAAGGAGTTTTCACATTCAGGGAAAGGTTTAGAATTTTAAGAAAATTTAAACTTAATTTTTATACTATTTTAAAAGTTATAATAAGAAAGGAACTATTTTATGAATGTAACCTAATACTTTTGTGTGCCTTATAAAGTCCTTCAGCTGGAGTTTAAATATTGTATATTCTAACCTGCAAATATAAGGAGAAATGAGTCTAAATACAAAAGAAAGTGATTCTTTAAAAATGAAGTTTGGATTATAATTTACTTTTGATAATCATTTCCTTCTCTGTATAGCCATTAATCTGTTCATTTTATTTTTGAGTTGGAAATGAAAATATTTTACTCCTTATTTTCACATTTATTGTACTTCTCAATATTAAAGCAATACAGTCTTCAAAATGCCAAGCTGTATAAGAATATATTGCACAAGGATATATTGCATAGAAAGTGTGTACAAGATACTAAAACATCTGGTGAAAAAAATGAAACATTAAATCAACTGCCAGGCAACTGTTTTGTTTCTGCAATGTTAAGTATCTGGTTGTTTGGAAACATAGGTATGCTTGCTGTCATGCTGCAAAATCTTCCTAATGGTAGAAGGATCTTTTATGTTGCATCTGAATGCATCAGGATAATTTGTGTCTAGGATCAGGATCCAAAGGCATTGGTAGCTTTGATAGTGAGGTTCATCTTTGGCTTGATTAAAATCATTAGAAACACTTTGTCAATCATGCACATATATCCCTTCATTAACTTTTTGCTTTTCCCAGTCAGATTATTCTATTTTGTACCCCTGACCACAAACCAAACACACCATTTTCACTTTGCTCTCACTGGTGGGCCTTAGCTGAGAAAGCTGATTAATTAGTCTAAAAGGTTTTCCCTACTGGTGTAGGGGATCCATTTTAATCCCTAAAGAATGTGAAGCTTTTGATCTCTTGCCAGCTTTCTCCATTATGCTAATCTGGGTTGAATCAGGAAACAGGAACTTCATAATGATTTGAACAGGGAAGGTTTAAAATGAAGAATTATTAACTAATAACAGAAGATTAGCTAAGAGGAAATAAATGAGAACTTTCAATGATGGAGGGAAAGTACTCAAAGAAGGAAAAACCCTAAAAGGGAAGAATCCATTCCAAGGTAAGGCTTCAGACTTCCCTGGGGAGGGTTGTAGCCCACAGGATGGCAGAGAAGTTTGCTGAATTGCCAAGGCCAGCACTTAGCCAAACCAGTGGACCAGCACGGCCAGGCGCAGAGAGCTGCCTACTGGGATGCCAATGATGTTAACTAGGAAGCTTCCCAGGGGAGAGGGATGCTTTGAATTCACTGGGAAGACATCACCAGGAAGCTTCCATGGGCTAGCTGTGGAACATTCAAAAAGCCAGCTGGGGTGCCTGTGGATCTTGCTTGATACCTGCCTAGGAGTGCTGCTGAATTCAGTAGAGGTGAATTTCACCAAGTGTTCTGACCACCAACCTACTGCAGCAGAAGCAAGAAAATATAAAGCATGCCAGAACCGGGAGGAGGAGACTTCCCTCCTCCAGGGGTCCCTCCCATGCCCTCTACTGACAAAGATTAGCATCATGCCAACTGCCAAGGGACAAATGTTTTAGTATTAAGAGCAGGCACTGAAGGGTGAATTTGGAACTGAGAGGCAATAAACTGACACATTCATCTTTTTTATGTATGGTTAAATCAGGTTTGAATGTAGTGGGATCATAAAGAAAAGTAAATCACCACTCAGGATCATGTAGCCCTACAGTATGATTCAGGGGAGAATCCAGTCTTCACTAACTTTGTGATTTAGGTTATAAGATGATTATAGGTATTTAATATCTGTGGATATAGGATACTATCAGTTGAAGGAAGAACCATTGAATATCATTATGTTCCATCGTGATAGAAAATTATTGCCAATTAAACTATGACATTCCATTGAGTGGAGGATGCCAGGATGTTTCTGATACATTAAATTGTTAAAAATAATCTTAGAAAATTTTCTCTTTGTTGTCATAGAAGCCATAAGATACAATAAAAGAGGATCATAGCATTGACAAGCAACCTCAGAAAATTGCCTGCCTTCTCCTCTCTTCTTCCTTTCCCCTCTACTTACTGAAACCTTAATTATCTTTTCAGTTTTCATATTTCTCACATATCCATGAAGACTTGGATACTTTGCCGTCTGCTTCTCTCATCCCCTGTGAAGTTGTCTTCTGACTACTCTTGATGAAAAACACTCATCTTCCCCCCTAGGTGTTTCACGTGTGTTAAACTTGTCTCCCTACCTCCTTTGTAAATTCCTTGAGGAACCTAACTTGCAACTTCTTAAACATTTGTATAAAAAGTTTGCTTGCTTGATCAGTGGCTCCAGTTAGTGAGGTAAAAGTCTTGATTTGGGGATTAAAGATAAGCAGCCTAATCACATCAATGTTTGTGATGATTCCTGTTTCTATTTGATTTCATCAATTAAAACCTGGTTGGTTGAGAAATTTTGGTAATCATATTTATATTTAACATGCACACAAATTTAACTTTGTTTCATATTGTCAAAAGCCAGAACATGGCATATCACATGAACATACACTTGAAATTGGGCTTAACTAAGTGGCTCTTTTAGGCCTTCCACCAATACCTTTGCCTCTGGAATGTATGTTGTTACCTGAAATCAATATATACATTGCATCTCATTGCATCTCCTTTTCCTGAGATCCATGTTAAAAGGAACCTTCATCAGCCAGCAGGTGCTACTTGATACCACATCATTTCAAGTATCCCTATTGGCAAAGTCCTTTCATAAAGGCAGGAGAAAGAACCAATATGTTGCTTTTCTCACTAAAGAAATTACTTAGAACAAATCACATTGGAGGAAAATATTTATAAAAAGATCATTTTGTAGGAGCAAATTTTAAACGTTTTTGTAGTGACAGAGAGGAAGGTGGTTTCATGATTTAATTTCCAACTATAAGAGTATAACTTAAAATATGACAACCACACACAAACCTTATAAAAGATCTTTTGAAAAGCAAAGGGAGGCTAGGGGAGAAAGATGGACAAAAAAAAAAAAAAAACACCAAAAAACAAGTTTTCGCCTCAGTAGTGAACTAATTTCTTGAATGAGTTTCTTGTAAGAGGGAGGCAGACCATAACCCGAGGGTAAAATTGGTATTTCTCTGGTGCGCTCCCATTTGCCCAACTTAAATGTATTGTTAGTAAGAGTGGTAGTGTGAGGAACTGGGGTGGCCTTGGTATTGTACCCATTATTTCACTGGGCCATCCTTCTGTCATGCTGTTGACGGTCCAATCTGTATCTTGACAAGAGGCGCTTAAAAGGTGTATTTCTAACTCAATTTTTATTTCTTTAGCCTGGGGATGTTTCTTTGTAAACAAATGCTTTGAAGAAGCTTTATTTGAACATTAATTTTTGGAATTGAAGATTGAGGATGGTGAGGGGCTGACAAGGCTAACACGATCACCATTGTTTCATGCAGCCTTGAATAATGTGAAACCCATAACTTTTAAAATGTAAGAAAAAGTTGTTGGAAGAAACAACTTGTTAGATGAAGCTCATTTTGAAATTTTCCAAGCTCTTTATTCTAGATCTCTACAATTTTATTCTTTTATCTGTGGTTACATCCTGAGTCACAGGATGACAAGAGGTGATGTATTAATAATTCTGCAGCAATGTGTTGGGCGTTGAGTCATTTGTTGACATATTTGCTGGTATTGTGATGTAAAGGTGCCAGCCTCCTTGTCTCTGCCTGGGATGGCCAGTCTCTGACACCTATATGATCACTCCCCACTCATGATGTCTTCACATAATAATGGATGTCACTATATTTTCTCTTGGAGCCTGGGTGCAAGCTCAGAGTCCTTGTCGATGCAGAGACCCAGGAAGCCACTCACGATTGATAAGCTGGCTAGCAAGATGACACTTATTAGCTCTCCCACATCATTGTGGTATTGGCGGCAGATGGCAATTATAAGAACTTTGAGGTTTATAAAGTGCTAGTATCTCTATCTCGTGTAATAGTATCTCTTACAGATACTATTACATTTAATGAAGCCATCCTCTAAAAGAGGTACAAATGAAGACCTGAAATGTATATGATTTGCTTACATTTATGACTCAAATCCAGGACTTCCATTCTCTTTTAGCTTTATACTTTTCTTTGATACTTTTGGAAGCTGCAAAAGAAAGCAGGTATCTCCTAGAGCTGAATTTTCAGACCCCTCCATAACAGATTGGGAAAAGAATGGGAGCTTCCTAAAAAAGTAGAACCACTTGTGTCCTTTCCCCACCGCCCGGCAACATAGATTTGACTATGACTCAGTAAACATTGCTTGAGAATACTCCAAAGCCCACCAAAAAGATCACTGAACAAATTAGTGTCATGTAGAAATGCCAGGACATACTGGGGACTTCCAGTGGTTGAAGGCCAAAAATCATTTGTCTCTTTCAGTTTATTAGAATATGTAGAGGCAACAGCTGTGTTCAGTGGCAAGAGGGAAAGAGCTAGATTTGGAGGCTCTGTAGTGCCCTGCTGCCTCTATTACTCACTGAACATCTCTCAGAACCTGCAAAGTATGTTCCTCATTGTTAAAGTAGAAGTGAGTATAATTCCTAATTTACATTATCCAATGAGACAATATTCGGTAAATAAAAACTTCTTTGTAAGCTCTAAACTGCAATGAAAATGTTAATTATGGTTATTACTTTGTGGCATATTTGGCAGCATCAGTAAATGGTGTGTCTCTGCTTTGTACTCCAATTCTTGTAAATAATCCTTAACACACAATAAAAACACCACTTTTATCACCTCAAGTTCTAGCATAAGTTCAGATATAGTGCCATCTACATTTATAGGAGGAGAAAAGATTTTTTTTTTCTGATCAAGTTCTCATTTTAGAAGGAACAAATAATTCCCTTCCCAGCCTCTCCATTCTCCCTCCACCTATCCCCAAACAAATAAGAAATAGTTTCTGAATGCAATAATTTATGTT
Organism: Microcebus murinus; assembly: GCF_040939455.1. Taxonomy (NCBI): domain Eukaryota; kingdom Metazoa; phylum Chordata; class Mammalia; order Primates; family Cheirogaleidae; genus Microcebus; species Microcebus murinus. Next base: position 19,596,919 of record NC_134120.1, read on the forward strand.
GACTAATATATGAAGTGGTGACTATATCACATCTGCATTAAGATTAACGGTATCTAGGGTATTTTCTCTAAGAACTTGTGCTTGGAAACCTAATCTATCCTTCTATTGGGCTACTTTAAAATGAATTAATAGCAAATCTCAAATCTCCACTTTAGAATATGGAAAACTTGCTGCTTCAAATGACAAACTTTTTTGGTTTCTGCAGATTAAGGTTTCATGGCCTGTATATCTCAGTTTCAAGAACACTCTGATACTTTGGTGTATATCTATGCTTGTGCTTTCATATTATCTCCTTTACCAAGTTAGAAACACACCTTAATTTATAGGCATTTATAAACTCCTGTGTAAGGAGAACAGGGCTTAAAATAAAAAAAAACATGGATTTAAATCTCAGCTTTATCATTTAAGAGGGTTTATTGACAGAAGTGAATAAGCTGTACGATGAAGTTGTCTTTAGTTGTTAAAACTCCTTGCAATGCTTAGTTGTTATTATTCGTGACAAGGAGACAGTAGAGTTACCTTTGAAAAAAATTAAGGAGGTCTTTCAAAGCACTTATATAGAAGGATTTTTAAAGTTTCTCCCTACCCTTTATAGGAAGTGTAATTCTGAGCTTGCTATAAAGGCAACTGTCAAGATGAGCAATTCTGCATTTGACCTTTAAAAATGTAGCACATTCTCACAGAGGGGTGGGGCATAAAATATCCAACCTTGAGACAGGAAATGTGGGTGATGATGTTTGGGTACGATCTACATAAGATTAAAAATATACAATATTTGTGTTGTGCAATAGAAGCCATTATAGGCTTGGCTTATTTGTAAGTACTGTATCTCTTCAGGGATCAATAGAAAAGCACTACAAAGATGTGATAAGTAATCCCTATCTTTGCTATTCACAATCATAAAACAGTAGTAGAATCTGCTACTTGAAATGTAAGATCAACCTACTAGGTATGCTGTCAAATTGCTTTCTAGGGCCATAGGACACAAAGACAATGTCATGCAGAATTGGAAACAGCCATTAAATTAATTTCCCTAGGAATGAAATTGAATGAGACACCAACAACAGAGTGACAAATCATTGTGGGATGGGGAAAATAAAACAACTTTAGTTTTACAATGAATATCTCTTTGAAAGCCATTTTAGAAAGATTGTTTCAAGACAGGCATCCCTGGAAACATGTCCAAGTTTATTTGTGTGTGTGTGTGTGTGTGTGTGTGTGTGTGTGTGTGTGTGTGTGTGTGTAAAGAGAGAAACAGAGTAACAGAAAGAGAATAAAGAGAAAATGATTTCTCCCAATGTATAACTACACACACATACACACCAGACTTTTTGTCAGCAATTCTTCCAAACTGCTGCATTAAAACTGTGTTCCTCTAATTACATATATAACACAATTATGGTTTCAGAAATGGGAATTTTAGGGAATAATGATATGTACTAATTTATGGTACCATAACAGTTTTGTCTCGACTGCCTTCCTTCTTATTTCAGAGACTAATACCCTTTAACTGAAGGAATCATCAGAAGGTTTAATATTGGCATGCCTAGAGAGTATCTAGATTGTCTGGATATCCAAACAATATCCAGAATATTTTCCAAGGGTTTTAAATTATTTTTCCCTCTTAATAAGGAGTCTGGTAGAAGCCAAGTAGCTGGCAAAATAAATTCCCATGATGATAAACTCCGTGTCCAAGACTCCAGGGTAGCAGGACAGGTAGAGCCTTACAGAAGCCATTGCTGGGGTTTAAGCATCAGAATGACATGATCTATGTTATAAGAGATCACTGTGGCTGCTGCGTGGAGAAAGCCCCCCTGGGGAAAGAGGGGAGGCAGAGAGAATAGTCAGGAGGCTGTTCTTGTGTTGAGGTGGGAAATGGGGAGACAGATTGAGCTATAGGCAGAGAGCTGATGAAAAATGATTGGGTCCTGAATAATTATTGCAAGTAGAGCTGGCAGGACTTTCTGATGGTTAAGGAACATAGAATAAGGGAAAGAGGAATCAAGTGTGACTCTTAAGCATTAAAATTGAGCACCTGGGTGGATAGTAGTACCATCTACTGAGAGGAGAAGGGCTTTCTGGAGAGAAATGGATTGGGTAGGGGTAAGCATTTGCTCAGTTTGGGAGACTTTAAATTTCAGGTGCTTATGAGCTATCCAAGTGGAAATGGCAGTAGGCAGATGTCTATTTGATTTTGATGTTTTAAAAAAATTCTGATTTTTTTGCTCACTGATTATTAAAAAATAAGCTATTAATTAAATTGAAGTCTGGCAAATAGAAGGTCCCTTCATAGTTGGATAAAATGTAAGCTCCTTAGCTTTGCATATAAGAGCACTCATTGCCTACTTTCTTAGCCTCCTCAATCTCCATTCCTCTTGCATAATCTATACTAAGCTATATCAAATCATTTGTATTTCCCCAGACACATTATGGCGGCACATGCATCTGTGTCTTTGCTTGTATCCCTTCCATTTCCCATTCCTTTCTTCCTTCTTTCTAATTGGCTAATTTCTACTCAGCCTTTAAGAATCAATTTTGGTGCCGCATCATCCTTGAAACCTTCCCTAATCCTCCCAGGGTTCGATAGCTTCTTTTACTTCATACTGGTACTCAAGGCCTCCTTCACTGTAACATTTGCCACATAGTACTATAATTGTTCACATGTATGCTTTCTAGACTAGAATGAGAGCTTTTTTAATCCAAAAATTGTCTTTTTTTTTGGTACCCTTAGCAATCAGAGTGATGGGTATTTATAGGCAATCAAAGTGGTGGTTGAATGAATGGACATTTCTTTGCGAATTTTGAACATCTCTGAAGAAGCCATAGGATAGAAAATTCTGCATAGTTCAGATCCTTGGGAATTCTTTCTGAGTAGATAGGACAGGGAAGGACTCATGAGAAGACTACTTCTTACAGAGAGTGATTGAAATGTCTAGAAAGTCTCCTTAAACACATTTGAGTGATTCATTTTCTGAGGGTTATACATTTCTCTCTTACTTAGGTGCTCTTGAAAAATGTGAATTTTTAGGAGGGATAGTAACAAATGAAATAATTAACTACGTGAAAGGTAAGGTCTTATTGTGGAAAGAATACTGAACAGGAGTCTGGGCTACATATTTGCTCCTTAACCAAAGGCAGAAACTCAATCATAAGAACAAGACTGTGAGGGTGAATAAAAAATATGGGAAATAATGAACTTCTATAGATTCCACAGTGACATTAATTGCCTAGAAAGACAAGGCATATGATTATGGAATGAAATCTGAAATACTCTTGGAAGCCTGGTGGTAACAGAAAAGAGGATAAACAAATAGGATGAGAAAAAACAATGACTATTTAGGGAGAGTTAAAGGGTACAAATGGTTTCACTAGAGAATTATCTTTGAAGTATGGTTCTTATTGCTTTCGGCTAGCCATAGAGGGCATTATGCATTGAAAAAAGCAATCATGATACTGACAATTTTTCATGTTTCATGTATTTTGGTTTTCAGGTGAAGCCCAGCCAAATGGGAGGGACAGTTTCCAATCCCCATTCTTGATAGCCTTGCCATACATTTTGTTCTGAGTTTCTTAATTGTTTCAGGGAAGATTTGTTCAAATTATTCAAATTTCTGTGCTCAAATTCATTTCCAGATGCTGAAAGCTTACAGCTATCCCTTTTTTGGTGCAATTTTGAGACAGAGTTGAGTATTATCATTAGTAATACCATATAATAGACCATTAAAATCTTAGCACCAACCTTTCATTCATTTGCAATGTCATGGGAAAGAGGTTTATTTGAACTCCTGCAAAGCTGCCTAAGCTCTGCATCTCTCAGAAGGATGCAGAAATGAATGCTCTAATGCTCTACTCTATAGTGAGCCTAAGGGGATCTCATAGGCAACGCCTTAGCAGAGCCTATTAGCCTTGGCACTGGAACCTGTGTTATGAGACTATTCATATTTCTTAGTTTAAGCAGCACTGGGTAGCTTATATGTGTCAAACAAAATATAATGATTGGAGCCTTATGCGTTTTCCCCAAGGGAATGAAGAGGGAACAAATATGGGCCCTTTCTGGGCTGTAAGAAGGAAAGTAAAGAGGATTGCTCTCTTGCCTGGTAGCCAAGGCCCTCTATTTTAATTCTAGCCTCCTTTTACAGCTCTCTCACTTTACTGCTTTCCTACATGAATCCTCTGCTTCAGCAAGGGTGATCTACTCATTGTCCCTTAAACACAAGCTTTTCAGACGCTATTCTACTTACCCAAAACATGCTTTCCTTTCCTCTCCATTTATTTAAAATCTAAATCATCCAAACACTGGGTCACGTTCTATCCTCTATGTGAAGTTCTCCCTGTTTCCTGAAATTAACAATTCTCTTCACTCATCTCCTTTCTTCTATCTTAATCTGAAATCTTTCATTTAGGTAGGCCTTATTCTGCTGGGGTACCTGGGCTCAGAACTAGTGGCAAAATGGTGAGAAAATCAGATAAGACTTTCCCTGCCCATGTGGGAACTCTCAATCTAGTGGGGTGGAAATGTATCGATTAGTTGTCAAATTATAGCTAATATTTGTAATTTTACTATGGTCCAAGGAGTTCATTTGATGTGATTTTGGTTAATGCTTATAAGAGCTTTATGGGACCTTGTATTATATTTTATTAAATAGCCTCTGTTGTTTTTTTTCCATTTTACAGATGGGAAAATTAAAGCATACAGGGGTGAAATAACTTGCCCAAGGCTATCCAAATGCTGGAGCAGTTTCTGAACTCAAGCAGTCTTAACTACTAGGTATATTTCTCTAGGCCTTCAAGTACTCCTGCATTTATTTTACCTTTACTCACTGCCTTGGGTAATAATGAACTCATATGTATATATTATCTTGTCTCCTCAACTACCTTGTTATGCAAGGTCCATAAGGAAACTAATCAGGTTTTAGGGAGCAATTAGTACCACAGGCTTTGGAAACAAACAAACCTGTGTTTAAACCCCTGATACCTTGGCTGTTTCCTTATTTGTAAAATAGGCAAAATAAAAACCACAAAAAGGTGATTAAAAATTAACCAGGATAATTAGGTCATTAAATATGAAATGTCCAGTTTAGAATTAAGAGTGTAGTTTATGATATCTCAAATAAGAAGTAGTACAATTAATCAAAGTATTAGCCTAAAACTATCAAAACAGTTTTGCCACCTTAATGGTGGCTTGTTTATGCCAACAGCAAAGAAGCCTGGAGAGTGAGTCATGATGAAATCATGAAAGGCATTTTCCACAGCTTGTTGAGAATTAAATCTTTTTCCTTGCAAGATGTGGTCTAAAGCCTGGAAGAAGTGGTAGTCAGTTGGTGCAAGGTCTGGTGAATATGGTAGATAATAGAGTTTTCAAGTCCAGCTTCTGTAGTTTGAGCAGTGTTGTTTTTACGACGTGTGTGGTTGAACGTTATCTTGCAAGATGATTGGCCTGTCTCTATTGATCAATCTTGGTTGTGTAATCAAAAGCATTCCCATCATTTTGTTCAATTGGTTGCAGTAGACATCCATTTTAATGGACTAACCAGGTTTCATGAAGCTGTAGAGGATAATATTAGTGCTGGACCACCAAACAGACAGCATCTTTGATGTATATTCAGTTTTGGACTGTGTTTTGGCACTTTGTCTTTGTACAACCATTGTGCCGGAAGCTTGCAATTGCCAAAAAGAATCCATTTTCACCACATGTAACAATACCATGTAGAAACGGTTTGCTTTTATGTTGTGACAGCAAAGAAAGGTAAGCTTTAAGATGATTTTTCTTCTGACACTCGTTTAATTCATGCAGAAACCCATCTATCCAGCTTCTTTACTCATTTGTTTCAAATGGTCCAATGTTGTTGGAACAGTAATGGCAAACCTTGCTGCTAATTCACACATAGGTTGAGATGGATTTGCTTCCACTACATCTTTTAGCTCATCATTATCCACTTTGGTCTCAGGTCGCCCATGTGGCTCATTTTCCAGATTAAAGTCACCAGAAGGGAACTTCTCAAACCATTAGCTACATCCTTCCCAAACACTTTGTTGATAATTTTGAGCTGTGTGTGCTGCATTGGTTCCACGATGGAACTCACGTTCAAAAATAATACAGTTGTAGACTTATGGTTTCACAAAAATTACTCTAAAAAATTTTTAAAGATAATCACAAGCCAAACGTGCACTTGCAAGACTGAAGATGTACCTTCAAAATAAAAATAAGAAGTGTCAAAGTGAAATATTAGAGATATCAACTGTCAAACTTAGTACTTAAGGAAATCGGACATTTCATACTTAATAAACTATACCTGTGAAGCCTTAGTGCAGTGCCTTGTACATGTTTAGAGCTCAATAAATAATAGCTAACATTATCCTTTAGAGTCTCCACTCCTCACCAACTGATACAACAGTTGACACAGCACAGTAAACATCTTCCTTGAGTGATTAAAAATAGTGAAAACCTAAAAATTCAAAATCATTCTCAAGAAGGCCCCTTTGACAGTTAATTTTTATTAAAGGATATTTTTATGAGACATGCAGTTTTGTTATTTTAAGGTATATCCAATAGCACAAACTAATCAAAAGCACAGAAAGTTTTAAAAGAGTATTTGATAATGACTCAGTTAATGCCAAGTGAAACTTGGCATTGAGAACTTACTTTCCTATACAGGTAATAAATAGTAATCATTTGTGCTTAACACATATATAATTTTGACTACATAGCATTAAAAAATTTCAGAAATTCACTTTTCAATTTGTAACACAAAATTACTTCAGTAACACCTATGTGCAGTATGTTCAAGAAATTTACAATTAAATATTTTTTTCAATAGTTTTAAAGTTTCTCATATTATTAAATCCTTGTTTAACTGATCATATGAGGGTCAGCCCAGCCTTACTATGAATTATCACAAATTCTTAAGCAATTATGTTTAAATAAATAAAGTGTTGTTTCTCAAGTTCTCTGTACTCTCTTTAAGGGACCTACAAAGTGCAAAATTTAACCCAACCTAATGAATTTTTAAATATTTTGGAATTTTCCAGATATCTTTCTGACATTGATGTCTGGTTTAATTTTGTTAGATTCAAGAGCATATTTTGCATTATTTCTATTCTTTTAAAGTTGTTAAGGTATATCCTATGACCTCAAATATGTCCATCATTGTGAATATTTCATCAAACCCAAGCCTATCAATTCATGAGTGGATTATTAAAATTTGGTATATGCATACAATGGAATATTACTCAATTATAAGAAACAACAGTGATCTAGCACCTCTTATATTTTCCTGCATTGAGCTTGAGTCCATTATCCAAAATGAAGTATCACAAGATTGGAAGAATAGGCTCCACTTGTACTCGCCATCAAATTGGCACTGACTGATTAACACTATGGTGCTCACATGGTAGTAATATTCTCCAGGGATTAGGGGGGTGGGGGGGTAAACTCACAACTAAAGAACACGGTAAGCATTGTAGAGGGGAAGGGCATGCCTCTAACCCTCACTTGGGTGAGGCAAAGACATAAAATGTAACCAAGATGTTTGTACCCTCCTAATACCCTGAGAAAAAAATATATTCTGCTGTTGTCGATGGAATTGTCCTATAAATGTCAGTAAGATGAAGGTGGTTGATAGTGTTATTCAGATCTTCTAGATCTTTATTCATTTTCTCCTTTCTCATTCCATAAGTTATTGTGAGAAAAGTGTTGAAAGCTACTATAAATATGGATTTATTTCTCCATTCAGTGACATCAATCTTTGCCTCATGCATTTTGAAGCCCTTTGAAGCATATGCACTTAATACTGTTAAGCAGTCTTGGCAAAGGAGCTCTGTATTATCATGTAATGCCCCTCTTTGTCCCTAGGAATATTCCTTGTTTTGAAGTTTACTCTGCCTAATATTAATACGGCCAACCTGGATTTATTTTAACTGATATTTACATAGTTTACCTTTTTTCATCCTTATACTTTTAATCTATATATGTTTTTACTCTTAAAGTAACTGCTTGCAGATACATATTTTCTTACTATTATCTAATCTGTTGTTTATTGATGTATTTAGATGATTTGCCTTTAATATTGTTGATAGGGTTAGATTAAAATCTATCATCGTTACAGTTTTTTATATTCCATCTCTTATTTATTATGTTTCCTTTTTCTGCTTGCTTTATATTGAATATTTTATTTTATCACCATGTTGGTTAACTATACCTCTGTTTAAATATTGTGGTTATCTTGAGTTTATATATTTAGTTAATCACAGTATATCTTCTAATATTAACTGGCTCATATGTAGAGTAAGAAACTTAGAACAGTGCACTCTCAATTCCTGTCTCCCATCTTCATGCTGTGGTTACCACGTATTTTACTCTACATATGGTATACACTCAAAACACATTGCTATGCTTTTTGTTTTAGACAGTCACCTATCTTTTATAATGATTAAAAAGTAAATAAAATATTTTATGTTACCCTTATTCATGCTATTTCCAGGTCACTTATTTTGTAGATCTAAGTCTGTCTGGTATCATATTTCTTCTAGATGAATAACTTTTTTTCTTTTTTGTTAGTTCATTCAAGTCTGCTGGAAATAAATTCTCAGTTTTTGTTAGTCTGACAACATCTTTATTTCTTCTTTATTTTTGAAAGATATTTTTACATGGTATAGAATCCTAGTTTGATAATGTTCTTCTAGAACTTTAAAGATGTCTTCTGGCTCACACAGATGAAAAATCTGCTATAATTCTTATCTTTATTTTTATGTATGTAATATGTTCTTTCTCCTGTCCCCCCATAACCACTTTCAAAACTTTCACTTTTGTCTATTTATTATATTTCAGTTTGAAATATAATGATTTTTCTGGATGTGTTAGAATTTCCACTTCTCTACTGAAATTCCTTATCCATTTATGCATATTGTCCACATTTTCCACTAGTAAGTTTAACATATTAACAATGTGTGTTTTAAATTCTCTGTTAGCTTTAACATCTGGTTCATTCCTGAGTCTGGTTTTGTTGGTTATTTTATCCATTGACAATGGGTTGTTTATTTTTCTTAATTTGAAATTGTTTCATAACTTTTTTCTTGAAAGCTGGCCATTCTGTGTGTGACAGTGGAGACTGAAATAATATTTATGCTTGCAAATAGGAACACAGTCTCTTCTGCTACGTCCACAAAGTAGAGGGTTGAGTTAATCTCACTAGGAGATGGGCAGAGTTTGTGTTTTGTTGTTATTCTGAAAACCTTCAGTGTGCCACCAGCTTCAAATTCCTGTATTATCATCTTGTGCTTAGGCTGTGAACTAGTTTGCTGGAATGTTCCCCCCACCCTCAATCAGGATCTGTTTCACTCTCAGCTGTAAGCCTTCTTTTTATGACTGTACCTCAGGGAGTTCTTTCTCTATGCTTTTGTCCCTCCCTATGCAACAGAGTGATGTTGCTTATTACTCAGTGGTGGATGGCATGGTGGGGGTTCTATTGTCCTCATCTAGCCTCAGTGTCAGACCGGCCCTATGTTTCTGGTATCTGGAGATTTTTTAGTGAGTCTGTCCCTCTCTCTGAGAGGGAGGACCTCTACCTTTCTCCCAAAATCTAGAGAGTTTTTCAATTTCTCCTTCCTATAGCCACAATGGATCTTTGCCCGTGCACTGGTGACAATAGGCTTTATTGCCCTTCTTTGTTCCATAATTGAAATAAAAAAAATTCCAGATGGAACTTTGTATGTTTCCTACAGAGAGAGGCTTTCTCTTGAGAGAAAGCCACAACCTTGATCTTTCTTATGATCACAGTGACAATCCTGCTGGCGGATTTGCAGCTTCTAAAGACTCTATATTCTCATACTGGCCATATCCTGTCTTTAGACATTTGTTAACAAATTTTGCTTACCCACTTTTAGGGAAGCACCATTTTTTTTCTTTCATGCTTGGGGTTAGTTCTTGTGTCCCATTTTTCCATGGAGGTGCCTGTCTTTCCTTAGATTTCAGGCATGGAAATTAGCTCTCTGCTGGAATCATCAAAAGTTACTATTTGATAGATTGTCCATATTTTTATTATTGTTAGAGTGAGAATAATACTCTTTTAAGTCTTTTACATGCCAAGTGGAATATAACCTTACTGAATTAGAAGAAAAACAAAATTATGCAGCCTTGAGTGAAGGATGCCAATTTTGTAAGTTCTATGGGATAAAGAGACATTTTAGAACTCTAGAGTAAAGGGTGAATTCAGTTGCAAAAAGTATAAGGGAAATGACAAGGAATAAAGCCATATACTGTGAAGGCGAGCCAAGTAATGAGATACAAGCATCAGGAGATCTGAAGGAATAAGACAGGGATGTATTATAAGATGCCCTCTTGTCTGAGTGAGTCAACAGTGACGAGTAGGGTGAAAAAAGATCAGAAATATTTTTTAAAAAATGACATATCCATGTGTTAAGGTTCATTGACAACCAACCATAAGGGAAAATGTTATGTTTCAATTGTGAGGAGACTAAAAATGAGGAATTTAAGAGACTCTCAGGAGGTGAGTAGCTATTTCTATCTTTGTTCAACTCAGACTTGTTATTTAGCATGTATGGGCATGAAGCACAAAACAAAATCAAACAAAGCAAAACCACCTACTAGTCAAAAAAGAATCAAATCAAATGAGATACATGAAACTGCTTTGCCCAGCAAAATAGAATAAAAATGTGAAGTATTATGATTATAAATGTTGCTATGTTTAGCAATAAATACAGCCTGGCATATGTCTGAGAATACACACAAGAAATGTCTACATCCAATCATAAACTGATAATGTTATAGAAATACTGATGATGCTGATTCTATTTTTGGCAATTTAAATAGCTTGTGACTGACTGGTTGATGTCCTGCCGTCTCTGTTAAACTTTTCTTGATGCCTCTGATCCTCAGCGATGATCTCCAATTTCTCTGAATTCTTTTGAGCCCATACCTCTGCACATGGTGCTAAACCATACACTATGTGACAAGATTTTTGTACTCTTCTTCTCTGTTACTTATTGAATTTCTTCTCCCTGCCCAGACAGATAGACATTAATCACCCATTGCCTTAAGGAAAGCCCATAACAGTAGAAATTGAGAAAAGAACTGTCAAATTCTTTTCACTTAAGATTTAAACGTTGATCCCTGAAAAGGTATAGAGCAATCCTTGAAGCAGTTGTTTTAGTCTATGAGAGAGCTTAGTCCAAGTCTAGAGATCACTTAGTCGGTATTTGTGTTCACTCAGTCTTTATCTGAGTGTACAGTACTATATCAGCTGTGTTGAGGGGCTGTTGTCATTTTCATTGTTGACCAGTGAGGTTGGCAGCCAGCAGGTCCAGTGCTATTCAACAGGAAGCACAGTCTTGTTGGCCTGAGGACTACTCAGCCCACATTATAAATCTCTCCATGCAGACAGCCCCCTTCCAGTGGGCCAGAGTCCTTGAAAAACCCAGAAAAAGAGAATGGGCTTTGGACATCTAAAGTGGTAATGGTGATAGATCCTTTGAGCCTCTCCATCACATTCTACTTCCTGATCCATACATCTGAGCAAATTGAAACCAGGGAGAATGAGCTCTAGATCCATTTCCTCATGCCTGTATAGCGAAGGCAGGAGAGTAATTGCAGCAGTTAAGTATGACTTTCTGTTTCATGTTAATTAATCATTCCTCCCATTCATTTTCTTGAGGTTAGTATCTTATGTTTTTGCTTTATCAAATGAGTACATTGTATCAAGTGGGACAATTAAATATCCAATAAATATTTGGAAGACTGATACTACAGGCATAATGGTGAATATACTGGAAAGAGTACACTGTTCCATTGAAGGTTCAATCAGAAAATAGACATGTTTCAGTTATCTGTTACTATGTAGAAGCCACTCCAAAATTTAGTAGCTTAAAACAAAACCATTTCTTTGTTTATGATTTTGTGAGTTGTAAATTTGAGCTGGAATCAGATGGGTGTTTTGTATGGTGGTCTTGCCTGTGATCACTCACATGGCTGTTATCATGTTGTGACTCCACTGGGGCTGGATAGTCCAGGATATCCTCATTTTTGATGGCTTTTCTCTATATGTATGCCTCTCTTTCAATCCCCCATGTGATTCATTGTCTACCAAGAAGCTAGACCTGGCTTTCTATATGGTGGCCTCAAGGCAGCAAGAGGGAAAGAGCAGAATCTGCAAAACCTGCAAGGCCACATGTGACTGAGGCTCAGGAATTCCACTCACTCCTACTTGATTAAACAAATACAAGACCAGACTAGATTGAAAGAGAGGGAAAAATAAGCTCTGCTTCTAGATGGAAAGAGGGGCAAAGTTACATTGCAAAGAGACCTGCTCATAGATATGGAAAAGATTGTTGTGACCATCTTTGCAAATAAACCATATTACGTCTGTAAAAGGTCTTAGCATAGTGCTCATGCATATCTTAGCAGGCAGTGAATAAATGGCAGCAATGATGATAGTAATAGTGCTGATAATGGTGATGATTTTAATGCATGAATTGCTACTGGTAGCTTCAGAACTGAAGATTCTATCCTACTCTTCAATATTAAAATCACTTTCCATAAGACATTAGAAGTCTCACTCATCTTCATGCTACTAGTTGTTGCCTTGCTATTGATAACTGAAACATAATGTTCTAAAGGTTTTGTGGGCATACAGAAACAGCAGTAAGACTTAAGATCCTAAGTTTATTGCCAGAGAGGTCAAGAAGGAAAAAAGTGGCAAGAAGTTGTAACCTCATTTTTATTTTCTCGGGCTGTGGTACAGTCCCAACAACTTAACTTTCCAGGCTTACGTACAGTCTTAGGTCCGGTATTGGATTAATGAGTTCAAGGACATTTTACTGGAATATCCCTTTAAAAATATGGAGAATATATTAATGTTCTAAAATATTTTCTTCAAAAAAGTTATCTATTAGCCGCCCAAAATTTCTCTGGTCTTGGAGTTTGAGGCCATAGAACCTTACACACTCAGTGCTAGTGTATACTTACATGACAGCTTTTATGAAGGTGATTATCTGTAAAATGTGCCATTTTTAATAGACTGAAATATTCATTTGTTTTGATGATGAGAAATGAAAATCTAGGAGGTGACACAAATATGTGAGTTGCTTTGTTGTTGCAACTATAATTAACATTCTCAGAGTGAAGAAACCAGTGACAACAACAAACCTGGCTTTGTTGGAGCGATGGGAAGATAAAAACTGCCAAGGGCTGATGAGTAGCAAATTCACTGAATTAAACAGAATCCAAAGCTGCTCAAACCTGGCATGCCAGCGACTCCAGGCAGACAGTGAAAGGTGTGCATTTGGGGCCCACCCTTTATTTGTCAGTGTGACACCTCAGGCACCAAATGGGACCCATTGATTTTTGTGTGTCACAAGAAATGGTTATTTAACAAAATGTTGCTTTGAGGAAAGACATTTTCTTGGCACAGATATTTACAGGGAAGGTAATGGCAGAGTGATCATTTGTAAGAAGGAGGGGCTAGTCTTCTTTAAGATTAGTTGAATTTTTGGTTTACAGCGATGGCAGTGTTTCTACAAGTTTGCAAAAATAGAATGTTACTGAAGGTGGACAGGCGTCATTTTGCCACCTGAATCCCCTTGGGAAGCATTTCTTTTCCTGTGTCTGTGCAGGTCCTGATATTCCAAATTGGAAGTTATTTGCTTCTAAGTATTTATATCCTCTTGTATATACACTTTATTCAGATTATATATTCTGGTCAACTTGGGCTGATTACAGAATTAATCTTGAGGTAACTGTATCTAATTGACCTTTAATTGATGCATATCAGAATTAATTGTCATAAAACCACTTGATTAAGTGAAGCCAGTCTTACATGGTCTATATCTATTAATACATGGGCAATGAGCAGTAGAGAGTTAAAGAAAAAATATGATTTACTACCCCTCTGTAAAGTACCTCATCACCCACTCTCTTACTACTATCACTAATAGCAATAATTTTAATATATCTATTTCAATTAAATTGATTGGTAATATGTGTTATTTTAAAATCAGAAGTCATTGATTTCCTGTCACCTTACTTTAAGCATAGAGGATTACAATTGACATTTTGGCAATTAGCTAAGATTATTTTCCAGCATTTTCTTTCAGAGAAAAGATACTAAGAAATCATAGAGATTACCTAGACTAATATTCTCACTTTACAGACAAATATTTTCCAAAAACTGATGAAATCAAATATTCGATTCAAAGTATACAGCTCATTAGCAGTACTGCAGAGGCAAATTCTACTCTGGAATACTTCTCACAACTCTGTGATGTTATTTTAAAGTATATTCCACCAAATATTATGATTGCTTTTCTATAGTCAGCAGACCTAACCAAGGAAAGTTCTTTATCACATCTTTGAATTATACTCACTATCATAATCAACTTTTGAGAGCCGAATCTAAAATTAAAATCCAGGAAATCATGACTCTACAACTGAAATATATAAACTTTTTGTCATAGGTTAGTTCTTTAATTTCATTAAAGAGGTATTCCATTTCTCAATTATTTGTGGTCAAGTCCACCTGCAGTGAATCACATCTTCTTCTTTCTTAAAAAGTGCTTGTTTATATACTGGTATCCTAAAGCCTATTTGTACACTCTACTACGTGACAAAGTGAAGGCAGAGGAAGCCAATCTTCATTTGTGATTGATTTGTTAACTTATTGATTTGATAAACATTTACTAAATATTTACTATATTCCAGATAGTTGGGGATTTGTAGTAGTAGTGGAAAAAGCAATAGAACAGAAAATATTCCTGCTCATATCAAGTTAAATTCTAAAATAGAAAATAAATATTTAAATGTATAATATGTCAGCCGGGCGCGATGGCTCACACTTGTAATCCTAGCACCCTAGGAGGCTGAGGCGGGCGGATTGCTTAAGGTCAGGAGTTTGAAACCAGCCTGAGCAAGACCCCGTCTCTACTATAAATAGAAAGAAATTAATTGGCCAACTAATATATACAGAAAAAATGAGCCAGGCATGGTGGCACATGCCTGTAGTCCCAGCTACTCGGGAGGCTGAGGCAGAAGGATTGCTTGAGCCCAGGAATTTGAGGTTGCTGTGAGGTAGGCTGACACCACGGCACTCACTCTAGTCTGGGCAACAAAGCAAGACTCTGTCTCAAAAAAATAAATAAATAAATGTATAATATGTCAAGTGGTAATGAAGGCTATGAACAAATAGAAAGCAAGTATCTGGAGAAAGAACATTTTGGGTGGGGAAATAACAAGGGCAAAGATCCTTGTTTGGTGTAGGCTGGAATGTTTGAGAAGCAGCAAGAAAACAGTGAGGATGAAGCTGAGTGAGTTGGTGGAAATAAGGACTAATAAGGACAAGGAGTTGTCATGGGTACCATCATTGGTGCTATGGAGACACAGGGTAAGGAGGGAAGCCACTTTAATGAGGATCATGATTTGTCCCCAGTGTGGATGATAGGCTGGTTAAGAGTGGAAACAGAGACAGTCCACGTGAAAAATCATGGTCACTTAAGGTAGGGTGGTGGCAGTAGATACATAGAGAAGTGATAACTTTTGAGGTAAATGTTCAGCCTAAAAAATTTCAGAAAGATTCAGTATGGAAAGTAGATCAAAGAAACAAGTTAAATGTGATTCCAAGGTTGATTGACTGAAATGGGGAACTCTGCAGCAAAGCAGGTTGGGGGTAGGAATTAAGGGTTATTTTTTGTATTTGTTGAGTTTCAGATGCTTATTAGATATCTATGGGGAGATGTCAACTAAGAATTTGGAGTTCAGGAAGGTTATCTATTAGGCTCAGAGAAATCTAAATTTTAAAATGCTCAGCATATTGATAATTATATTTAAAGCCATGAGACTAGATGAGATTATCTAGCAGAAAGTGGTAGGAGTAGTGTTAGAGAGAGTGGCAGTGAACAAAATATTGAAATCTCCAATTAATGAGCCTCCATGAGTGGTAGGTCTACATGATTGCAACAAGTAAGGGGCTGTTGCTGAGGCAGTCTGAAACCAAGAGGATGAAAGGATCTGTGGTAGGGATGTCCAACTACACTTTCAGGACCAAATGCCATGGCTGGCAACTCAATTTTAAGGTTTTTTTTCTTTGGCCCAGTGGGGGTACATTTAGTCAGCTGAGGGATTTAAGTTTTTAGTTTAGTTCTCTGTATCTAGTATTGATGACTCACCAGGTTTTTCTGTTCCAGTTTAAACTTATCTTTTGAGTTCTAGATCCTAATGTCCACTTGCTAATTAACTATCCAGAGGATAACTCAGAGACCCTATACTGTATCTAATGATTATAGCCAAACTCATTTATGTGACTAGTCCTGGATCTTCTCTTCACCTTAGTGAGATCAAACCTTAGATGACCTTAGTGAGAGTCAGTTATGATGGTGGCTTATGCAGGAACATTGCAGTCAATCTTCACAACTTCTTCTCTCATACCCCTTATACATGATATCATCATAGAGTGTTGATTTTGCCTCCTAAGGTCTCTGAGATCTTACTTTCATCAACATTTTTACACACTCTAATCCAAACCTTCATAACTAACTTGTTTACACTCTGGACCCTCTCCCAATAATTTCTCCACAAATAATTATCCAATTCGTCTCTCCAAAACAGATCTGATCATATCATCTAATCACCTGATTGCAGGGGAAATAGACTTCACTAAGATAATCTAGTAAGTCACTGTACAAATAAATAACAATTAACAACAGGTGTTGGGCTAGTACTGAAAGTTACTACAATATTATCTAAAGTGCCCAGGTTTCCAAAGAAAACTTAAGAGACATGCAAAGAAATAAGAAAATCATGACCTATACCCCAGAAAAAAAGCAAACAACAAATACTGCATGTTAGAACAATTGGATTTTGGATGTAACAGAAAAAGACTTCAAAGTACTCATTATAAATACATTCAAAGAACTAAAGAAGACAATGATTAAATAAATAAGGAAGATATGATTAAAATATGTCACATAAAGAATATCAATAAAAAGATAGAAATTATACAAAAAGAACCAAATGGAAATTCTAGAGTTGAAAAATATAATAACTGAAATAAAAAGTTTATTAGATGAGCTTGAGAGTAGATTTGAACTGACAGAAAATTTATCAAACTTGATAGATTGATGGAGATTATGCAATTTAAGGACTACAGAGAAAAAAGAATGAAGAAGAATGAATAGAGTCTCAGACAAATGTGGGACAAAATTAAATGCACAAACATTGAATATAAATAGAGTATCAAAAGGAGAGGTAAGAGAAAGGAGCAGAAAAAATATTCAAAGAAATAATGACTGAAACATTCTAAACTTTTTTGAAAACATTAATCTACACAACTAAGAAGCTCAACTCAGATTCAAAAGCATAAATATACATTATTATTTTTTTAGACAGAGTCTCACTCTGTTGCCTGGGGTAGAGTGCCATGGCATCAGCACAGCTCACAGCAACCTCAAACTCCTAGGCTCAAGCGATCCTCCTACCTCAGTCTCCCAAGTAGCTGGGACTACCGGCATGCGCCACTATGGCTGGCTAATTTTTTCTATATATTTTTAGTTTTCCAATTAATTTCGTTCTATTTTTAGTAGAGATGGGGTCTTACTCTTGCTCAGGCTGGTTTTCAACTCTGGACCTTGAGCAATCCACCTGCCTCAGCCTCCCAGAGTGCTAGAATTATAGGTGTGAGCCACCGCACCTGGCCTTGCATTTATTATATAAAAAAATGATGATAACCAAAGACAAGAAAGAAATCTTGCAAGCAAAAAGAGAAAAACAACTCATCACTTACAAGAAAATCTCACTGAGATTAACAGCTGACTTCTCGGCAAAATACTGGAGGTCAGAAGACAATGTACTAATATATTAAAAATGCTGCCACATATACTCACCAGCAAATTGGTATTAAATGATCAACACCTAAATGGACATATAGGAATAACATTTATTGCGTGTCGGGCAGGTGGGGGGGAGGGGACATGTATATATATACATAATGAATGCAATGTGCACCAACTGGGGGATGGACACGAGGCTTTGACTTGAAGGGGCTGGGGGGGGGCAAGGGCAATATACATAACCTTAACACTTGTACCCCCACAATATGCTGGAAAAAAATTAAAAAAAAAAAAATATTTAAAAAATGCTGGATAAAAACCCCACAAAAAACTCTCAACTAAAAATTCTCTATCTAGCAAAGCTACTCTTCAAAAATGAAAGTAAAAGAGATATTCCAATAAAAATAACCAAAATAATTTGTACCAGTAGATACAGCTTATAAGAAATATTAAAGAAACTTTTTCAGGCTGAAAGAAAGTGATCGCAGAAAATAATTCAAATCCATGTGAAAAAACACAAAGCATCAGTAAAGGTTATTATGTAATTATATAAGAGTATAAATGAATGTTTCTGCTTTCTTAACTGATTAAAAAGCAATTTAATAAATATAGATATGTATTGTTTGGCTTGTAGCACATAGAAATTTAATATATTTGCTAATAATATCACAAAGGAGTAAGAACAGAGCAGTATCATCCTAAGGAAAGTGCTCCAGATGAGAACTCAAATCCACAGGAACAAATGTCAAGAACAGGAAATAATAATAAGGTTAATACAACAAAAACTATAAACATATACTTGTCTTCCTTTTCTCAAATTCTTTAAAAGAAATAATATTATATAGAATAATAATTATTACAATGTATTCTTGAGTTTGTAACATTTATAGATATATGTACCAATAGTACCACAAAATGAAGGGAAAAAGGGTAGAGCTATATATGAGTTGAGTAACATTTCTTTCTTCTTCTTCTCCTACTTTGATAGGATCTCACACTGTCACCAAAGCTACAGTGCAGTGGCATGAGCTTACTGTAACCTTTAACTTTTGGGCTCAAGCAGTCCTCCTATCTCAGCCTCCTGAGTAGCTGGGACTACAGACATACCCCTGTGTCCTGGTTAATTTTTTAGTTTTATATTTGTAGACATGGGGTCTCTCTATGTTGACCAGGCTGGTCTTGAACTCCTAGCCTTAAGCATTCAACACTTCTATATCTCACTGGAATTAGTATAACCTGGAACTGATTCTGGTAAGTTGTGTTGTATAATATGTATTGAGCCATATAGCAACCACTAAAGAAGAACTGAAAAGAAGAGGGAAAATCATTAAAGAAATTAAATTAATACATTAGAAAATATTCACTTCATGCAAAAGAAGGCAGTAAAGGAGAACTAGAACAGTAACAAGAAGACTTGAGTCATACAGAAAACAAAAAACAGATATAAATCCAACTATAGCGGTAATAACTTTAGATGGGAATGGATTATAAATCCAAATCAAAAGACAGGTTGTCAGACTGAATTTAAAAAAAAAAACAAAAACAAGATTCACTATGCTATTTATGGGAGACACAATTTCGATTCAAAGATATACATAGATTGAAAGTAAAGGAATGGAAAAAGATCTATCATGTAAACAACCACAAGAAAAGTGAAGTGCTACACAATATCAGATAAAATGACTTTAAACAAAAATGATCATAGCGATAAAGAGGGATATTTTTAGTGATAAAGGGGTCAATATATTAAGAAGATATAATAACTATAAAGATATATGGCCCTAATACAACACCACAATCCGTGAAGCAAAGCCTCACAGAAACGAAGGAAGAAATAGGCAATTCAAAAACAATAATTGGAGACTGCAGTACTCTGCTTTCAATAATGAGTAGAATAACAAGTTAAAAGATCAACAAAGAAACAGAACACTTAACACTAAAAAGCAACTAGACCTAACAGACATCCATAAAATGCTCCATCCAACAAAAATGCAATAGCATTTGTGTGCTAAAGGGACATTATTTTAAAAGTGAAAAGACAGTTCACAGAATGAGAGAAAACAATTGCAAATTATTTATCTAAAAAGGTACTTCTATCTAGAACATATAAGGAATGCTTGCAACTCAACAATAAACAACCCATTTAAACAATGGGCAAAGGATCTAAATACACACTTCTTCAAAGAAGATATTCTAATAGCTAATGAGCACATGGAGATACCCTGAGCAACATTAGTCTTCAGGGAAATGCAAATCAAAATCACAGTTAGATATCACTTCACCCCCACTAAAACGGCTAGAATCAAAAAGTCAGATAATGTCAAGTGCTGGTGAAAATGTAGAGAAGTCAGAAACACTACACCCTGCTAGTAGAATGTAAAACAGTATAGCTAATTTGGAAAACAGTCTGGCTGTTCCTCAAATGATTAAAGATAGAGTTACCATAGGACTCAGCAAATATACTTCTAGGTACACACCTAAGAGAAATGAAAACATATGTTCACACAAAAACTTATACCCAAATGTTTACAGCAACATTATTCATAATAGCCAAAAGGTAAAAACAACCCAAAATGTCTATCAGTGAGTGAATGAATAAATACAGTATCATCCATATGATGGAATATTATCTGCCTATAAAAAGGAAGAAAGTACTGATACATGCTACAACATGAATGAAACTTGTAACATTACACTAAATGAAAGAAACCACTTACAAATGACCATATATTATACTATTGCATTTGTATGAAATGTCCAGAAAAGCAAGTATATAGAGACAAAAAAGTAGATTAGTGATTGCTTAGGGCTGAGTTAGACTGGAGGATTTTGGGAGTGATACCTAAAAATTATGGGGTTTCTTTAGAGGTGATGAAAATATTGTAAAATTGATTGTAGTGAAGGTTGCACATATTTGTGAATATACTAAAAGCCATTGCATTGTACACTTTATATGAGTGAATTCATATGCATGTTTTAAATTGTAAGTGAATTATATGTCAGTAAAGGTGTTATCTAAAAATAGCTGGTTGGTGCCACTCTTGTGACTTATGCTTAGGCATTGAAAGTTTTGCCCCCTATTATTTTTGTACCATCAATGCACAATAAATAATAATTTGATATTATAAAAATGGTTTTGACCTTACGGATCACCTGAATAGGTTTCAGGGATGCCCAGACATCTGCAGACCACACTGTTTACGAGAATAAAGGTGCTCTATAGAGCAACAGTCACATCATGGCATACCACACTTCCCCTGGAGAGAGCTTGGAAAGCCAAGGTTTCACTTGGATCTTATTCAGGGGTTTTGAATCTCTCAAGGAGCCAAATGCCATCTTCACAAATTGTTTTCATTTATAGTAGAGTTGAGTGTCATGGGCCTCAAGAGAGGAAGACAAAGAGATCTCTGGTGTATTTCATTTTCAGTGTGGAATTGCACCAGTAACAATAAATATTTGCTGTGAATGGATCTATAACCACTTACAAATTACTCTGTGGCTGCATTTCTGATTGCTTTGTTACAGGCAATAAACCCTGCTAGACAGCAGACCTCACATGCTTTTTAATCAAATAGCAGAATCCTAGAAAGGTCAGAACTGTAACTTTATAAAAGCACTTTTCACTGGCTGCCTGAAAAGAAATGAAAGATCAAAATGTGAGTGATTCCCTAAGCAGAAATGCCATCCAAACATGAGAATCAAAAACACATTGCTTTAAAGTGGGACAGCATTGACAATGAGTTGGAAAGAGACAAATAAATTTCTCCTGGGTCCTAGACCACCATCTTCCATTTTCTTTCTTTCATTTAGGTTTGAGAAGTTAAATTATTTTCATGGATTTGAGAAATCTGATCCTAATATCAACAAATGGAAGAAACCATTGTGTCACCAATCAGTTTTAATAAAACAATTTTCTGACGCCATATGGAATTTATTTACTTTTGCCAGTAATTTCCCCCAGGATAGGTATAACTCTGACCATTCACTGCATGCATGCAATTTGATCTGAGAGTTAGGCTCAAAGATGGCACATGTGCTTGATTTTGAGGTCTGGAGTAGTTGCCAAGGCACGTAGTTTTATTGGTGTACTTGTTCCCTTTACCGGCTAGCTTCTCCATTTAAATGCAATCTGTCACTTGATATTCATTTGTACTTTGATTTCTTATACATTATTTGAGCACTGATTGTCCAGGAATATATAGAGAGAAGAAAAGGTGGCAAACTAAGTGAAAATGATCTGTGATTTAATGGTCACAAAAGAATTAATTGGAATATGTTAAAGCCACATTTGCTACACTTACAGCTAAACTTGCAACTAGAAAGAAAGGACAGGTGAAATACAGGCACAGCATCAATTTCCAAAGGCAACATTTTTTGTTAGTCTGTTTTTTATTCAAAATTATACATTTAAATAGTCATGTAGCTCTCCAAGATTTGATAAGAAAATCATCACTTCCCTCCTCCCATCATTTCCCACTTCCCATAGCAATTACTTTCAATTATTTGATTTGTTTGACATTTACCTCTGTATTTCTAAATAACAGGCATTTTTGCTACTTTTGGATTTATGTTTTGGGCATTATTTAATTCCTACCATGGAAGATGAGAATTTAGGTTTCTTTTATTCTTTCACTCTATAACCCTTACATGTATATGGCCCCATCTCTGGCTCCTGTATGCTCAGTAAAGTTACACTGTGATTTTGATAATAATATTCAGTGGTTTTACAGGTAAACTCTACTCCTGAATGAGTCATGTAGTATAACATGACGACTTTTTCTTTCCTGTGCAATATATTAATACTTTTCCTGCCCAGAGTTCACAATTGTTTGTTTACCTAGTTTTTGATTAATTAACACTAACTTAATATTCTGTCAATATTTTAAAACACTTTAGATATTCTATTAATTTCATTTTATTGGAAAAAAATCTTTCCTATAGGCTTCATATCTGCTCCTGTCTGAATTGATTGATTTCTACTTGATTTATTTCTAGATATGAAATATAGCTACCATCTGGAGAACTCCTTCTACCATCAGCCTAATGATTCCCTTGGCCTATCTTTAGTGATAGATTCTGTTTCCTAGGTCCCATATTTTTTACTTTTAATTTACTTTCATATTTTGGTAGAGCATATCTTTCTAAAAATTTATTCATGGGAAATACATTTTTAAAGCTATTTCAGAGCCCCAAACTCTCTTATTCTGTTCTCAACCATAATTAAGACTTCGTCCTGGGCAAACAAATTTTAGATTAGAAATTATTTGTTACCAATTCTGAAGGCATTTCTTGATTTTCATAACTTTTAGAAGCATTGTGGAGAAGTCTAATATTTTGAACTTGATTCTTCTATGAAACCTGTCTTTTACTGTTTCTCAAAAACTTGTATAAATTTCTTATCTTCAATGTTCTGATATTTCACAATATGTGTCTTTTTGTATCCTCATTTAATTCATTGTGCTGAGGATTTTTTAGGTCCATGCATGCTCTTCATTTTTGGACTTTTTGGTTAGTATTTATTTTATGATTTCTCTCTACTTTTCTTGGCTTTCTATTTCTAGGATCCACATATTTAAATGTTAAACCTCTTGGACTGGTCTTCTAAGTTTTTAATTTATTTCTTTTCTTTTTCCTTATGATTTCTTTCTGGTAAATTCCCTCAACTTTACCTTCTAATCTTTCTATTGAGTTTCTTATTTATTAAAGTAATCTTTCTCAGAAGTTGATATTTTTTTTTAATGAGACTCTGTTTTTATTTCCTATTCTTCTATCTCTGAGGATCTGATGATTTTATATTTATGTCTTTTTCTTTCTCTGTATCATCTAGGAATCTTCCAAATTAATTTTTTTCTGTTGTTTTGCTTTGGTCTTTAACTTTCAAATTACATATTTTCCTCAAATTCCTGGTGCTCCTTGATAATCTGATCATATTTAAGAGAAAAATGCTTAAAAGACCATTTAAAACTTTATTCATATGAGTGCCATTAATTGAAGTAAAGTCTAGGTATTAAGAAACTGTCAAGCTGTCTGCTTCCCTTTCTTTTTCTTGGGGCTCTGAAACACCTTGTAAAGAGGTTGGGATACTATCTTGAGAGGAGAAAGAGATGCTCAGCCATATTCCAGCAGTTCCAGCCTTCCAGTTGAGAGACCAGACCTGTGAGTGAAACCACCATGGATTTCCAGCTCTAGGCAAGTCTCTAGAGAACTACAGCTACAGGAGAGATCCCAAGAAATGCCTGCAGAAGAATCACCCAGCTGAGCCCAGCCCAGATTGCAGAATCACTAGCCAATAAGTGGTGGTTAAGTTACAAAACTTTGGAGTAGTTTGTATGCAGAATGGAAGAATTCAATAGAGAGATAAAATGAACAATGCAGAGTGAAGATCACTGAAACAGTAAAAAATGGAGGAAGAAGTTTCAAATTTTGCAAAAAGCATGAAAGCATCTAGCAAAGAAGTTACTGAAATATGGAGAAAATGAGGAGGAGAGAACCATGGCAAAAAATGCTGAAATAGGTAGTGATAAGAAATATTTGTGAGTTGGCATTAATAAGAATTTGTGACTGATTAGATTTGGAGGTAAGAAGAAGAGGAGAAATACTGGGTGATGCACAAGTTTCTGACTTATCTAACTAAGTAGAAGGCACTATTATTCCTTGAATGAGGCAAGGAAGTACATTAGTCCTGTTTGGAAGATCTTGAATTCCAAGTGCATTTTTAAAATTAGTACTATCATATATGGTAGCTAGGACATAAAAGATTACCTACAACTGACTGATTTTGAGTGTGACAAATGTATAAGTAGTTATACAATAACCTAGCTATTACTTCCTAAGAGAAGAGTTTGGTCCTTTCACAGAGAGAGGTAGTTATTATTCCTTTGGGAAAAATGCAGAAAGCAAGTCAAGAGAGAGCTCTGTCTTTAAGTTCAGGAGGGCAGTTTAAAGGGAAATCCCTCCCAATCAGTCCTTCATTGTTGCTGTGAGAATTGATAGAGAAACTTTGTTCACCTGAATCTAGTTTTTCTTGACTGAGGGATAGAGTTCTAGAATGAAGACAAAGTTTTGAGCAATGCAGCACCACTATTACAATAAAAAGATAAGAATTTTAGTAGTTTCCTTGATTCACTTTGGCCATGTATTTTTTCATTTCATCTTCCCCAAATACAGCACCATAAATAATGTTTGGATAAAAATCTCTGTTCTGCTATGGACATTATTCCTTTGTAACTGCCTTTCCTTTTCTTTCCAGCCAGAGAGAAAATAGCACATTTCCCCTTGGTGGATGCCGCAGTGTGTCAGTGTACCTTGGATAGGGGATGCACTTTCTTACTCCCTGGAGGGAGAAGTTTATTTCACAGCTGCTCTGTGCCTAACAAGGTGGGCCTGGTGTGCTTCTATAGAGGTAGTAAACACTTTTCTCCTAAGCTTTGCTGTCACTAAGGAGAGGGGGCAATACCTTAATCTATATATCTCTGTATATTTTGGAAACTTGAGAGATATTTTGGAAACTTGGATCACTACACAGAGAACTGTAGGATTAGTTCTACAAATCCCTTTTGTTTTGTTCTACAAAACAAAAAACCAAAACCTCCTCATAATTCTAGGACTTATAAAAACATTTTAACATTGAATTTGGGTATTTTGGGAAAATGTTTAGCTATTGATGGCCACTGAGCATCTCAGTGTACTCTCTGAATAGCTTTTTCACCAGCAGATGGACTGTTCTATAACTTTGATTCTGCATTGACAACTCATCCCATCCAGTAACATTAATGTGCTCTGTTAGAAGCAAAATTATAAGTCTTAAAATATTTACATACCACTGGTAACTCTTTCTTTCTATAAATGTGAGATAATTGCACATTTTGTCATGCTGGGTTTTTTTCTACTTTATTGGCAAGCATTATAATTATGTAAGTAACTTTAAATCAGTCAGAATGTATTAATGACCTTATTCTTTGCCAGGATTTTTGGAGAAAAATCAAATCCATCTGGATGGTCAAATAAAAAATGATAGATGAATAAATACAAAAATCTCAAAATAATTTGGCCACTTCAATGATGCACACAGATCCATCTTTCTATTGGCAAGATCACCTGCTTAAATTTTACATCTTAGGGAATTTTTTTCCTCTCTGTCTGACAATATACCATGTGGTGCTGATCTGAGATAATTATGTTTGTAACATCTTTTAGTCTTTCAGGATGCCAAGTTATTTTCTCTGTCAATATATAATTTGATATTCTTATCCTGAGCCAAATTCATCAAGAAAAAGGGCAGAAAGATTTCTGCTGCTTCTAGCTTTACCCAAAAAATATAATTTCTATTTATTATTAGATGAAAGTAGGTAAAATAAAGGATCGTTCTAGTGATGAATTGTTGAATATCAATATTTATAATAGTTGGCTCACAATTTATGGAGTGAATAGCACTGTTTATAATTTGTGAAGTCTCAATTTTCTGCAAATATTGACATTTTGTTATTTAAAATGACTATCCATCCTTATTTTGAAGCCAGAGCTTCTATCCACACTAATTAATTTCCTTTGTGGCTTTAAATTAAATATAACTTCAGAATTTTGGCAGCTTCTTTTATGACCTGCATGGTTAAGGTTCAGTTACAAGTCGAGGATGCTATTTATCTGAATTTGAATTTTAATGAATAAGAATGTCATGTATTTGTGAACACTTGAATAATAAGAAATATCTTGGCATTATCTCTTTGATTAATCCTGCTCATTGCTTATAAATATAGAAAATATGCTGCATGCACAATATGCATTTTAGCTTAAATGGAATTTGCTCAAAGAAGCACTCCTTCAGGGTGATTTTTATTTTAAATGAGCTATTAGAACTGTTTGGTACTAGCTTTTGGTTTTCAGGTTATGGGCTTGGGCACCAGTAATATTTCTTTCATAATCCTGGAAGGCAGTGGAACAGGTTGATGGGAACTGTAAATCATTCAGGGGAAGAAAGGAAACTATAGAAGGAAAGAGAAGCAAGAGGGAAGAGTTATATTCTTTCATCCAGGTTAGAGAGGGGTATCAATAGTATGGAAGCCATGGATCATGAGTATGTAACGTGAGTTAGGCAAGACATGGGGGTTTTGTCGTCGTGCCTTACTGGTGACAGAGAGTGAGAAGATGCAGGGACAACAGGAGTTGTGGGCAGTGATGCCTGAGAAGGAAAATGTCTGTAAACTTAGCACTGAAATTTCCTGGCTGTGTTTGTGCTGTGAGTGAGGACTCATCCTAGGTTAAGAACAGCTCTATCTTTGTAGCTTGGTGAAGGTCATATGGATTTTGTTAAGGATAAGATTCAATGTAAATAGCAATCCCAGGAAGGTGTTTTCTGGACAGCAAAAATTGTACCTATAAAATTCTTACATTCCAGTTAAAGAAAAACATGAAGCATCACAGACGGCAGTTGAAGGTTAGGGGTTTTTAGAATGGGGATTACACAGGTATTTTCAGGGTCTCTTTGTATTTTACAAACTCAATGTTGGATATAATAATTTTCTGTTAATTAAATTCTTAATAAAATTGAGTTCATAATGTTTGGTATAAGTAATAGGTAAGGAGGAAGAAGGGGTGACTCTAGTCACCTGGGGGAAATTCATTTATTTTATTGAGGGTGAAGACTTTTTCCCTCTAGGGGAAGGGGATTTCTAGATTCTGCCCACTTCCCACACTCCCCCTACTGCCCCAGCTTTTTCTGAGGCTGGATCAGAAACATGTTCTACCTTCTGAGTTTTCTTGGCATTGTCTTTGGGGAGTCATTCCCATCTTCCCAGCGACACAGGAGCTGAAGCCAGGCTATAGTTTGATATTTTCCTCCTTTTTATTTCTGTTCCTTTGCACATAACATCTACCACATGGTTACTGCAAATTTGCTCATGGCATTTACGTTTCCAGTTTCTGATACTTTTGGTAAGTAACTTCTTTGTAATTCTTTCAAATGAAAGTGTGAAATCTGGTGTATGCCAGGAATTGGACTTGCCTCACCCTGATCATTTCTTCTTACTTTTAGTTCTGGAAAGAGCTACTGGATGCATAGTGAATACGATTTTATAGCTCCACTTTGACCTGGGGTTGCCTGATCAGCATTGTCTCCTATTGAATAACCTGAGGCCTAAGCCTCTCTTCCTTTCATGTATCTTGTATGTTTTCTCCATACAGAACCCACTCTCTTTCTCTGTCTCTCCCTCACACACACTCTCATGTATTTCTAATTGAATACAAGTATATAGCAAATGTGATAACACTTTTCTTCTACATTTTAATGAACTATCAAATCAATAATAGAACATTTTATAAACCTTTTTACGTTACTGATATATTCACATCATCATAATTTCATTTCATTTGAATATCCTATCCAGGTGCCCACTTATTGTCCTCTTTTGCCTTTCTCTTCACTATTTACATAATTCATAATTTGTGTACTTGCTCTTGGCTTTATCTCAATGAAACATTTCTACACTGGTTACTATTGATATAAAGTTTACACTCTGTTTCATCTTTTTCTATTATAGTTCTGTGGCTTTGGTGAGATTAAATTTATCAATATACATATACCACACAATTTTTTTTATTGCTTTCTTGGGTATGATTTTTCTCATAATTCTTAGTACATTCCTTGAACTATGATATATTACAACAAAATAGATTCAAATAAATAGCTTGGTAAGCAGAAGGACACACAAGGCCATGGAATGACAGGCAAGGCTGTCATTTAAGGCAACTGATAGTTGTATGACAACTGAAAGGTAGAGTCTGGGAAACGGGTGTTGTCAAAAGGTAGGTTCATATGCAGGAAGCTATTCTTGGGTAGAAAAAAATCACAGGTTTGGAGAACAGATGTAAGATCAGCAGATCAGATATGGACAAATGGGATGGACCTGAAACAGCTAAATGTCTACCAAAGTGGTGCCTTTCCTTTCTCAGTGCAGAATCATTGTGAAGAAACAGCTGCCCAGCCAGGGAGGGCACTTCCCAGCTTTCTTGCATCTAGATACGGCCATGTGACTAGTTCTCACCGATGGAATATGACCCGAAGTGATTAGTGTCACTTCCACACCAAGAAGCTTTAGAAGCAGGTGGGCTATCTCCACTCTCTTTTGTGTAAAATTTATGCCAATAAGCACAGAACTCTTGGAAGGCAAGTGTCAAAGTGGTGGATCCACAGACAAAGGAAGCCTTGTTCCCAAGTATCTCTTTCAAGAAGTGCTATGCACTGATTAGGAACACCTGCATTGAAATTTACATAAATGAGAAAATTCTGTCATGATTTTATTGTCATATATTTTGGGGGTTTTTGTTATAGTAGCTAGCATTGCTAAATAATACAGTGAATGTGGGAAAGTAAATGGTGGACGTCTAGGCAGTAGTCACCCCGTCCAGTTCCAAGTGGTCAGGAGGAGGCATCAGCAATGTCTGGAAAGGAGATGCAAGGGCAAGTAGTGGTCAAGGGCTAGTCTCCAAGAGACTAGGCAAACAGGACATGAATATGGACAAATGGAAAGTTGAATTTATCCATATCAAGTACAAGATAATGGCTATTTTCTCCTAATGCTGTCAGAGAGTTTTCTAAAGTCTTCAAAAAAAAAAAAAAAAATCTGTACTAGATGGAGGCTTAGTCCCAAAGACTGGTATGGGGTGAATATACTGGAGAGTTTTAAGAGGTTTAATTATCACATTTAGATGGTTTAGGAGGGGAAATCAGACAAATCATCTCAATATATAGTTAAATTTTTACTGAGAAAGCAATGTGTAAAAGATTTTATTAGCTATAAATATCAAAGTCCATTTAGTTGCTGAAATATTCTGCAAAGAGCTTAAATATGATTATGGCAAAGAGGAAAAATAATCTCCCTTTAGGCCTGTGGTATACACTAAGATTTAGGACATTTTGTGAGAGCTGTTGCCTCCATGGATTATATACCTTCATTGTCCTAAGAAATTGAGTCATATTGTTAGTGATAAAAAATCAATTTTCCCATAATTAATTAGATTTTATGAATTCTCTGATGTCTTAATGATCAAATTAAGTTTAACATCATAGGAGTCATTGGATCTCCTATTAGAACTACACTCTCAGTCTTTCTCTAGAGAATCCCAAAGAGCCTTAGTCCCACCACTGACCTTGCTAGAGGGAAATAATTATTACTGGGAGCATAACTTCAACTTTTAGAACATTCTATTGCAGTCTATATTAGAAATAAGTGTTATATTGTTTGAAATTTGCATTTCTATTAGACATGACTTTGTTCCTTCATTATAAAAGGCAATTATATAAGTAGAAAGTGATATTGAAGATAAGTTTAAAGAGACATGACAGAAGTTCAACAAAGTCATACATTCTGTAATAAGAGTACTTATTATCTCTTTAAATGTAGAGACATTGTCTCCTACTGTACTTATGTGTAGGAATTAACATCTGATATTCTAATGAGACGATCACAAATGAGATAATTATACAGGGATGAATTAGGAGTGACTAGGTCTATACTGTGTTACAGAAATGAATCTGAATAGATAATAATTGCCTGATGACTAACATATGATAACTTGAACTGTCAACTAAAATGTAGATGATATATTTATGCCAGTTGAGGTGAGCAATGACTCGAAGTTATATTATCTAAACCAAATGATTTAGTTACCTAAAATTCACAGATCACTGAGACAAATGACTTTTTTTTTTAATCTGGAAGGTTAAATAGTAATACAGACAGCACTACAAGAGATATGGTAAGGCAACATGTGTTTAATATTCAGAGAATTCAGTAAATACTGTGGGTTCAGAGGAGGAATGTGGTCTGAGACTGTTTCATAAATGAGAAAAAACTTATGCTAGAAGTTATAGTTCAAGGAGAAGGGGATTTGGGGAGGCAGACAAAGGGAATATAGTGTTTCACAGAAGAAAATAGAATGTGAGAACTAAAGTAGGCTATTTTAAGGTGTATTTGGGTGGCAGTGAGCAAAGAGATTATAAAGTTTTTAGTGAAAGATGAGGTTGGGAATATAAATGGGAGACAGATTGTAAAGGATCTTAATTATCATCTTTGGAAATTTAGATTTATTCCAAGGGCAATTAGAGACACTGAAGATTTTTGAAGCAGAGAATGATCTTTGAGGAAGGCATGCAGGCAGTGGTATGCAAATGCATTGCCTTTTGGAAGAGGCTGGAGCAGGGAGACTTTGAAGAAACAAATTGTAAGGTGAAACAATAGCATGAGTGAGGAAATCACTAGATGAGATTAGGGGAAAAATAAGTGGGAGGCGCAGCTCAATCTAGGACAGCATCAGATGGCTTGGATCAGAACACGGAAAGTCGTAAATGGAATTGAACTTGTAGGCTGTGACAAAGATTCTCTGTTCGACCAAAATTTAATCAACCTTCTGAACTTTCTCCTAGACCCTTTTTTGTACTTCTTTGTAAAATACGGTTTTAGCAAAGAACCCTGCTAAGTCATTTAGCAAGAACCCCCAGCCCTTTATATCTGATCACTCTTGACATCTGATCAGGTTCCTCCTACTCCACCATTTCCCAGGTGATATCTGACCACCCTGGCTTCTCTTAGCAATAGTCCTGCTATGCTGGTTTATTCAGAATCTCCCCTGTTGTTTCCTTTTAGCAAAGTAGTATCTACTGACCCCGAGTTTGCTCCTTGGCTATAGATTCCAACTTGCTCATGCTGTGTACAGAGTTGAGCCCAATCTCTCTCCCCTACTGCAAAAAGTCCCATTTGCAGTAGTCCCTACACCTCTCGTGAGATTCCTTAATAAAGTCTTCCTAACCATGCTATGAAAAGTATCATTGAATGATTTTTTTTTAACAGCTATTAGAAGATTTCAGAGATGAAAAGAAAAAGATCAGGACTACACTGTGCGCAAATTGATTGGTGAATGCCCAGAGTAGGCTGAGTGGAATTAGTGGCAGCTGGGAGGGAAAGAGACCCATTAAGAGGGTATTTCAACCATCAAAGTTTAAGGTCCTGGGAAAGAGCTTAAATAGTTTCAGTAGGAATAGAAGTAAAATAAAATGTGCAACAGAAAACTCAGTAAGTTGATTATATAGAAAGATAAGAAAGAAGAAAGTGTTAAAGGAATTTCATGAATTTATCTGTGTGTAGTTCTCAGATGACTTACATTAGAATTAGTTGGATATTAAAAAAAAATGCCCTACTGCTGTGGTTTTTAAATGTTTTGATCCCTTCAAAATTCATGTTGCAACTTAATCCCCATTGTGGTGGTATTAAAAGGTGGGGCCTTTAGAGAAATGATTAAGTCATGAGGACTCTGCCCTACTGCATGGGATCAATGCCCTTATGAAAGAGGCTTCAGAGAGCTGCCTGGCCTTTCCTTCTCTTCTGCCACATGAGGACATAGCATTGGCTCCTTTTTTGCCCTTCTGCTGTGTGAGGACACACCTAGAAAGTGCCATTTTAGAAGCAGAGAGAACACTTACTGGACACTAAATCTGCTGGTGCCTTGATCTTGGACTTCTAAGCTTTTAGGACTGTGACAAATACATTTGTTGTTTGTAAAGTCTAAGGTATTTTATTATAGCAGCAGGAAAAAATGAAGACACCTAATGAATCAGAATCTCTAGGAGCATGGTCCTGGGAATGTGAATGACAAACAAGCTTTGAAGAAGATTCTTAGGCGCACACCCAATTAGGCTTGAAAACCAGCTTCAAAGAAACAACATGGATTCGGAAGTCAGCAAGATCTAGGCTCTTACACTATCTGTGTTGCTTAATAGTTCTTTTTGATTGTGTGTTAGTTCACCTAAATTCTCTAAGTCTTAGCTTCCTTACCTATAAAATGAGAATATATTAAATCCAACTTGTTGGGTAATTTTGACAATTAGAAATATGGAGAGACTTAATCCATACTAAGGATGTACTGTGTTTCCCCAAAAATAAGACCTACCCATAAAATAAGCCCTAGCAGGATTTCTAAGCATTTGCATAATATAAGCCCTGCCCCTAAAATAAGACCTAGTGATGGGCATGGCTACACAGTGTATCTGCACAACCCATGCGTTTTGTTGTGGAGCGGTAAAGAAGATGAGCAGCCCTTCTCATCTGCCCCATCGTGACAGCTACTATCCCAGAGGTGACCAGAAAGGTGAGGGCAGCCCCACCAACAAGGTCAGCTCCCATGTCAGGTCCCAGCCATCCTGTGCGTGCTGCAAGCTGAGGCTTTGAGGGGAAAGTCTCCTCAGTGAAGTGAGAAGCAGGACGCTCTGCTTTAGGTATTGTTTGTCCCCATGAGGAAGAAGGAAAGCTGTGGCTGCCATTTTACTATGATGATGATCCAGGAGAAGATGACTTAACTATATTTGAATAAATGTAGATTGTTGTACTGTACTTACAAAAAAAAAATAACACATCCTCTGAAAAAAGCCCTAGGCTGTCTTCTTGAGGAAAAATAAATATAAGACCCTGTCTTATTTTTGGGGAAACACGGTAGTAGATTCTTATAAATTGTGGCAATGGTAATATAAAACTGTTCAGAGTGGGAAGAAATATGGGAGGTTTTGATTTTAGATAAATACTTTTATATTTATTTAAATATTTTCATAGATATATAAAAAAAATTTTATGTCTTTCTAATGAATCTATGACTTTAGCTAACTTCTTTTTTTTTTTTTTTTTTTTTTTTTTAGTACTCACAGCTATAGAAATCATGGGTCAAAAAAATTCCATTACTCAAGTATCTAAAATTAGGGAAATGTTTGCCAAACAATTAATTAAAGAAGCATATGGTATTTTGAGAGATTTATAGCCTTATAATAGACATTTGATGTTAGAGGGTGACTCTTCCATTCCTGAACACACAGTAACTTACTAGGAGGGAGAGGTACAGATGTGGTGAGGAGGGTTGATAAAAAGCAGAGTAGGAAGGCCTCTAAGTGTTTAAAGCTTAGGTCATGAGTATGGGGCCTTCCTGATGATATTAGCAGCCTTATAAGAAGGGTAAAAGGTAGAGATCTTACTTTGTCTATCCACGTGCACCAAGGAAAAGCCATCTTAAGACACAATGAGAAGGCAGCCATCTATAAGCCAGGAATAAAGCCCTAACCAGAAACTGAATAACCTTAACCTTGGACTTTCCAGCCTTCAGAACTGTGAAAAAATAAATTTTTTTTTCTTTCAAGCCACCCAGTCTATTGTGTCTTGTTACGTCAGCCCCAGCTTACTGATATACTGCTCATCTTAGTCCCTTTGGTGCTGCTATAACAGAATACCTCTTCAGTCTAGGTGATTTATACAGAACAGAAATTTATTCCTCACAGTTCTGGAGTCTGGGAAGTCTAAAATTAAGGTGCTAGCACCTGGTGAGGTCTTCTTGCTGTGTCCTTAAAGGCAGAAGGCAGAGAGCAGACCAACTCCTGCAAGCCCTCTTTATAGCAGCATTAATCCATTCATGAAGGCAGAGCTGTGATGACCTAAACACCTCCCTTTAGGACCCACTTTTTTTTTTTTTTTTTTTTGAGACAGAGTCTCGCTTGTTGCCCAGGCTAGAGTGAGTGCCGTGGCGTCAGCCTAGCTCACAGCAACCTCAAACTCCTGGGCTCAAGCAATCCTGCTGCCTCAGCCTCCCGAGGGGCTGGGACTACAGGCATGCGCCACCATGCCCGGCTAGTTTTTTTTATATATATATATTAGTTGGCCAATTAATTTCTTTCTATTTATAGTAGAGACGTGGTCTCGCTCTTGCTCAGGCTGGTTTCGAACTCCTGACCTCGAGCAATCCGCCCGCCTCAGCCTCCCAGAGTGCTAGGATTACAGGCGTGAGCCACCGCGCCCGGCTAGGACCCACTTTTAAATATTGTTACAATGGCAATTAAATTTCAACATGAGTTTTGGAGGGGACAAACATTCAAACTATAGCAAGCACTCTTCTACCCCTCTAGATACTTTGTGGAGTTTTCTGTGTTGCCTTGGTCTGCTTTCTTGGTCCTAATCAAACCACACCAACATACAGCCAATTCTCTAGCTTATCTAGAGACTCTATCTTCACACTGGTAGTTAAGGCTTCAATGCTTGAATTTTGCAGGGGACACAAACATTCAGTCCATAACAGGCAGGCAATGTGGGGCAATTCCCTTTTTAACAGGTGGTAAATTTATACCTGACCTCTGGATCACAAGAGAGTTTTTGTGGGTACAAAGCCTGCTTAGAAATAATAGAAACAAGAAAAAAGTTCCATCTCTGAGAATAGGAATTGGCAGGAATATAACGAAAGGCAATTAAGCAGGCTGCCCCCCAGGGCTGGTTGTTAGCGCATGGGGAAAAGAAAATATGAGCATGCAGACTCATGTTCACAATGCATTAAATTCAACTTACTCTCAGCAGAGCTGCCTCTAGATGGGGGAAGCATCAGGCATCATTCCCATCCCAGGCTTGAACCCCCATGGTGGCAAAATGTTGGGGTACCTAACCAAAGAGAACTGTTGGCCATTTCCTTTGGGGTGGTCTTTGCAGCTATTATAAAGTTTACAATTAATACAAATGGAGGCCCAATTTTGTGTATCATATGAGCATAAGAAATGCATTAATTTGCCTTTGTGAACAGTCAGCTCCCCCTTTGCTATTTCTCTGAGCATGCAGTGCAGTTTGATTAAATCCTTATTTGCTACTGCACATACCCACCTACATTCTTCCAGCCCTTTCTCTTCCTCTGGCCCCACTTCCTTCTTTTACTGTTGGCCTCTTTGTTTGGGATTATTATTAAATGAAATGGAGAGTGCAGGTATTATAATAAGTGTGTTGATATGACACCCAAGGAGGTGTAAATGAGAGATTCAGAGGCAGCAAGCTGTGATAATTCCATTATAGGCGTTGCTTTCAGTGGGATTCCAAAGACATAATGAGACAGTTGGGGGTCCACAGTCTCACTGACTGAGGGTCTCTCTATAATGTGCCAGGTTGAGTGAATTAGATTGGAGATCCATTATTTTATTAGTAACATTTTATCAGAGTAAATTAGTGCCCAGGCACACAGATCTCTGGGTTAAGTCAATGAGTTCACCCAGAATGACCTTACCATTCCTAATCAGCAGTACTTTTCCATAGTGTTCTAATTTAGTTGAATAATAATGTGCTCCTGTTAATATCTCCTTCCTTCTACCTCCCTTTCTCCCAGTTGCATTAGAAGCAGGCAGGTTTTTAAATATAGAGGCAAATTTAAAGTAAAGTAAGCCAACCAAAAGTAAAATGCGATGATCACTGTTTCTCCTAACAGGAATGCAGGCATAATTACTGCATCTCCCCCCCTCCCATGATAAAGTCACCAGTTAATACTGTACCTTGAATAAATTGGAGCTGAGAAGTGGGAAGTTCCCTAGGATTTAGAAGTACAAGGTGAAAAACTAGAAAGAAGAGACTTTTCAGGGAATTTTATGAAGCCAACAAACACACTGGTTTGGTCAATAAGTACTTGTAAATTGCATATGTTGTGCTCAGTGCTATGTAAGTGTGTTCTTCTAGCTGAGGTAATATTTCAAATGGGTTGGGAGCACTTTGAAGTGAACTTTCTCCTTGGAGACTGTGGCTGTTATTCTATTGAGAGGATTGAAGGAAAATGCCTGCTTTTTCATTTCATCTAAAATCAGCACTTGTTCGACAGTCCCCCTGCTTTATCCAAGGTTGTGTTTATAACAAGAATATGAGAGATGGGAGCAAGTATCGGACAAGGGAACAGATAAAACACGGGAAGACAACTAATTATATAATAAAACAAGGGTACTCTCCAAGAAGGTTCAATAAGGCAGATATTAGGCACATAGACAGTTTAATAGACATTTCGTGGTTTTTTTATGTAAGGGATCTCAGAGGCAACATGGCCCAGTGGAAAAGCCAAGAGCAGAGGCTGGAGATGTTTAGCAAACATTGTTATTAAATATAAAGTATATATAATACAATCAAATGCACACATTTTAAAGGTGTTGCTTGGTGAATTTTTACAAAGAGAATCTGTTTGTGAATCTACCCTCCAGATCAAAATATGGGACATCACTAGCCCCTCAGAAGCCTCTCTGTGTTGGCTGCCACCCAGTACCCCTTGAAAGTAACCACTATCCTAACATTTATTGCCATAGGATAGTTTAGCCTGGCTTTGAATATTATATAAATGGAACCAAATATTATATAGATAAAATAAAATTTTAATCATATTTTATGTGTTCCTACCTTCTTTTGCAGCAAGGAGGTTCATCCACTTTGTTGCATAGAGCAGTAGTTTATTTTTTCACTGCTGTTCGGTCCCCCATTGTATGATTCCACTGCAATTCTTTTATCTTCTGTTGATGGACATCTGAGTTGTTTCCAGTTTTGACTATCACAAATAATGGAGCTATGGACATTCTTGGTGCACATGTATATTCATGTCTGATGATTATATACCTATGTCCTAGAGTTTAGCTGACATTGTCCAATTGTTTCCCACCAAAAGCATATGTGTTCCTTTCAGTTGATTCACAACTGAGTCACCATTTGATATTATCAGTTTTTGTTTCATATTTTTATTTTTAGCTTTTCTGGTGGGTGCATAATGGAAACTCATTATGGTTTTAATCATCATCTTCCTGATGACTAATAATGCTGAGACCATTTTATAATATTCTAATTGACCATATGGGTATTCTTTTTTGTGAAGTGCCTATTCAAGTCTTTGATACAGTTTTCATGAGATTGTCTGAATTTATCTTACTGATCTGTTAGACCTCCATATATATATATTGGAGATATGAGTTATTTTTAAGATACATACATTCCAAGTATCATTTTCTACTCTGTGGTCTGCTTTTTACTCTCTGCATGATATTTTTTAATGAGGAGAATTTGTTAAGTTTAAGGAAGCCTAATTTTCTATTTTTTTCTCATTATAGTGGGTTCTTAATGTTTTATATATGTAATTTTTTTATACCTAACTGTCATAAAGATATTTCCTTAGGATTTCTTTTTCTTTTCTCATCTTATCTCATATCTTCACCTTTCTTTCCTCTTTCTTTCTTTCACTTTTATTTTTTATTTATTTATTTATTTTTGGCGATAGGATCTTGCTGCGTTCCCTGGGTTGGAGTGCAGTGGCATCATCATAGCTCACTGCAGCCTTGAATTCCTGGGCTCAAGCAATCCTCCTGTCTCAGCTTCCTGAGTAGGTAGGACTACTGACTGTGTGCACCACCATGCCTGGCTAATTTTTCTATTTTTGTAGAGACAGGGTCTCACTATGTTGCCCACACTGGTTTCAAACTCCTGGGGTCAAGTGAACCTCCTGCCTTAGCCTCCCAAAGTGCTGGGATTAATAGCATGAGCCACCATGCTCCTCCCTTATGTTTTCTTCTAGAACTTTATTGTTTCTTAACTGTCTGAATAGTGTTTGAATATATGGGATGAGATAGGGATTAAAATTTCTCTTTTATTGTGTGGCTATTCCTTTGATCCAATACCCTAATGAAAAGATCATTTTTCCCTTCAATTATAGTAGCATCTTTGCCACAAATTAGATGACATTGTATGAGTAGATCTGTTTCTTGTCTCTCTATTCTGTTGTTCTGTTGGTCTATTTGTCTATACTTGTAACAATGTACACTATTTTAGTTTCTGTAGCTTTATAATGAGCAACTTTTTTCTTCTTCAAAATTGTGTTTGACCTTGTTGGTCCTTAGTATTTCCATACATTTTAGAGTTAGCTTATCAATTACCACATATACTCTTACACCGCTCCCCATTACTATATTGATTTGGATTTCAATCTATTTTTAGATCAATTTAAAAAAATTGACATTTTCATAATAATGAATCTTATAATCCATGAATATGGTATATCCCTTCATTTATTTGGATCCTTTATTTTGTTCCTTTTGTAGTTTTTTCAGTAGATGGCTGGAACATCTTTCATTTACTATTCCTAGAAATGGAAGAGGTTTTTTAAAAAATTACTGTTCTATATAGCATTATCTTTAAATGTCACATTTAACATGTTTGTTAGTATATAGAAATATAATTCATTTTAATTATTTTTTATCTAGAGATGTTGAGAAAGTTGTGTATTAATTCTAGTAATTTACCTGTACAATATTTAGATTTTCTCATACACAGTAATCTCATCTGCAAATAATGACAGCTTCATTTCTTTCCTTCTAAATCTTCACATTTTATTTGTCCTTTCCATTTTCCTCTTCCTCTTTCTCCCTCACCCCCCTTCTTCCTGTTCCTTTGTTGTTGTCTTCTGACATAATGTTGAATGGATTTGATGATGGATGACATCCTTGTCCGTTTCTGATCTTGGTATTTCAAGACCAGCTTCAACATTACCAGTATCTCTTAAAATATTTCTGATTCTCCAATCTCTCTTTGCTCTTTATGCAACTCCAGTTCCATTTATGTTAGACTTTTCACTATGTTTCATATTTTTCTTACCCTCTATTTTCTATATTTCATCTGCTTATCTCTGTGCTTCAATCTCACCTATTTCCCAGCCTTTCCTACTCTGTCTAGTCTGCAGTTAGTCCCACATCTATTGAATTCTTAATTTCCCTTATTTTATTTTTTAGTTCTAGGGTTTCCATTTCATATTTTGAATGTATTCCAATTTTCTGGTGAAATTTCTATTCTTTCATCTATTTTCTTAAGTATATAGATCATGGTCATTTTGATACTCATATATGATAACTCTGAGTCACTGTAAGTTTCTTTTTTTAATTTTCTGCACTTTTTTTCCCTCATAATTTGATCATTGGCTGTTGTTTCCTGGCCTACCAGCTGATATTTCAACCAGTAGAGATTTGTCTCTTTAACTAATTAGCTTTGACACTAGGAAACTTGTTAAGCTTTATGAACTTCAATTTGCTCATTGTGAAATGGGTTCATTACAAACTACTTTGTTACAAGGAATAAACAAGATATGTACATAATGCAGTTAGCACAGTTCCTGGCATTTAATAAACCAAATGTTTTATATTCTTTTTGCTAATAACATTAATATAAGTAATAATTTATCTCGCATTCTTGTTCCAGACAGGATTGAAAGAATACTCAAAGTTTGGGGTATAGTACAGTGCCCAAGGGTTTTATATTAGCATTGCTCACTAGTTCAGTCAAAAACCAGAGCCCTCATGACTTAATCACTTTTCCAAAGGGCCCACCTCTTAATACCACCACAATGGGGATTAGATTTCAAGATGAATTTTGGAGGGACACATTCAGAACATAGTGCAAATGTAGTGAATGACAGAGACTATTGAATCCCTTGACAGTTTTATATCACTTTTTGGGCATAAGGGATCA
Source organism: Microcebus murinus (assembly GCF_040939455.1). Classification (NCBI taxonomy): domain Eukaryota; kingdom Metazoa; phylum Chordata; class Mammalia; order Primates; family Cheirogaleidae; genus Microcebus; species Microcebus murinus. The sequence goes on from NC_134120.1 coordinate 19,637,058, forward strand.
TAGCTCCAGAGGCATTAATCATAGAGAATGGAAAGCCAGGAGTCTCAGATGAACACTGTAATGTAAGAGGCACACATTAAAGCTAAATAAATCAACTCCCACACGTCTATTACCATTTAGATACAAATAATAAAACTTGCTTTTTTGTTCTGTCTTACCTGTAAATTTTCGGGCATGATCATGATGAGTCAATGAATCAAATCAACACAGATTCATTGAGTATATACTACATGCTAGAAATGCTTTGATTAAAACTTCATGTGAGCCAAATCCAGCTATTTTGCTTCTTTGTACCTCATCTTCCTAATATGTAAAAGGGAGATGATGATAATACTTATTTTATGGTGGTATTATATGAAGCAAATGAGATACACTCCTTTTACATAGTTTAGGTATCTAGTGTTGTATAATCAAGTTATTCTGAAACTTAAGAGCTGAAAATAATAACATTTATTGTCGTACCGTTTCTGTGGGTCAGGATTTCAGAAATGACTTAGCCAAGTGGTTCTTGTTCAGGGTTTCTCATGGAGTCAAGGTGATGGCCAGGACAGAAGTCACTCCAAGCCTCAACTGGGAGAATTTGCTCTTAAGCAAATACTGTTGGCAGAATTTGGTTCCATACAACATGGCATGGCAATTGGCTTCCCCTGAGCAACACATATTAAAAGAGAGAGAGAACCCAAGACAGATGACATGATCGTTTTATAACCTAGTCTCAAAAGTGACATCCTATCACATCTGCTGTATTCTTGTCATTAGGAGTGAGTCACAAAGTCTAGCTCACATTCAGAGGAAGGGGATTACCCAAAAATATGAATACCAGCAGGCATCTATAATTTGGGTCATCTTTGAATCTGACAACCACATAATATTAGGTATTTTCTGCATTTCTGGTGAGCTAAATATTGGCAAGAAGAAAGCATACACACTGTGTAGATTATACTTCCATTTACTTAGACAAGGGTGATAAAATCTTTTGTGATGTGATGTGCACAAAGCAGTAGCTTATGTCAGATTGTCAGATAGCTTCTCTTAGTCCCGAGTTCCTAAGGATGGGGGACTCCAGTAACTTAGAGGGGAAGGGGATGGCCCCTAGCTGCTGGTGACAGCATGTAAGCGAGTCAGTCTTGTCAGATCGAAGAAGCTGGAAGGAAGAGTTCAAAACCCATGGCCAGCAAGGTAAAGAATGGCGCTGCTTCTCCAACCAAAAAGAAGGTGGCAGCCAAGGCCTAGACCCCTAAAGGAGTCAAACACCAAGGCAGCTTCTCCTCCTAAAGGCAGGAAATTTCTCCTTGTATCACTAACTTTGTATGGCCGGTTAGATGCAAGGGCCCTTGATCCAGGCTGGTCAGGTTTAAATTCTGGCTCCACCACTTACCAGCCAGGTATCCTTGGAAAAGTTATCTAACCTTGCTGTATCTGTGTTTCCTCAACTGTAAAATAGGAACAAAAGTAGTACTTTCTTATATGGTTATTGTGGGTATACAGTAAAATAAATCATGTAAAGCACTGTAGGACAGTGTCCACAGGAAGTTGCTCAATAAATGCTGGGTATTAGTATTTCTCTAGTCATAAAGAAAAAAATTGCATTAGCAGCTTGTACTTCCCTTTGTGGGCATGTTAACAAATATTGAAATTTGCAGGTACTTAGACTAGATTCTGAGTGACATGGGCCTTATCTTTCCAGAGGGAGAAAGCAGGCATCTTTGAGCTGGATTTACTGCCTCTAAATTTCTGCAATTAAACTGCACTCAGGAAATCCATTTCCCCACATATTAACAGTGCCTGCAACATGTAGCCACTCAAAAAAATATGGTTACCTCCCCATTTCTCCCCTTATTCCTATTTACAATCAAGTCGAAGTGAAAAGACATCTCCACCTGAAATGCAACTGGCGATAGAAAGCAACACCTGCTGAATGAATGGTTCAGGTGGAAAGCTTTCTAAGATCCCAGAGGAAGAAGTGATTTCAGGGTGAGGCACTCAGGAAATGGATTGGCAATTATCAAGGGAATTTAGTCTGTGGAACCAGCTGGGAAAGATAGTTTAGGATTGGGCTCCATTTTCTCTCAATTACCTGACAGTCTAAGGTGAAATCAGGCTCTTTGTTTGAAATGTTTTGATAGTAAAAACTCTGTCCCCATACTTCCCCATATACCCTCAGCCACTTAGTCTTGGTTTCCTGTTGGTTAAAGTGGAGTTAACTAAACTTATTTTTTCCTCAGGCTGCTGATCTAAAATTCAGTAACATTTACATCTTCACAGAGCTTTCAGCTCCTCAGAGGCAAGTTCTTCACAAATAAAAGGAAGTTCACCCTTTTAATGATCATATGAATTAACAAGGAAGGGAAATTATTCAGTGCAATAGCAACTGCTAGTCAAAGTGAGGCCAACTCTATTACATTTTCATTAGAAATAATTCTGCTTAAAATAGGTAACCTGCTATGTTAGATGAGAGAATAGTTAAATGTGAAAGTATATTTTATAATTAGGACAATTAAATAGTTTGATATCATTAGGATATTAACTTTTCCTTTTTAATTTATTAAGCATTAAATGAGAGAAAGTCTGAAATCAGGAAAGAATTTTCCCTTTTCAAGAAAAATCATGGTAGAGTGGAAAAGGATAGCCTTTCATTTCTGAACTAAACTTGAAATGGAACAACATAGAGATTCCCAGCCAAATAATTAAGGCTATTAGCTAGATAAAGTCTTTAATAAATTTAGAAAACTTACTTATAATTTGTAATGCCCTAAAAGATTCAGAATACATGTTGTAGGCTTTTAAAATTTTTTTTGTGTAGGTTTTTAATTGGATCACTGTTATGTCTGCAAGGAGATACAAAAAAATTATGTATTTGTCCCTAATGTGTCCTAAAAAACTATGCTAATATAGTAGAAAATAGTTATTAATCACAAAGCACACTGAAAAGGGATATATATTTCTTTTTTACAGCAATTGCCAGTGTATTTTAAGTTGCTTTCGTAAAAATTTTTTTATGGCTGAAATATGAGCAAGTTTGCAATTTTGTGCAACATTTTCTATTGCAATGGCAACTCACCATTCTCCTGGTAAATAATAGACAAATTCTGGGCACAATCAAGTAATCTTAACCCCAAACAATGGCTTACTGTAATCAAATGGGTTTTATTCTTTTCCAAGGTTCATTGCTTTACTACAACATACCACACAGAAAAAAATTCAAAAAATACTCTTCTCTTTTCCAAAGTGGCTTGATTTTTATCTGATGATAAGGTCAAGAACTCTCAATATTCTTACTAGAATCTGCCAAACAGTGTTTATCATTTAGTACAAAATAAAATTTACATTGAAAGGAAGATTATTATTTCAGAAGGAAGACTAAGGATATTGGTTTCTTTCCTGGTCTATTGTATTTTGATTTGTAGCCCCACCATTTTCCCAGGCTTAGAGGACCTTGGCTCATTGTGTGAGTTTTCTATTGTGACTGTAATAAATTACCACAAACAGAATGGCTTAACACATCCACTTTCTAGCTCACAGTTTTTGTGGATCAGATGTCAAGGTGCAGTGTGACTGGGCTCTTTTCTCTGCTTGTGGTCTCATGAGGCCCAAACCAACATATTGGCAGAATTGTGTTTGGGGAAGAATCCGTTTGAAAGCTTACTCAAGATGGTGTCAGAGTGTAGTTCCTTCTCAGGCTTTCCACATTGCCATTTGCAACAGTAAGCCAAGCCCTTTCCATGCTTCCAGTCTCTTTGGATTCCTCTTTTGCCATGTGTCTTCAATTTTAAGGGCTCAACTAGATTGAGCTCAACTAGATAATCCAGAATAATCTCCCTCCTTTCAGGTCAACTGATTAGTAACCTTAATTACACCTGCAAAATTCCTTTCACTATATAACATAACATATAACAAAACCAGAGGTGAAGGTCATGGGGGTCAAAATTCTGCCTACTGTACTTACCTTGAGATCGGGAAAAGGTCAAAAGCAATACAAAAAATTCCCACAAAAATTAGTAGCTCTAACTGTGTAAGATTGGAAAATTTTTGAACGTCAGAAAATAAATGTTTAATGAACAAAATGGTACATGTGTATACCAGAAAACAAAAAATTGATATCCTTAGTACATTCGGAGCCCATGTAATTGATGAGAGGAAGTCTGATAGAAAAGTGGGCTCTCTGTCCATACACTAGTGTATCCTTCTGCCGTATGCAGGCCAAAAATAATCCCTCAGGATATAATTGAGGAAATATGTTTGTTCCTGAACAAGTAACTCTGGCCAGGAGGATAGAATATGCTGCAGACTTCAGCTAATTATTTCATCCTCTGCTTAAACATTTCCAAGGTGGCACTTCTGGGTAAAATTGGTAGAGTCATGCCAGATTGGCTCACTCTTTCTAACCCATAGATACAAAACTCAATGACAACAGGAAACAATGAGGCACTGGCAAATAAGGGCTAGTAATGTTTACTACCCATGCCATAAATTTCAAAATGTATCAGACAAGAAGAGAAATAAAAATGTAGGAAACTTGATGCTGATTGTAACTCAGCTTTTACTCCTGTAGAACATAGCAGTATGTTCAACACCTGTCAACATAGCAGTAATGAGGGAAGAAGATAAATGGAAAAGAATCTTTAAAATGAAATGTCTTAGGCTGATCCTTTTGAGAGGGCACATGAGACAAATATTAATGTGTTAATTTTCTTTTTTTTTTTTTTTGGAGGCAGAAGCCCAGGTTAAAGGGATGTAGGTGGGGGGGGGGGCGGCAAGACAAAATGCAGAGCAATGTAAGGAAATGCATGACTATCCTAGGCACTGCTTTATGAGTTGCTGCAGAGAGATGTGGCATTCAACAAGAAACACATCTCCTGAAGTGTTGCAGAGTAAGTTCGTCTTGGTGTAGTCCTTAGTCCTCCAGCCTGCCGAGTGACCTGCTGTGTGTTGTAGATGTCATGAAGCAGTAGTATGATAATGGATCATATCTCACTGTTTGATTTTTCTCATGATTACTTTTCATTTTTTTCTGTCCCTTTGCCAAGGGCTTGCATCTCACAAATATTAATAAAATGGTAACACCATAATTTTTGCTTTAGGTTAGGCCTTCGAGAAAAACTAGGCTAAGATAATTGGTACCAAAACTAACCCTCAGGATATAATTTTGAGTGAATATGTTTATTCCTGAACAAATAACTCTAGCTATGGGGATGGAATATTCCATAGACTTAAGCTAAGCAAGGTCCATTCCTGGGAGAAAGTCAATTCAATGTAAATCACCTAGCTTGAAAATCCTAGGTCCTGTAGAACGGGGAATGGAGGCTGGCATGACAATTAACAAATATCTTCTATTGATTTGCAAATAACTTTAGAAATATTTACACTAATGCTTCATCCCAGCACAGCCATTATGTTCATGGTTTCCCCCTTAGGCAGGTGCTTTATTTAACATAGTTGTAAAATAATGTATTTTTAATGTCATATCTTTTTCATTTATATGATACCATATTCTTGACATATTTTAATAATGATGTAATGTTACATTGTAGAATTTACCATAATTTACTTAACCAATCCTCTATTATTGAACATTTCGGTTATTCCTTCCCCATCCTTGTTTGTTTGTTTTGCTATATTTAGTTGTTATTATATATGTTGCAAAGGAAATGTTTCTGAATATTATTTCAAATTTTCATTTAAACATGCCTATAAAATCATCTAGTCTCAATGTTTATATTTATCCCAATATAGCAACAAATTAAGAGATAGAATTTGCATATGTTATGTACCTGACTCTCTTAATGACTTTAGTATCTTTTTCTATCTGCCAGTTTATTATAGAGTCAATCCAATTAAATCCTTAATGCTGTATATATATGAATAAATGCCGTGGCCTCTGCTAAGGATTGAGAGATTAGGGAAATTAGATTAATTTTTTAGAATTATACTAATGAAATATGTAGATACAATTTACTCAAATATTTATTAATGCACACTACAGATGCTCCTCAACATAGGAGAGGGTTATAATATGTTCCAATAAAGCCATAGCAAGTTGAAAATATCATAAGTAGAAAATGCATTTAATATACCTAACCTACGAAAAACATTGTAGCTTAGCCTAGTTTACCTTAAACATGCTCAGAACACTTACATTAGCCTATGGTTGGGCAAAATCATTTAACACAACACCTATTTTTTAATACATCATGTAATTTATTGAATACTGCACTTTATGTTGAAATTGCAACTGTTTCACACAAAAAATTATAAGTTAAACCACCACAAATTGAGAACCACCCATATATATCAAGGGCAATTCTAAGCACTATAAACTCAATGATAGACAAAACAGACATAGTACCTGTTTTCATAGATCTATGTGATTAATTGATTGTGGAGGTAATTAAAGAGATTATTTACCAATGATTGAATCTAGCATCAGGGACAACTCTAAACACCAATCAAAATAAGGTGGTTATAATTTTAGAGAATGAGGATATGAATAAGTTAGTTAGAAGTCAGAGACCTAATTGATTATATTGCATTTAGTGTAAAGATTAAATACAGGAAATGTATAATTGAGATGCCCAAAAGATAAAAGTGGTCAGTCTATCCTCCAGTGTACAGGGAAGAGTCTTTGCTGTTCCATGGAGTCTAGTAATCTGGCCCTTATGAAAGAGAAATCTGCAGCTGGATCATGGAACCATTTCATTTTGTTCTGATTTCACACTACTGTCTGATATTTCAACAGTAGGTTGACCTCCTGTGGTCTGACCACAGCATTGGTTTTTGGGTGTATCTTTCAGGCCCACCTGAGAACACTTAAATATATAAGCTTCCTGGGCATTACCTGGATCCTCCTATAGAAGAATCTTTCAGGTAGGCTGGGTCAGCCATGAGGTGAGTTTGGAAAATTTCCTTATGTCATTGTGTTTGAAACTGTGGGTTGGATCTATTAAATAGGTAATGAAATCAATTACATGGCTTGTGATTAACACATTTTTTTAAAGAATGAAATGAAACACAATAGAAAATTTCAGTATATTATATGGTAACAGTAAGGCATCGTGGAAGTCACGTGCTAGCCTTTCCTATCAACACTCTGTTTTTCCCCTTTTTTATTCCAATTGTAACATTTGTCAATTCAGTCAACCAAATCATTAATCAATAAACATCAAGCCGATTTTGTGAGTGATTTATTAATAGGCTATTAATTTTCCAAACTGTGCATGGGTATCAATTAGTATACTTCTTAAAGATTCAGATTTCTTGTATCCACTCTTGGATATTCCAGTTCAATTAATTTGGAATGAGACCTGGAACTCTGTTTTTAACAAGGACCCCAGATGACTTTGATGTGAACATTTAAATTAGATCTATATTTTGGAACTAAGTATTGGGTCACAAACTCATCACAAGGAGGAACTCCTCTCTCTAGTTACATGAAACACTTGGAACATTTGCACCATCAATACTTATTTTAGGTCTACCAATAAAGCTAATGAAAAGTACCTGGTAGAGTATATGAAATTTCTCAAGGGACATAGAACAAAGCTCCATGCTGTGGAGAGAAACATGCTGTCCCTCCCTAGAATAACATGAGACCGATTTTCTCAGAACTCAATGATGTTAGCATTATGTTGTTTCTCATCTTTTTATAAACAGCAACCTGGGAATTGACATAGAACATGTGAATTCCCAAAGGTGGACATCTATGTTGAGTATAACTGAAATGATAAGCTTTGTGGAACTGATACAGAATAGGCATTCCCATATGTCTTAAAAAAAATTGTTTTCTACTGAAGTGATCAAGTTGCCATGGAAACCTAAAGGCTCATATATCACAGTTGAGTGCATAATGCTGTCAATATTTGAGTGAACATCAAAACTAAAGATCAGTTCAGTGAAATTAGTTCATTCTGCTTCCAGAATGATAGCACCTTTAAAAAATCTAACAACTTAATTAATTATAGATAGTTGGTTAAAGGTTAAATTGTGATAAAATTCCACACTTGCAAATGACTTTTGGTTTTGGAGGCTAGAAAATGAAGTGATCTTTGTTCTTAAGGGTTGGGAACCTGCAGCCTTAGGGGCCAGAAGCCTTGGCCCTCTGGATCCTTGAGTGTAGCCTTTTGACTGAGTACAAATTTTATTAAAAGGATTTATTCTGTGAAGTTTGGATTTGGTTGAGAGGCTGCCCTTGGGGTTCTGGAGGGCCACATGTGATGCTGCTGTATATAATCCTTTGAAGACGGTTGATATTTAAAATGCTTAACAAGATGATCAGTCAGAATGGACACTGGCAATAGCTTCACAAGGCCTTGTTCTAGAAGTAGGCATTAACCCATTTTCTGGTGGATTCTGAGGAAGTTCTGGGGATCACAGGTGGGTTGGTGTGGGTAGGATAAACAAGAGATAAAATTCAAGCAGCAGATATTTTCTGATCGGTATGAAAATATCTCAGCATTTTAACAGATATACATCCAACCTATACTGTCTGACTTCCAGCAAGGCTTCAAAGGAACCTTTGAGCTTTTGATTTTAGGTCAAAGCTTGTGCTAGTGAGGCAGCAATTAGGTGTTTCTAGGAAGGATATAGGTCCTGTTTAGAATGGGAAATACAGAACCATGCAAGATAAAAAAGGTGATTTTCCATCAAACAAAGGAAATAGGTAGCAGTGAGTAAAGTGATGATCTGTTCATTTAGGATATTGATACATGCATAGAAATAGTGAGTTTCCCATGTTTGTAGATATGCAAATATACTCATGCCTAGGCAAAAAGTTGAAGTCTCAATGCATTGGATGAGAAGAGTTTCTTTTATTTTTTTACAAATCAGTATGTCCAACATTGCATTCAAATTTCCTTCACTACCAGTTCAATTTTATAATTCTTTAGTCACTTTTGGTAACTAAAACTTCTTTCTTGCTATTATATCCATTAGAATAGCCTTGACTTGCTTAGTTCCCAGTAGCTGCCTACAGTAGAGAAGAACCAGCCAGGTTTTCTCTCTGCCTTTTTTTTTTTTTTTTTTTTAATCAAAAAACACAGGTCATGGTTCACTAAACACCCAGCCATGGGGCAGGATTGCAATCACCCTTTTTGACTCCAACAAATAGTCAAAATAATAAAAAGGGCCTGTCTTCTTGTTCCAGTGAGGAAAGACATAGCTGCCTAGTCACAAACTCTGAGTAACCGCAGAATGAATACCTCTTCCCCTCTCCACTTAAATTAAGTGGAGAGGGGGAGAAAGCAGTGATCATTCTGCTAAATTTGAATAGGCAGCTGATGAAAAAATGAGCCCCCCCAAAAAATATAATAAAAATATTCAAGTTATAACAAGGAAATGTCATTTTGTATCTATACTATTGACAAAAATTATAACAATAGTTATGATTATAGTATAATTATAACTAATATAGAATAAATATAACATAATAGAATAATTATATAACACATAATACAATTATAGTGTGGGATATCAGACACGTTAATGCACTCTGGTGGTAGCAAAAATTGATCTAATCTCTTTGGAGAACCCTTTTGCAATAACTTTTAAAACTAATTAAGCAATGTATACTTCTTTTGACCCTAGATTTTCTTTGCTAGGAATTTACCATCCATACACATTGCACAAGTCCAAGGGTCCTTATAGGCCTGCTTTGGTTTACCAATTTCTCCAGAACTGTGCATGGTGGACATACATAGTCTGGTTCTCTTTGAATTCTCTCTTCTGGAATGTGTGGGAGAAACACTTCTTTATTTTTCCAATTAGTAGTAACTTTTTATTCTGTAAAGGCTATTGTTTCATTGAGTGCTTCTGGGCTGATGGCATTTAACTTCTAATATCTCAGTTAATGCATACACCAACTCTTAGAATAACTATCACAGTAGAAGTAGTATTTTACTGTATTGTGCATAGTAGTACTGGTTCCTTTCACTTGTGATTCTTCCCTTCCACCTTATAAATTGTACAATTCATGGCTGGTATTTAAAAACATGCCCAATCTTGACCCACAGACTACATAAATACTTACTCCCCAACACCTAGTGATAAATTTACTTTTTAAAGAATTTGTTTCATCTTCTGTCAAAGTCTGTTCTTGTCCAGGCAGAGGGGGTAAGAGGATGGGTTACATACTTTCAATGGCAGATATAAGAAGGAATATTCTGAGAATGGATGAATTGTCTGCCTTTGACCTTACTGAGCACATACAGATATAAAATATATGTGACAAATGTGCAGGGCCCCCTTTGCACACACAGTAAAGAGGCAGTTTCTTATGACTTTCTGTCCTGTTGTGTCTCACTGCTAGCCATACCCTCTGCCTTTTCACAGGACACATTAATTTGAGTCCATTGAGGCTTTGGGGCCTCTATAAATACTTACCTATTATATGAAAGATGTTAAATAATTTTGATTTATTAACTTTATGTTAAACGTTGAGCTATTGATTTCTTTAAAGCAAACAGGCATGAAGATGGATATGCAAACTTTATTTGGGTGCTAGGAAATAGAAATGTCCTCGAGCCTACTTTTCTCAGCATCCTGGGCATATGAACATAGGAGGTGCAGTGTGAGAACACTTGGTACTTGCAATAGGGCTAAAGGACAAGAGAATATAAACCTCATCATTTAACTATAAATTGGCCCCACCTATGCTTGTAAGGACTGTGTGTTCATTTGATTTGAAACCTGTTTTTCCTTAAACTGCCAAGCAAAGTTGAGTAAATTGACATAGAGAATATTTTATTTAAGAATTTCAGAATGCAGGCCCATTGATTCTTTATTTAATATTCCCTTATTTCCTCTAATATAAGATATTTTTTAAGTTCTAAAAGATATATAAAATATTTTCAAATAACTAGAAGAGAGGATATTGAATGTTTTCAACACAAAGAAATGATAAATATTTGAGATGATGGCTATGCTAATTATCCTGATCTGACCACATATATTGTATGTATCAAAACATCACTATGTATCTCATAAGTTATTATGTATAAATTAAAAAAACTCAAAAGATCTAAATTTAGGATTGAAGTTATTTTTTTTAAAGGCACTTAAACTATTATTTTCCCTTACTATGGTGGGTGAATTAACCTTCCCGAATTCACTTTACATGTCTAATATTTTTGAATGCATACAATTCAGTTTGGAGTTACCTGTCAGGACATTATTTCTGGATAAAAGGTTTGAAATTGGATGTTACAGGTCACAGATCTGTATTTATATATCTATTTCATGCTTCAGAAAACAAGCCTCTTATAATACTTGATTACCAAATGATGTTGTATATAAAAAATATAAATGTGAGAGCTAGTAGTTGTTTCAGTGCTTGGAGGAAAGAAAGAAATTGGAAAGTCTAGAGATGAGACATAAAATGCAGATTAGTACCAATTGTCATCTTTTAAACTAAAATATTGTTAGCTTAGCCAAAAAAATGAAAGTTCTAAAATAGTTATATAGTAGCATGGGGAGAGGTTACCTTAGTCCAAACCCCTTTAAGGGATTTCTAAAATAAGTACTATAGGTAAGAGGCTACAGTAGTGCATCAGGGTGTCTATGTGAGTGGAACATTGTAGATTGTCTTCTGTGGATAGGAGTTACAGGGTTAAAAAATATCCACACACAAACAAAATGACCACCGATAAGAAAGAAACTGGTTTGGAATGGGGAAACAACAGAAAACTAAAATAAAATTGTTAGCTGATTTCAGTTTGTGTTGAAAAAGCATTGGCTATGGCTAGTTGCACCAAATGTATAATAAAATAACTTGTTTTTCCTGACAAGGAGTATTTTATGCTTCTGGGAGCTGTGATGGATAATTCACAGGTGTGTTAAAATATTGCTTGATGTAATCTCAATCTTAAATTTTGTCAGAGTCTTGCTGGCATGATCCTTGAAGCTTTTGCTGCCAAAATCTATTAGAAGAATGAAATAAGTTTAATGAGTGCTGAAGGAGAAAAACAAATATGCACATATGTATATAAAAATCAATATCATAAATGTCAAGCATCCCCATTTGCAATGGCGTTTCTCTAAGTTTTATCACATGCTATAGCAGAGAGCTATAAAGTGGTTTTCTTTGCTGTTATTTTGGGAAATTGGCTGAATGAGAGCTATGGATTCAGAAACTCACGGAACAGAGGGAGAAATCTTCAAAAATGAGGAAAGAATAAAGAGCCGAAATGATTTGTAGAAAGTGTTTTGGGTGGATGTCTATTTTGAAAATAGAACCAAAGGCAAGCTCTAAGTCCTGCAGAGTAAGGCACCTTCTGAACACATGGCAGGAGATTGGTGTTTGGTTTTGGGTCCTCTTCTAACCAACCGAGTGCTCTCTGTTCCTCCGTTCCTCTGTTTTTGAATGTGAGATTGGTTTTACCTGGTGAACTGAGTTGAATAGCTTAACCCTGAAATTCATATCCAGGAGAAATATTCATCAGACTGTGACCTTACTTTAAACAGAGTCTTAGCAGATATAGTCAAATTAAGATAAATTCATACTGGATTAGGGTAGATCCTAATCCAATGACTGGTATCCTTGTGAGAAGGGAGAAATTTAGACACAGACACTCAGAGAGAATGCCACATGAAGACAGAGGCAGAGACTGAAGTGCTGCCTCTACAACCTAAGGAACACCAAGGATTGCCAGCAACTACCACAACCCAAGAGAGAGACATGGGGCAGATTCTCCCTCAGAGCTTCTAGAATGAACTAACCTTGCCAGCACCTTAAATTTGGACTTCTGGACTCTAAAACTGTGAGGCAATAAATTTCTGTTGTTTTAAGCCCCCAAGTTTGTGGTACTTGGTTAATAGAAGTCCTGGGGAACTAATCTACCTAGGTTACAAAGAGAGTGGAAAATTAAAAGGACTTTTCACAACCTATTATAAGAATATTAGATATATCTAATGAGAAACATTAAGAAATGGGCACAAGAAAGTACATTTTTAATTTCTGTAATCATTCTGTAAGGATTAAGATTCCCTAATGTTTTATATAGTTCTGGAGAATGGCTCCCATGCAGATTTCCACTTATTACAAGGCTTTATGGGAATCCAGAAATCCTAGCAAGATGCTTGTGGTTGTAGTAACCAGCTCAACGACCAGGCAGGTGAGCCTGTGAAATTTATCAAGATATATCTGGCCGGGCACGGTGGCTCACGCCTGTAATCCTAGCACTCTGGGAGGCCAAGGCAGGCGGATTGCTCGAGGTCAGGAGTTCGAAACCAGCCTGAGCAAGAGTGAGACCCCGTCTCTACTATAAATAGAAAGAAATTAATTGGCCAACTAATATATATATAGAAAAAATTAGCCGGGCATGGTGCCTGTAGTCCCAGCTACTTGGGAGGCTGAGGCAGGAGGATCGCTTGAGCCCAGGAGTTTGAGGTTGCTGTGAGCGAGGCTGACGCCATGGCACTCACTCTAGCCAAGGCAACAAAGTGAGACTCTGTCTCAAAAAAAAAAAAAAAAAAAAAAAAAAGATATATCCAATCATCATGTATCTCAGTTAAATGAGAGTTAATGTCTCATACTCAGATTATGTTACTTCTCCAACTCTATTGTCAACAAGAATGGCAAAGAGAAGAGCAAGTAGAGAAATCTAAGAAATGAGGTATTTATGATAAAGGTGTTTGGAAAACTCCATTAAAACTGACTTTACTGTTGGGCATGGTAGGTTACACCTGTAATCCTATCACTCTGGAAGGCCAAGGCTGGAGGATCACTTGAGCACAGGAGTTTGAGGTTGCAGTGAGCTATGATGAAGCCACTGCACTCTAGCCAGAGTGACAAAGTGAGACTGTCTCACAAACAAAAAAAACCTGACTTTCTACTAAATATTAAGATAGAAACACTGAAAATCTTACCATAGTATAATTCTTCTTAGCTTTACTTCCATTCAGGAGAGAAAATAACAACACATTGATTGGTATTTAATATAAGTGATATAATAAAAGTAGCTGATTCATTAAACTAATGTCCTGAGACATTTCTGATATACATTTTTAACACTTGGATGCATGGGAAACATCAGCATTTTTTGTGTTCTGCTTTGTAATTAAGAAGTTGGTATTTGGTCTTAAAAATTACATTTAAGGACCCTGTGTCAGAAACACACAAAACACTGAAAATCTGCAAAAGGCTTGGAAATTGTTCAATCTGCAAGGGCAAAATTTAGTGTATGGGGACCAGAAAAAAAGCAAACTGAAGAAAGTAGATGGTTTTCAGGCAAAGACTAGATCTACTCAATATGCTGATTTTGGAAACAGAAATAAAGTATTTAGTTAGGCTTGTTTGCTGGGCATCAACTTCCCGGGTATGATAAAGATGTTACTGAATCTTACCAATGTGACATGATGAGCCAAGTCAGAGAGTTACTCTACCCCATTCATGCAGCTACTGGTGCTCAGTTGGTGCTTTGGTCTGACAAAGCTAACAGTTCTTGGTGGCCCAGCCTTTAAACCTAATCTCAGATTGGTATTTAAATTCTTTCTTTAAATGCCATTGCCTTACGCAGGATCAGGCCCTTCAAGATGAACTAGTTCTATACCAACAGACCAGTGCAGATGGGTACAGCCCTGCCACTAAATGCTGTTTGTGTTCATCTTTGGGTAAATGATTCCAAAGGCCAGACAATTCTCTTTTCTTCTCATTCTGTAGTTATGTTATTAAATACTAGGTTGCAAAAGAAAGAAGACAAATTAACCAAAAAAGGTCAAAATTTTGGTCACAGGTATCTAAGTGTCTGGCTTCCCTAATTACTTTTCTGCCTAATTGCCTGTAAGAGGATATATGCACCTGGAATTTGAGGGGTCCTACAAGGACCTGAAAAGATTAGAAATCCTATGTCTTTAAAACTTCAACCCTTTCAGGAAGATATAAAAGAATCCCGAATTCCTGAGGCATTTAGAAGATCATTGATTGGCTATGGAAAGGGTATGCCTCTGGCTAGAGTAGGCATGTTATTCCTGGTACCTGAAAGTAGAGCAGAAAAGGGCAACCTTAAGGGCCTTCCTTTTTCATTGATTGAATCTAGCATTTGAATCAAGGATGGTGTGGACTAGGTATTTATTAAAACTTGTAAATCATTTCTGTTACTTTCTAATTTGAATTGGGCCTTGCTTTAATATTGATATAATTGGAGGATATCTGAATGTTTTCTTTGGACAAAGTTACCTTACCCAAACATTTGACTTGCTGGTTACTACTGATGCTATCGCTGGCATTGAGTGTAGCTATAGGATTTAAATGGAATGTTCTTCAAACTTCAAATTTCTGCCCCCGCCCCCCTTTTTTGTAGAATATCAACTGGAATGCAGCTAATTCAATCAATCTTAATAGCTAAAAGAATACCTGTCTCACCTAATTTAAAGGTTCCACAAACATAGACTTGTGCTTTTAAATTCCCTAGTCAACAGTAATTGAGCAAATCAATCAATTGATGAAGCAATGGATGAAGGATTTAAGAGGATTTTAAAGATGTTTCTATTCCAAATAGATTTTGGGACATGTTAAAAGAAAGATTGTAAAAGACATAAAAATAGATCTTTGGAAGTTGTATGCCCTTAAAATGAGATCAGGTCAGAATATTTCATGAGTATTCACCACATGGAATCATTAAGAGAAAGATAAGTACAGTCTCAAAAGATTTAGTCTAATTAATTGGCAAAAGAGTCTTAAAAAGGAGCTTTTTCAAGTAATATATAAAATGTATATTGAGAAAATATTCAAGAAGAGTAAGTGATGGAAACTCAAAGTTGAAAATCAAGTTTCATGGAAAATAATGGAATGTTGAGATATACAAGGTCTATTGAATACTTAAGAATTCCCTTTTGCTTGTCAGACCCTAAACTATTTTCCACTTGCCTAATTTGGATAAGTATTAATGTGATCGAATAGAAGAATCCAAATGACGATACAGAATGGCAGAATTACAGAGTTTAAAATAATTTAGAAACCCATTTAAGATATCCATTTCCAGTAATATTTTGGGTTAGGTATCTGTGGAGTCACATGCCTGAGAAAGAACAATCCTGGATAAGTAGTAAAGACCTTAAATGAAGCCATGAGTTAGTTGTAGGAGAGCAAGGACGGCTAAGGTTATACAACTAATCAAAGGCAGTAATCCTGACAAACAAAGAAAATAATGAAACTGGCTTTCATATGAGTGCATTTGCTGGGCCTGAGACCCTGGGCTGTGTTTTGAAGGCCTCTCAAAGTTTGGGGGAGAAAAAAAAGACAGAATCCAGGGTGTGCCTAAGGTAGGTTTCTATTAAATAATATGAAATCCTTACTTCATAAAGCTAAAGAGCATATAATGGTGATCCAGAAATAATCTGTCACTCTCAAGTGGGACTGCAAGAGAAGCTGGCTAGCTCAGAATGCTGGGTAGAGATGAGGGTGGAAACAGCATTAGTGAACATCTGGAAATAGCAGCTTGACTTCATGCATTTTTGCCGCTTGAATTTAGGTTGCCTTTGAGATCTACAAATTTAAATTAAAATGAATTCTTACCGAATTCACTTGGCAAAAGCAAATGTAGATCTTGAAGAAACCTACTTTCATCTTAAATCTCAAATGTTTCCCACAATAATAACACAAGGAAACAAGATACTATGAGTGAAAACTGGCAGAAAAAGACCCTGAAAGTTTTCAGATGTCATAATTTTCAGGTATAAAATATAAAATGCCTATGCATTTTAAATGGAGATGATTTTTAAAAATAGGTGTTGAGGAAAGAGTTATTTTCAAACAAAAAAGAATAGAAATACATCTAACTTCTTATTAGCAAAAGGAGAAAGCAAAAGACAGTACAAGGATGTACTAGGAGAAAGTAATTATCACCCTAAAATTGTAAAACCAGCAAAAATTGTCTTTCAAGAATGGCAGTACAATACAGATAGTTACTAACCAAGAGGAAACTGAAGATGATTTTTCACTACCAGACTTCCACTAAAAGAAACTCCAAAGGATGTACTTGAAGCAGAAAAAAGGGATACAAGATAGGTCAGAGATTCAAGAAGGAATAAAGAGTACAGAAAGCAACAACTGTATGTATGTGCAAATCTGTATGAATATGTACTGTATAAACTATAAATAATAATGTCAATTCCAAGTGAATTAAAGACCTAAAGGTAAATGCCTAAGGTATAAAGCTTTCAAAAGTTGTATCCAAGAGCATCAACATTGCACAAGGACATTTTTATAACCATAAAGAAAAAGATTACTAAATTAGTCTTATTAACATAAAAATGTCAAAGCTTCTATTTTATCTAAAGGCACCACAGAGAGGAAACAACAACAAAAGCCACAAACTGTAAGAAGACATATAACTGAAGAAAAAGAATACCCAGAATATATAATGAACTCCAGTAAATGGACAGAAAAATGGCAAATAACCCTATAGAACAATGGACAGAAGACTTGAATAGGTACTTTACAACAGAAGAATCCAAACGTTCAGTAAGCAAATGATGCTTTGTGTGTGTGTATCTTATTATGTTGGTAAATGAAAAAATCAGACATCGATATTAAGTATTGGGCAGTATATGGAGCAGTGGAAACCCTCATACTTTGAGCTGGAAGTTTGAGTACAACCATGATGAAAAAGTTGAGGGTTATCTAGTGAAGTTAAATCCCATCCAGCCCAAGAATGCACATATTCTATCTTCAGCTGTGTTTCTTAAAGAAATATTGAACATGACCACAAGCAGACATATACAAAGTGTCCATACCTGCTTTTTTATTAACCAAGAAAGAGGAGATTCTCTAAATGACCATTAACACCAGACTAGATACATAAACTGTGATATGTTTGAGCAACAAAATACAATGTATCTATGAGGATTAAAATCTAGCTGTAGGCATCATCATGAATCTCACAAATGTAATTTCGAGTTAAGGAAGTACATCCTACAGTATGCAGTAAGGCTCTTTGCATAGATTCAAAAACCTGAAAACCTGAAAATATATTGAAATGTGAGAAATCTATAAGCAAAACCTAGATGATAATTAATATGCAGGTCAAGAGGTTGAATGCTTCTGGCCCAGAGACAGAAGGATTTATTTGAGGAGAGCATGTGAAGATCTTTTAAATTACTAGCAACAGTCACTTTCTTATCCTATGAAGATGGTTAAATGGCTGTTTGCTTTATTCTTCTTCTCTAAATGTTTATAAAGTCTTCAGTGTGTATCATACTTTCTACAGTTAAAAACTTTTACTTAAATTTTGCTTAACAGGGTTTTGTTAAGCTAATTTTAAGAACAAGCAACCAATGTTAACATCAGGACTAGCACTATTTATCTGCTGCTTTATTCCAGCATTTAGCATAGATCTGGTATAGTAGCAAATGTCAGAAACTATTTACTGACTACAAAAATTTTTTTTTAAAAATATTTTCTTAATATTTTATCCTCTTAAAATAATGAAGATAAAATTCAGCATTTCATGATTTTTTTGGAAACTAGGTGCCTAGTTACGGCTTTCTATTGTCTTGGATGGAGTATGTGTGTATGTGCTAAGAGGCAAGAATCTCTGGAAAGGTCTCCCTGTTCACAATTAACTTCCATGTATATCCAGTTGATTAGCACTTTACTTAGGAGTAATAGGCTTCTCCCAAACCTGAAAAGAGTCTACCTCTATATATGTCAGAATAGTGACATTCAGCAATCATTTATACCTTAGTATAAATTAATATAACTGTTTTATTAATCAGCTAATGGTAGGGAATAGAATAAAAGAAGAGGACATTGAACTTTCAGAAATAATTGAGTTACCACTTAGCCTTTAATTTTGCCTGTCTGGTTGGCTGTACCAAGGATAAGGGTCTCTTCAGTAGGTAATTAAAAATCCAAGGCCACTATGGAGCAGACCCAAGTTCCCACAGAAGTCCAAGCTCTAAGTAGATATGCACTTTCCTGACTATCACAATTCTTTTCATAGGTTTCTGAATCTAATGGGTGCATGACCTGCCCACACCCTCCCCTCTCATCCCTGCTTCAGTTTCAGTGGTTGGTTTGTCCTTTAAGAGGACCTGTTGAAGTTGACTGAGGTTGACTCACTCACACTCTCACCAAAATAACCCCCTGAATAGATCTTTGTTGCTCTTGTCAGATATGAGGAAAGTGACCTAGTGTCAGTAAAAGGGTGGACCTGAGTTAGTAGCCAATATGGCCCTGGCACTTGGGGCTACAAAGGTTTTACTTTGAACCTTTTGTGGGCATGAAAAAATATTTAGCTTCTAGAAATGTCACAGAGAGGTGATGGCTCAAAACTGCTAATGCACTGAATAGTTACAAAGTATCCTTTAGAACTTTTCACTATGTTTGATAGTAGCTTATCTGTAAACTTATACATTATAAAATATAACTTTTATTACCATGCTCATTCTTTAATCCTAGGTATCATGATGAAAAGTATAATGCATATAAGCATAATATATTATATTACAGGTATCACATAATTGTAACACATATATTGTATGTTGTATGTATGTCTATGTGCATGACTCCCTGTAAGGTAGATATAGATGTAAATGTAGAAATGTAGATATAAATGTAGATATATTTTCTTGGGCATGAATAGGATATACAGATACTCTTTGCCAAGTGTGGTTAGGGTTTTGTTGAGCATGGTTTTCTGGTGGCAAGATGTGTTCAGTGACTGTATGTAGCTGGAAACATGATTATGCCAGCTTTCCTAGGGTGCCCATGGGTATTAGTTCTGTTTTGAATGTTTAATGGAGTTTTAGGAGAACCAAGATCCACTTTTCATTGATGGGCTTCTGTGGGGTTCTAGGCTGACATTTAGGAAGACAAAGTCTAATCTGACTCAGAATGTTAGGAGAATATATTGGTTTCATCTTACCTATAGGAATATCATGGAAATGAAAGTATGAGCATTTGCAGATTAGTTAAAAAAAAAAAATCCAAATAGGCCCTGGAGATTATTCTGACACGTACTTGGCAGGACTTGTGGCAGGACTCTCTGAAACACATAGGCAGTTGGCCTTTGTTCAGCTTTTGCTGTATAGTGCTAAGAGATGTACTTACAGTCAACTGTGTTGGCATGATAAGGCTCAGGGTAATAGATGTGAACTGTGATTATGCTGAGTGAAGGATACTGTGCTCCATAATCCATTCATGTATTGATTGCATAATTCCAAGATCAATGAGTTGCGCCAATGCTGATGGGCTGATTCTTGGCTTAAATCGAGACCAGCCTATGTGCATTATGGAGATGGACTTATAGAAAATGATTGGGTGCCAGAAAACCTAACAGGGACACTGACAGCAAGCTCTATAGTTCTCTATAGTTTTGCATCCCCAGAGAAAATTTGCCTGCTGGTCCTAGAAGCTAAGATGTCTACATATCTCTGCTGTGTGTTCTGATTGCATTGACCTGAACTTCTTCCATATTTTTAAATAAGTAAACTCTATTTAATTTGCCCATTTATTCGGAGTCTGGGTCTGGTCATTCTATCAATCTAAGTTTAATATTGTTATTATTCATTGGTAGTCTTGTGATATTATAAAATAAGGCTTACATTAAAAAAAAAAATCTCCTACTCTACAATCCCATTCTAATTTTGGTTCACTCCAAAATTACAACCAATCTCAAGTAATTATGGGACACAACGTCTAGAAAGTTGGAAAGAATCAGCTGATCACTGGAGCCTGTGTTTCTTCAGGGATATGTTTAATAAGCACATCCTCTTCTTGTCTTGTTTTCTCCTCGTGAACTCTCAGCCTCTAGTTACTCTTCATTGTATATCTTGGCCCTGCAGTTCTCACAGCTCCTCCTTCATCAATACATGAGTTAGAATGACATACACCCTACCTGTCTACTGGGGGAAAAGTGATAACTCTAAGAAAAGAGAAACTGGAGATTTAAGAGAGACCATTTAAAAGATAGGGAAATACAGGAAAGATAGCTAAATTAATGCTTAACTTGAGAAAGGGGGTCAACCTCAAAGCTCTGGCAAATAAGGGGAAGATGAGACTACTGTCCCCAAACTAATCCTTAATAGAAATTACACAAGTTAGCTATACAAAAAGAGCCAAAACTGGGGGTGGGAGGAAACCCAAGGGATATCAACCAATATAAATCAACTAGCCGAATTTTTCTTAAATTCTCTTAACATCTTTCAAATGACCTGTTTTGTTTTCTTCCTCCAAACCTCCAGAGCTGCCCACTCAGCATGTGTCATTCTCCAGCAGCACAGGATTCCCCACAGGCTGTCTCTTCCCCAGCATCTTCCAGGTCAGATCTGGAGGGGATTTTCTTATGCTCTAACTCTGGAATTGAAAGAATTATAGTCCTCAAGTAATAGTTTTCAAATATCCACATGATATAACCATGAAATTTTGTCATGTCAAAATGAATTTAATGCCCTTAGAAATGCTTTATTTTTCTTGACTCCCCAAATAATTGGCATGGTTTTGCAAGGTTCAGAAAAGAGGATGGCAGGCCCGAAAGAGCAGGGACCTGACCGCATGGCCCCAATATAGCTACTTCTAGTTCTCAGGCATCCTGGAATCATAGCGATGCCAATGCATTCTTGATACAAGGCCACAAGTCTTTGGCACAACTAACATTTGCCTCACTGGGTGATATAAATCCATACAGCTTGTCTAGTTCTGATTGACCCATTTGCTTATACATAAATCAGTTTGAAAATATAGCATCCAATGCATGAGAACATGGTGGGGTTCCTGCAGGTACAAACCACAAAGACTGTGCCTGCCCCTTAGGAATTTCTCAGTCTCAAGCAAGTCCACACTCTGCCTCTAGCAATTCATCAAAGCTACCACTTAAATGCTTCTATCAGTTTATGGCTCTACATAAGGTGATCTCAGCAGTGAATCTCTGTATTCACCTATTTCTATAGATTTCAGGATGGTAGTTTGCCCTTGTAATCTCAATTCTCTGATGGGTCCAAGAAAAATCATTGATTTTCAGTTTGTTTATCTATTTTCTTCTTATAAGGACAAAAGTAATGATATCTAAGCTCTTTCCATCTCACTGCTGAAACCAGAATGATTCCAGGATTTTTCATATGTAGAATGGAAAATGTAATACTTTCCCGCAAGGGTTGTGGAAAACAAAGCATCAAATACAGTACCTTGTATGTAGCTGGTGCTAAATTAATGCTAATTTCTGAACTCCATATTGCATCTAAATAAAGTAAAGCCCTTGATTTTGATCATGTGCTTTTGTTAAACTCAATTCTATTTCCTTTTTGTATTTACACAGTTAGATTTGTGAACCATGGAGTAGGATTTTGCATTGATCTCTGTTAAATTTTATTGATCTTGTAGTATATGTGAAGCTGTGGCCATTTTTATAGCAAATGAAACAGAGATTGGCATGGAGCTTCTTTACTTGCTTCATGACACGACTCAGATGTGACAAAGGGGAAGCATCTGGGAGTCGGGGGCCCAAGATCACAAGGGAACAGCAAGTGCTTGCTGGAGCCAGAGTTGGGGAACCAACATGAAGATTGAATTTGATCCAAATTAGAGACTTCTGGGAGAGATCAATTGGTGGGGTAATATTCCTGGAAACCATTTTACACAAGGAACAATTGAAGGACCATGGGAAGTCTCAACCTGAGAAAAGAATGTATGACAACCATCTTAAAATATTACAAGGAAAATAAATAGAAGAGAGACCAAACTTGGTTTTGGGTCTATAGATATGAAGACTTGAACTCAGAAACTTAGGAGCAGACATGTTTTAGTTCAATATAAGAAAGAATTTTTGAATGGGTAATATTTTATGAATATAGGATTAAAAAATCCAGATGATCTTTAAGTTACTTATAAAAAGGATACAGCCACAAACTGGGAGTTGGTGTGGATGGCCCTAAGCCATAAGATTTTATTATTCTTGTCTACTTACATGTTGTCTCACATATTGCTTTATGGAGGATTTGACAATCAAGTATGAGCCTAGTCTCATACAGTTCTCATATCACAAGTAAGTTTTCACATCACAGCTTTCCAATTTATCCAATTTAGTTTTTTCTGTGCTCATGCTTAATATAAACTTCCTTTTTGGAGAGTTTCAGCAGATCAGAATGGCCCAGAAAAAGAAAGGAAAAAAAAAAAAAAAAGACTCCAAACTGCCACATACAGCCCATGGCTCTCATAGAAACCAGATATAAATGATGATTTAGAGGAGATCTTCAGACGTTTTTGCTCATGTACCCCCAGAAAAAATTTTAAAAACTCTCTCTACACTTACATATGAAAGTTTTCACCACAAATTTAAATAAAAGGATACAATTCAGGTGAATAGAAAATATCAACATTTTAAAATTAAACTGTTTGGGGGCTGGATTTTCAGAATAGCAGAATAAGGAATATAGAAAGTTCTTTTCTCCCAAAGCAATAACAAAAGTCAACTAAGTTGTTAAAAACTTTTAGGACTCTGTAAATTGATCATGGACCTCATACAAGCACTAAAACTATAAATCTAGAAGAGATCATGGGAGAATGTCTTTGTGACATTGAGTGAGGCAAACATTCCTTAAATAAGATGTAAAAATCATAAACCATAAAAGAATAATTGGTCAAAGAGCCTTCATCAAAATTAAAACTTTTTCTCTTCAAAATTCATGGTGCCTCCAAGAAGGATGGATGAATTACTAAACCACACGGTTTGGAAACTGAGCTTACCTTTCTGTGATAGAAGTTTATGATTAACCTTTATGGCCTGACCTTAAGACAAGGCTGATAATGCATAACTGTTTCCTAATGGGGTTTTTGAACATTTAAACACTTCAGCATTGTCCCATAAGGCCCCCTCCTGCTGGGTAGAGTATGCTTGTCTGTCTGTGGAGTAGGATCTATTGTCTGTCTCCATAAACTTTGTGTCACTCATTGGCTCACGCTAGCATTCTTTTCCCGTACAAAACCAAGAACCCACTTGGCGAGTTCAGGGGGCTTTTCCTCCCTTCATTGCCACATCCCCTGCTTCAAAAAGAAAACAAAATTAAAAAGAAATGAAAGGAAAAGTGATTGTCTCAGCCATTTCTAAAATGTGAAAACTTAAAATAGCTTTAATTCAAAGACATAATTAGAATTTTCTTATACAAAAATTTTTTCTTTTGCTTTCCATTTCCAGTGATTTGAAAGTTAGAAAACAATTCCACTCTAGTATAGTCAAAGATCAAGCAACATAATTCATACTTTTAAATAACATATTTCCTTTCTGATTAACTGCTTGTTAAAATACAGGACTCATATCTGAATAAACTGAGTGTTTTTTTTCTCATTTACCATTGTGTCCCCTGTTCCAATTTATTGAAGAAAAAATTTTAAAAGAACAGCACCTATTCTTGTCATAAAAGCTTTACTAGAAACTAATGAAGTTTACTGCATACAAACATTTGCTAGCAATATCTATCCCAGAATTTAAATTTATGAATGTTAATAGATGATGCTATTATAGTTATTTATATGATTTACTGGGGTTCTCTTAGAACTTGAGAGAATTATAAAGTCAATGTGGTGGCATGATCTAATTTTAAGACCAGCAGAATATAGAGGGTTTCTGTGATACCGAGGCAGGTTTCTCCTAACAGATGGATTTGCTTCCATGATTTGGAACAATTTCTAGCAAAGCACATGTTGAATGTTAGAGCAGAAGACATTACTATTTATGAAGCTTCACATCTCTTTGAACAGGCAAGTAGAAATGTCAGGAAACTCCATCTTTGGTAATAATATCTTCTAGTGTCCTAGGAAAGCTGTAATCTGTGCTATTCAGCAATTCACCCCATCAATATGATTTTACTTTTTGTCTATTCAAAATGAAATAAAATGGTTTGCTATAGACCTGGTTTAATAATTATACAACCCATCTTTTTTATCTATCTGTGCATCTATTCACATTTTAGAATTTCTGCATAATTTATCAATACCCTGCCTACCCTTTTAATTATCAATCTAATTTATCTATTGTGTATATAATTTTCACCCTTTCACCTGTCATACTGTAAATTATTCTTTTTTCTTCTCTTTCAATTTGCTATTTAAATTTTCCATGTATCCGAACTCTTTATCTGTGTAAACTATCTAAATTATTAAATGCCCTCTCCTTCCCTTCCCTTTTATACATATCCTCTGTGTTTAGCGTAAAAATAACTAGCAATGCTGCGTGGTCAGACTGCTAAATTGCTTATTTCAACATAGCTTATTTCCCTCCATCTTAAAGTTAGTAGTCCTTAAAATTACCTGTATGGTAATTTAGCATATGTCTTATTGCAAGTAATATAGTACTACTGCAAATAGTATAATGTTACTTTAACCTGGATAAACCAAATTTTGAGTTTTTCTTGTCTTATCATGTTACTCCTATGCTATGTTTAATTTCTGCTTATAGTTACTGTTCTCCCTGACTCAATGTACCATTTATAATCATCTTTGCCACCCACTCCCAACCACATATCTGTTAAAAAGGAAAAGACCTTACCTTAATTTTCTCCACCTAGAGCCCTCTTGCTCCGTAGTTCTCTGATTCTGCCCCATGCATCCTTTTCTCACCTGAGGGATTCTTGAGCAACCTACTCTATCCCCTCCCCTTCTGCTGAAGTTCAGCTTTAGGTTTCCATGAGGAATGGAAACAACAGCCTGTTTGCAGAGGCAACCACTCTGGAAATGGTTGGAGGAGGGACGGAAGATGAATACAGCCCAGAAGGAGAGATAAGAGCATCAAGTATTTTTGACAAGGGAGTAGAAGGAGAAAAAGAGAAAAATTAAGGTGAAAGGAGAGTGATGAGTAGAGAAAGGGGCCAGCCAGAGCCACTCCCACTGACACCTCTGACCCATTTCTCAGATTTGACTCTAAAGCCAGCTATAGCTCTTTAGTGGAATTTCAGAGACAGTCATATTCTACAGATATTTTCTGGGCAATTTAGTTTGCCAAGTACAATTGAACCTTGAACAATGTGAGGGTTAGAGGTGCTGATATCTGTGCAGTTGAAAATCCATGTATAACTTCCGACTGCCCCAAAACATAACTACTAATAGCCTACTGTTGACCAGAAGCCTTACCAATAACATAAGCAGTTAACACATAGTTTGTATGATATATGTATATGCTGTATTCTTACAATAAAGCTAGAGAAAAGAAAATGTTATTAAGAGAAAATATATTTACTATACATTCAGTGGAAGTGGATCATCATAAAGGTATTCATCCTCATTGTCTTTACATTGAGTAGGAGGAGGAGGAAAGAAGAAGAGAAGGGTTGTTTTTGCCATCTCAGGGATGGCAGAGGTGGAAGAAAATGTACATATAAATGGACCCTCACAGTTCAAACTTGTGTTGTTCAAGGTTCAACTGTACTATGATAGGTACCTGGGATAAACAATGACCGAAATATTGGTCTGGCTCTTAAAATCAGGTCACAAGGCAAAGAGAGAGATGTAAACAAATAATAATTACATCGGGCTTTCTCTTCCTGGTTCTTCCTAGAGTCAGGAAAATATGGGTTGAGAGGGTGAAAAAAATAACACAAAAAATAATTAAATCTGATTAGTGTCAAAATAGGAGGGAAATTGTCTTTGTGCTATGAGAACAAATAGGAGGGGAGGGAATCTAACTTCAGACTTGGGAGATTAAGAAGGATATCCTTAGGAAGTCATGTTACCACTGAGACCTGAAATGCAAGTGGAAATCAACCCAGTGAGATTGTGAGGGGGTGTGTTAGGGAGGGTGTGGGAGGGGAGTGTGGTTGCCCAGAGTTAGGAGCTGAGAGGGGAAGGCTACGTTGTACGCCTCCCTCTCCTCCCCTTCTCCCTGGCCACCTTCCTTCCCTGAAAACACATCAAATCTCATATTCCTGCTGATGTTGCCTAGAGTTGCTAAAACTGTAAATAAGTTATTGGAAGATCAAAGGCTTTACAATGCAAATCTGTAGGAGAGTTTGTGCTGGCTTTCCTGAATTTAGTCACAGTGTAAATTATAATGTGAGATTCTCCCCATCTTAATGTAATGAGTGCATAATAAAAAGAAAGTCACCTGATACCCAAATTTAAACAGAAACAGAGGTGGAAGGGGCCACATTTAGCTTATTCTTAGACTGAAATGAGTCTTAGAAGCTGTTCGAAAATGAAAAAGGAGGCTGGGCATGGTGGCTCACACCTGTAATCCTAGCACTCTAGGAGGCCGAGGCAGGCGGAATGTTTGAGCTCAGGAGTTTGAGACCAGCCTGAGCAATACCTAGACCCTATCTCTACTAAAAATAGAAAGAAATTAGCTGGTCAACTAAAAATATATAGAAAAAATTAGCCGGGCATGGTGGCTCATGCCTGTAGTCCCAGCTACTCAGGAGGGAGGCTGAGGCAGGAGGATCACTTGAGCCCAGGAGTTTGAGGTTTCTGTGAGCTAGGCTGATGCTACGGCACTCTAGCCTGGGCAACAGAGTAAGACTCTGTCTCAAAAAAAAAAAAAAAAAAAAAAAGGAAATACTCTGGCTGGGTGGTTTTCGAGGATATGAGATATCAGTGGGTGTTAAATAAAAAAATATTTGGTTCTTTAGAGAAATGACTTTCAAAGACACTAGAATTAGAAGCGAAAAACAGGAGAGAGTTTCTGATCTCTTCACTATAGAGTTTTCAAAGC
This sequence comes from Microcebus murinus, assembly GCF_040939455.1. NCBI lineage: Eukaryota > Metazoa > Chordata > Mammalia > Primates > Cheirogaleidae > Microcebus > Microcebus murinus. The sequence goes on from NC_134120.1 coordinate 19,664,681, forward strand.
TTCTGTGTGCCAAAAGCTTTGTGAATCTTTCAGTGAGGATGACTGGGCCTCCTTTCTCAATGATTTCAACACTGTGCCTTTGGCTTTTTTTCCCCTTCAATGTTGTACTGTATTGGGAATCATTTTAACTTACCATTTGGTGGAGGTGTGTATTTCTGTAAAATTTTGCAGTTCCCTTTGAAATGCAAATTCTTTCATTGTGCAAATGTTCTAGGAATAGAGAATGAATTACTTCTTGAGTCTACTTGATCTCCTTAAGATTGTGGGTCACTTCTTTTTATATAAGAAAAATCAGGATGAGACAGTGTTCTGAAATCCATGTATGTTTTGAGTTATAAACATAAACTTCTAAATGCAACAATTCTTTCTCTTGCTTCTTTTTATAACCCAATATCAGCATATTAAGTATATCCACAAAACCTTTAGAAAACTATATTATAAAGTTGTACCCAAAATGTTCAGCAAATAAATTATGTAATGACCATTTTTATGAAGACAAGTTTTTGTTTGTGTTTCCAGTGCCAAGACATTGCAGTAACATCTGTTTGGTATAAATAAAACCCACCATGTAGTAAGGAGTTTCTCATAATATCTCATCCACCCATTAGCAGGGAATATTAAGCACGCTTGGAGTTAATCATGTTGGATCAGTTTACTTTAATGAGGAAAGCATTGATTGGTTTTCCTCTTATGAAATTCTGGCACAGACTATTTTGGGCAAGGAGATAATTACGTTTGTAAGGTTGTTAATGAGAAACTGTTCCTGTTCAAGACTTAGTTTAGGAGAAGGGAGCATTCTGAAGGCCTAGATGTGATAGTTATGCAGATCTCAGCTCCTGAAATCTTAAATGAATGTGAAAGAGCAAGCTGATAATCAGGACAACTGCTGATGTAGAATCAGCAGTCCTTTCTCTCTCTCTCTCTCTCTCTTTTAAATATTGAAGTGGTTCCTATTCTTAAGTAACTTTATATGTATACCTTAACTACCATTTAAAAAGAAGTATTTTTAGATATTATATTTTCAAATAACATTTCTGACAATGTTTCACATTTAAATATAGTTTTGAATAAAGCAGGAAAAGCATGTTTATTAGAAGGCAGCTGTTACAGGTTGAATTATATCTCCCCTTTCTCCAACAAAAAAAGATATGCTGAGGTCCAAATTCCCAGTAACTTGGAATATAACTATATTTAGAAATAGAGTCTTTACAGAGGTAATCAAGTTAAAATGAGGTCGTTAGGTTGAGCCATAATCCAGTATGACTAGTGTCCTTATAGAAAGGAAAATTTGGGCACAGAGACTTGTACCCAGGGAGTATGATGTGAAGACACAGGGAGGCTACAGCCACATAACTAGAATGATGCATCTACAAGCCAAGAAACACCGACCATTGCCAGCAAACACCAGAAGCCAGAAGAGGTGAGAAAGGACTTGTCCCTGGAGCCCTCAGGACAGCACATGGCCCTGCGAACATCTCGATTTCTGACTTTTTCCCCCAAATATCATGGGAATGAAAAAAGACATATAGAAATAAAATAAACCCCACAGCAATGCTGAAAAGTTAGAAAGCATATCATTCATAGCCAAAACATTAAGAAATATCTGGAGATTTGTAGCAGAAGGAGTAATACCAGTAATGACACTCAACAGAATTGGGACACCTGCAGCTTCAAATAGGTAAAAGGACCCACAAAAACTCTCTGGCAGAACCCAAAAGTAAATTTGATATTGGAGTATGCACATGCTGGGAAAGGGGCTCAGGGATGGATGGTCATTGCACCTGCAAATTTATATGAGCTCCTAGGATATAGCAGCTAACCAAGGCAAAATGCCTGACCTCAGAGAATTACAAATAAATGGTAATTAATTGAAAGCCAGCAGCAAAGGATCATCTGTCTTCTGTACTTCGGTGTACCTCAAAGTCACCCAATATATTTTACTGCGGGCAAATGGTTAAAATACAACCCTAAATAAAGTGAGAATCGCTGCCTCAGGAGAATGCTAGCCTGACTTTCAGGTCAGGAAAGCATGGTAGAGCAGCAACCCGGGTATTCTGTTAGTTTTATTTCTCAGCTGCTTCTCCTCTGGTGGCCTTCTGTTTCTGATTCAGAGTCTATGTCAAAGGTCATTAATTCAAATATCTACAGGATGAGGCAGGTATTTTAGAGGAAAGACAAGGACTGGGGACAGTGGCAAATAAAAGACTATATGCTCAGCCACAGTGATGAAGCCTCCCTCAGCTCCAGCCAACTATTACCATAGGGGAATGCAAACCCATCTTTGGCCAATTTTTCCACAGAAGACAGAAATTAAGTTTTTATATGAAGCTTCTTAATATGTGATGGTTGAAATTGAATTTTTGGGGGGAGGGGTGGGGGAGAACACCATGCAAAAGAGAGAAAATACACCTGAGAGCAGAATGCTGCCTTTTAGCAGCCAGTTTATAACTTCTACATGTGAGTGGTATGAAATTGACTGTCAACAGAGTCAAAACTTCTATTAGAATTCATGTTGGCATGGGATAGCAACACTGATTTATGCTGGTTTTCTTAACATGGCAGCCAGTTTGTGACCTCTATATTAAGATTCTGTGGAATTAACTGGCGATAGTTTTCAAAATTTCTGTTAGAATTTATGTCAGTTTATATAGTACCACTTATTTCATCTGCTTTTCTGCCACACCATAATTTTACATGAGTTTAAGAGACAATCATGGCTTGTTCAAGAGTGTTTCAGTTATTTAATCTCCCATACCCTGCCAAAAACTTAATGGTTTAAAACAACAAGAAAATCATTTCTCATGATTCTGAGGGTTGGCTGGGGCTCAGCTGGGTGGTTTTTTGATCATCTTGCTTGGGCTTAACCATGAGCCTCCCTTCAGCAGGAAGTTTAGCTGACACTGGAACACATAAAATAGCTTCAGGAATCCCTCCACGTGGCTATTTCTACAGCAAGTAGGTGTGGTTCTCACATATGTAGTGACTGGCTTCAGAGATGAAGAGAGGAAGCAGAAGCTGCCAGCCTTCTAAAACCTTGAAATGAAAAAATCTAGAATGGCACATTTAATTAGCCAAAGCAAGTCAGAAAGGTGGCACTGGGTCATGGGGAAGGAAAGAGATTCTGAATCTTGATGGAACAAAGTCACCTGGTTGTGAAGGGAGGGAAAGAATCGAAGGTGTGTATCTTTGAACACTAGTTATTTCAGTCCATCTCAGGCTACGAAAATTCACACCTATCCTTTGGGCACAATGTACTTTTTCTTTCAAAAATCTCATCCCATTAAAGCATTGACTTAAAGAGCAGCAAAATCTTGTCACCATGACCAGATCCAAACTATTTTTTTCTTCAATATTGAAGGATACTCACTGAGTCATTATCTCTTTCATATTGCCTTTTCCCAAATTTTTGTTTTTTTTATTTTTTAATGTATGTAGCAACTTTACACTATTACTGTATTTGCTCTCTTATGTGTATATGTGTGTGTTTATATATATATATATATATATATATATATATATAAAATTTTTTTTTTCCTTTTCTTTCTTTTTTGAGGGATGCCTAACATTGGCCTTCCAGACTCTGGCTGCTCAAAGTTAAGTTCATAAACTAGCAGCACTGGCAACTTCCAGGGGCTTTTAGACATGCAGAATTTCAGTCCTAAACTCAGACCTAGTGAATCACAATCTACATTTTTAACAAGATCCTAAGGTTATCTGTATGCACATTAATGTTTAACCCCTGGCCTTGTTCACTTTCTCTCTAATTTACTATTTAACCCATTCATTAAATGGGTTATTCAATTAACGTTTTCTATTGCTAGAAATCTTCAAAATTTTTCTTATTTTCATGTTATCCTTTTCTTTCATCATTATTTGTAATTCTTGTAAACTAGTGCATAGTTTGAAAATCTCTCCTGAGAATTTGATATGATCCTCTAACTACTGTGGTTGACCCACCCATCTAGCTCTGTATTGAATTGTACCCTGGCCTTCAATCCCAGCTTTCATGTGTCTGTAACATGACCCCTGGGTTATGAGCTCTGCTGTCTGCCAGCCTCCTCTGTTTCCCTGGCTAAGGACGTCCCAGTCTTCAGCTGTTCTCACACTATATGGCATTATCCGGGAGAGATAGGGGCATGGGAATATATCATCCTCTCTGAACTCATTTTGTGTGAAATATAGGACATGCATATGAGAATATAACACATATATGTATTTCTTGGAGTTCTACAAATTACTAATATAGCCAAGGGGTCAAAATTGATGTTAATAACAACAAAAAACAAAAGCAGAAGTCCTAAATTTTCAGCCTTAAAGAATAGATTTAGTGTTTGGCAACAATCAAAAGCAATTTGAAATCAAATTTTGCCTATAAGGAAAATATAATCAGATGCCTTTTATGTTGCACTCCTAAAATTATACTAAGGAAACTTCTGTAAGAGGAATTCCAAAAATATTTACTGAATGACAGTCTCATTTGGATGAAGGTTTATAGCTATCTTGTGTAACTCAGATGAAAGAACTAATACTATTTTAGAAAATCTTAGGTACACTCACAATGTGTGTGTGTGGGTACTGTTCTTCTCTACTTCTCAATAAAACATCAACCTCAATAGAGGATTCAGGAGAAAAGATGAGAGAGCAATTGAGAGAAGAAAAGAAGAAAGCAATTGATGATGCCTTGTGGAAAAAATAGATTTATTTCAAAACAAAATGCTGAAATTCTGAAAAATTGTTCATGTAGAAGAAGTTATTAATTTTTAAAAAGATGCAATGCACTGTAAGTCAATGACAATCTGGAGCTGTGTGGTATAACCTGCCTTTTACTATATGGATAGATCTTTGTGCCCAATGGCATTCAAGCTGTCAGAGCCAATGAAGGTAATCTCTGAATCACAGATTTCAATATATTTTTAATTTAGAAAACTATAATAGATTTATCCATTTTAAGCAACTTGAGAACTATAAACCCCCATTTTCTAAAGGAAACTGATTCTCTTATTTTCTATATTTCAGTAACCTCACTACAGTTTCAATCACAAAACAAAATTCTACCAAGAAATCCTCAGCATTTAAAGTCCTGAACTTTTACTAATTATTACAATCTGTATATAAATAGAATAGCTTTTAGTGATTCCCTTCCCAGTGATAACCTAAGCAAACTCAAAGGCACATAGTGGGTCCCTACGGCTCTGTTACATAATTTGGGTAGGCATTTAAGCATAGATCTTCAGAAAACTAAATATAATTCTTGATTCCAGGAAGTAAATTGTGTGGTTTTCCCCCCAAAATATTATTTTATGTGATTGGAAGAGCCTGAACTATGAGTCTTGATGAAAAAAAGATTTGGCCTTAATACCTAAATCTATTATTCATGGTTCCTAAACAGAACTAACGTTCATCGAGTAATTTCTGTGTCCCAAGCATGCATGTATGCAGCTTATTTAATCTTCAGATAATTTTTTGAAGTAGGAGTCCACATTTTACAGATAGGGAATTTGAGGATGAGAGGTCACAAAATTGTCCAGAGTTCAGGTACTGGTCAGGACATGGTAGCAACTCAATTCTTACTACTTTCCATTTCCTACTATAGATGAAAAAAGAAAAGAAATAAAATTCATACAATCCATCTCCATGAAAGCTAGGAGAAAAAGGGAAACTCATAAACCCCCAATTTTATGTAAGTGTGGCCAAAACACCAAAACCAACAAGAATAGGCTAATCTTTAATGTTAGGAGACAAGGGAGCAATACTAATAAGATACTCAAAGTCTGAACCAAGGATTTTATATTTTGCCAAGCTGTCCCTTAAATGTAAGGACCATTGATAAATAATTTTAAACATGCAGGAATCAAGGAAGTATTCCCAAGAAGCTTTATGAAAAATTTGTTAGTGCATGAGCTTTAGTTCTCAAGAGGTAATTCATAAAATTTTAACAAAAAAAGACTAAAACGTTAGTCTTGAATCTATTTAACTGTAAAGTAAAACTAAACAAAGGTGGTAATTACCAAAAGGAAGAAGATATTAGTATTAATATTAGACCATGAATTCAAGCCAGAAGAACATTAAGCAAGACAAAGCATGATACTTCATAATGCTAAATGTTATATTCAAATTAAAAATATAAGGTTTTCCTGATGATATAGTATGCTGGCTTTGGTTGCCACTCTAGTGATAGCAATGGTAGTGTTGTTGGTTGTGGGTGTATGTTTCTTGTAGAGAATAGAAATGGAGGGTTAGAAAAGCATTATTGACAGATTTTGCTTTCAAAAATAAGTAAATATATTTAAGTTTTCAGAGTTCTGGAGGCCAATAACAATGTTTCTAGCATCAGATATACTGTAGGTACAAATAAGTCCTGCTAATGCTTTGTGGTAAACAGGGCAATATTCCAATGTGTTCACTCATCTTCTATTTTAGCTTTCATTCTACCATTGATTCCCAAATTTCTCTAATTCTTTTAGAGAATTCTAGAGAGAAGTTTTCAGATTTGAAAGGCAAGTAGACACCAAGCAAATAGGCTCTGAACCCTCTAAATTCCACAATATGTAAGAATTCTTCAGCTCCCAATATTCCAGAGATAGTAAAAAATTGCATGGAATAAACTGGTTGATCTAATTCTTTCTATCTTTTAAGTAAAGGCTTTCTGAGCTTAAAACAAATTTCTTGTTGGTATGTGTGTGTGCAAGTTGACATTTGCCACTGCAAATGGTCGGAAAGAAAAAGATCTAACCAGAGCTGGAATTAAAGAAAACTCACAGGTGAATCTCCCTCTTCCTCTTATCCCCTCCTCTTCTCACTTCAACATACACTTGAATGACCAAGTTCATACTGACCCTTAGCTCATGAAGATGGCATGCTGAGCAGTCTCTCATTGCCAGACTGTCTTTTGCTATTATTCTTTTCTTTTCTGCCTCCTTAATTTTATTTCCCAGTCCACCAAATCCCTACCATTCTTGTCCTACATCCCATTCTCTAAGGTGTTGCTTCGTATTCAAAATTGATTTCATAAAAGTGTTGATGGATAATGGCTATATTTTCCTCATCACAGAGGTATTTGCATCTTAAAGGAGTCCTCTTAGAGGCAAAAATGCCTAACCTCAGATTAAAATCTTCAACTTTGGAATATTAGGCATCATGGGAAGTGAATTGGTGAGATTTTGTTTTTGGTTAGAAAAAAGTTTACCTGGTTCTTCTTGGGCCATAGCACCTTGGCAGTGACTAACTCTATTTATGTTGCCCATATGTAAATGGGCTGTAAAACTCTGGACCCCTGAGCCAACTTTGAAAATGTAACTACATAGGAAGTAATACAGACAATGACTTTTACCCAGTGTGTAGACTTCTTTATATGGCCCCCAATCTTAAAGATTTTTCCTATAAAATTTTGGAGAAATTTGTATAAACATATACAAGGCATCTCAACTTTTGTGCTGTGAATGGATTACACATGTCCCCTGAAATAATAACTCCTTTAACCCAATGGTTCTCACACTTGAGCATGAATCACAAAGGGCTGGAGGGCTGCAGGGTTTGTGAATCCACTAAATACTTGGCCATTGCCCCAGAGTGTCTGATTCTGTGGGCCTCAGGTGAGTCCTGAGAGTTTGCATTTCTAATAAGCTTTCAGGTGCTTCTGCTGCTGTTTGTTTGGGACCATATTTTGAGAACCTATGGATCATCAAGCAGTTTGAGGAGTCACATGTGACAGTCTTTGCTCTAATGTGGCCTTCTAGGCCAAAGGAAAGGTGTTACCTCATGGAAATATATTTTAGTATTCAGCAAAAATGCCCAGTTTGCTGCTGAAGAAGTTTATCTTCAGAATGTAGAACATGGTTCCAGGTGAGCTGGTCAGGAGTGAGGGTCAGAGAAGCCATGAGAGAACCCCTGGAGGCATTACTTCAGGACTGGGCTCCTGAATTTGTCTGTGTTTGAGAGAGAGATTCTGTGAGTGCATCCAAGCTAGCTGCAGTATGACTGCTCTGAAAATGGATGCATATTCTCCAAATTAAATTGTCTCCATTATTTTGAAATATCTCATATACAAAAGTTTATTTGGGTTTGAAATCCATTTTCATTAGTATAAGAAATTTCAACATTATATTGGTAAATGAGAGAAAAGGAAGTGCTTTTAGATGTTTTAAATATAATTTCAATTTACTAGTTTTTAAGCAGCTATAAAAGTAAAAAAATGGTTTTAAAATGTTTATTATCTATTTGTAAAAAAAGTTTCTCTTTGATGTGACTCTCAAGGATTTAAAGAAATATCATCATTAAAAATCATGATTAGGAATTCCCTGTAGCCAGTTCAATCATAAAATAAAACATAAAAATCCATTTTCATGAAAGCAACCTCAAATTTCTCATTAAAGCAAAAAGTTGAAAAAATTTTATTTAGAAGTTTTATATAAATTCAATACCTAATACCCTTTCTATCACTTTTATTCTACTTTTCTAATACATTATAAATGTACCTTTTTTCCAACCAAGCCACATATAGACACTCTCAAATCCATCCCAGTTGGTCCCAATTTGTCACACAGGTATAATTTTTTATGTGTGTTATAACTGGAAAATGTTTGGGGGACACTGCCATGGTCCCCAGTGAATGTTGATTAATGATGTAGAATTTAAAATTCTCTATACTTCTGTCTCTAGAGCTGTAGAGACTAAATACCTTAGAGTAGAGGTGTGCTAGCAGAGGAAGAACCAATAGTGCTTTCCCTCTTAAAAATATTTTTAAAGTGAGTAGGTACCCATTGCTTCAGGGGAAATGTGTAACAGCATCCTTTTGTGATTTGACAAAGACTGTTTCCCTCAATATTCCTTAGTATACAGACATGGGCAGGGGGAAGAAGTGGATGAATCTGCACAAAAGGTAAGGAGCCCCCTGGGAAGCTAGTTTTTTTGAGGTTCACTGTTATTATAATAAACTTCTGTAATAGGTTAAGTTGGCTCCAACAAAGCCCTTCATGGACCCTGAAGAGAAATTCACCTTATAAGAGATAAAAATCCTGATTGGTGACTTGCATTCATAATGCTCATGTCATGAAGGGAAGACTTATTGAAGCATAGCAGTTTTCAAAGGCAGATGATCTCTTTCTGATCCAGATGCTTGGAGTTGAAGGCCAATATTTTTGAGAATAATGAACAAATTACATATATATGTATGTTTGTATATATGAATGTATTTGCATATATATGAATATAAATTGTGAATCCTTACTTAGGAGATGAATCCTTATGAGCCCAAGAAATTGAGAAAGTATTCTTACTTTCTCAATTGAACTTTCTCAATTAAATACTTTCTCAATTAAAAGCATTTTAATTTTTTCTCAAAAAAAAAAGAAAAAAGCAAACAAAGCCCCCACCAGGTCCAGCACTGAGCTCTGGTTCAGACATTTCCAAAGCTTTGTGAGACTAGTTTTCAATGGCAACAGTGGCAGCTTAAAATGGAGCCCAGTGTTGGTGGATTAGATTCTTCACTTGTGTTTTCTTGGCATTTGGAAACAGGGATGATTTCTTCATCCTGGGAAAGTTTCTTTGGGCGACAGAAAGGGAAAGAGAGAAAGCACACATGAGAGAGAACTATTAGATGATTCTCTAAGTTGATCAGATATGGGCTTGGATAATGAATTAAAAAATTATAAGCTTTTACCACAAGGTGGTGAAGAGCATCAACCTGATTATATAATGGTAGATATATATGAGAGGCATTTTTAGAATTAAAGTTCATTTTGGAAGGGAGTGAATATCTTTACATTTTCTCATTATAGGGATTTCTAATTTCAGAGGCAAATTAGGAAATCAATAACTATACACTTAGAAAATATTGAGGAACACTGTAAATGAAATATGAACTTTGAACAGTTTCAGAAAACAATATTTAGGATTCGTGTCTTTGAAATTTGACTGCATACTGTGATGCATGAAAATGAATGTTTAGATGCAGAACAGTAAGTGATGGGAAATTGGCACATTTCATGCAAAAGGTGGATGATGTATGTATAACCAAAAAAATGGAAAATCTTTGGAATAGCTAGGACAGATATTTCCTTTAACATACCAAAGATGAATTTGATTTAATACTCTAAAACTTACTTTTTTTCTTTTTGCAGTTTCATATTTCTCTTTCTTTCTCTTTATATACACGTACAAACCTACAAACACATATAAGTATGTGTGTATACTTTTTTATGTGTATATATGTATAATATATATGTTTATATTTGATTTTGTTGAATAGAATGTGGTTAGTTTTGAAATGGGTTAATTGCTTCTCGATGAATTTTTTGTTTGCTCATTTGTTTATTTGAATCATACAATGTTGAGGAAGGAAAACCTCGTACTGTACCAGGTCCCCACTCCAGGTAAGAAGCACCTTTCAAATAGTGTGGCTTTAGCAATGCTTTTTCCTGTCAGCAGGCTATATTTTGTATTTACACCAAGGGAAATGACATATGTAGCCATACTTGAGTACATTCTCCTTCTCCTTGTGTGTTTCAGGGAAAAAGAAATGTTAGGGATGTTGTGTATAAAAATTGAGTTGAGTTGTAAAGAGTGGGCTCTTTTCTCTGAGTTGTTCTGAAAGCCACAAGTAGCAGCTATAATCCTATTGTACTGGGAATATTGGAGGTATGTGAGTCCATCACAACATAGCCCTGCATATGTAGTCTCTAATGTAAACAACATCAGTTTTGGCTGAGGACTACAACCCGTGTGTAAATAATATTGGTATTCTTAATCAAGGTTAATCCTGGGACTTCAATATACAAAAATGTAAAATCAAAATTTTAGTACCTATACTTACAACTTCATCAATACAAATAAAGGCTTTGAATAATTCAGAAAGGAAAATTTTCTTTTTTCTTCAAAGGCACATTTTTAAGGGATGGCATGAATGCTTACTAATCATTCTATCTTAGATTTGGAATTAAGAATGAGGACTGGTTATTTTCTTAGTTTTTTTTTCTTTTT